>NW_026897514.1:0-334917 GCF_033153095.1 Gastrolobium bilobum | reverse complement strand
AGTGATCGGCCCACAGGAAGGTTATTATTTGGCCAAGTAACAAACATACCTGTGGTAATAAATATGTGACATATTAATGTTGTGCTAGGTATCTTATAATAAACTCATTTTACTTCGGATTATTTGTATATCGTGTATGAATATATATGATATGACATGTTATTAGTATGTTATCTTTTTTGTTCTCTGTATAGTTTCTGCTACCGCTGCCAATTATGTTGCTCAAATGAATATGCTTCCAATGCTTAATGGGGCAAATTTCAAGCTGTGGAAAGAGAATGTGGAAATTGTTCTCGGCTGCATGGATCTCGACAATGCGCTAAGGACTGAGAAACCCACTTCCACTCAGGAAAATCCAAACACGGATAAAATTGAGAAGTGGGAACGCTCAAATCGCATGTGTCTGATGATCATGAAACGTTCCGTTCCGGAGGCGGTTAGGGGCTCGATTGTTGAGACTACTGATGCCAAGTTGTTTCTGAAGGAACTCGAGCAATACTTTGCTCGAAATGAAAAGGCTGAAATTGGTCAAACCTTGTCCAAACTCATAAACATGAGGTATAAAGGAAAGGGAAACATAAGGGAGTACATTATGGAAATGTCTAATCTTGCTGGAAAACTAAAGGCATTAAAGTTAGAGCTGCCCTCTGAGTTGCTCATGTACTTAGTTATTATCTCTCTTCCTGCACAATACGGTCAATTTGTGGTGAGTTATAACACTCAAAAGGAAAAATGGACTCTTAATGAGCTCATTTCTCACTGCGTGCAAGAGGAAGAGAGGTTACAGCGAGAGAAGACTGATAGTGCTCACTTGGCATCAACCTCTCAAGACAAGAAAAGAAAGAGAGCTAAGGATAATGCAGATGCTTTGCCAAAGAAGCAAAAGAAGCAGGACCAGGAATTCACCTGCTTCTTTTGTAAGAAATCTGGACACATGAGAAAGAGTGTTCCAAATACAAGGCATGGCGCGAAAAGAAGGGTATGACTCTCTCACTTTAGTTTGTTGGTACTGGTTCTGTGGCACAAGCGTTTAGGTCATATCTCTAAACAGAGAATTCAGAGGCTTGTGACTGATGGAATTCTTGAACCCCTTGATCTGGATGATTTTGAGGTGTGCATTGAATGCATAAAGGGGAAACAGACAAACATAAGGAAAATAGGTTCCAACAGAGCTTCAGACGTCTTAGAATTGATTCATACGGATATTTGTGGACCATTTCCTATAGCCTCTTGGAATGGTCAACAATACTTTATCACATTCATAGACGACTATTCAAGATTTGGATACCTATATTTGATTAGAGAGAAGTCACAATCATTGGATGTGTTCAAAGAATTTAAAGCTGAAGTTGAACTTCAGTTAGGCAAGAAAATTAAGGCCATTAGATCTGATCGTGGTGGTGAATGGTAGATCTGATGGATCAGGTGAACAACGTCCAGGGCCCTTTGCGATCTTCCTAAAGGAGTGTGGAATCGTCCCGCAATACACAATGCCAGGTAAACCTAGCATGAATGGTGTTGCGGAAAGGCGAAACCGGACTCTTAAAGACATGGTGAGGAGTATGCTTAGTCATTCTTCATTGCCAGAATCACTTTGGGGAGAAGCACTAAAGACTGCAGTTTATATCCTTAATAGGGTTCCCAGCAAAGCAGTGACAAAAACCCCTTATGAGCTATGGAATGGAAAGAAACCTAGCATAAGGCATTTACACATTTGGGGTTGTCCAGCAGAAGCAAGGCCTTATAGGCCAAATGAAAGAAAGTTGGACTCAAGAACAATCAGCTGCTATTTTGTTGGATATGCTGAACGCTCTCGGGGCTTTAAGTTTTATAATCCCACTACAAGATCCTTTTTTGAGACGGGAAATGCCAGATTCCTTGAGGATGTTGAGTTTGGGGGGAAGATAAAATAAGGAATGTTGTCTTTGATGAGGAAGAAAATAATATTTCTCTTCCTAATATTGTCATCATTCAAGATGCAATTACGGAACAAGCAATTAATGATCAGGTCCCTGTTCATGACATTGTTATGGAACAGGCTTTGGTCCCTGACATTGCTTTGGGTCAAGACAATAATGAACCACCCCCTATGCCACCTATAGAACAAACTCAACAAACTCAAGAAGTGCCATTAAGGAGATCCACTAGAGAAAGGAGAAATGCAATTCCGGATGATTATATTGTGTTTCTTCAAGAGCATGAAAATATTTTAAGCTTGAAGGAAGATGATCCAATCAACTTCCAACAAGTCTTAGAAAGCTCTAATGCTCATAAATGGATTGATGCCATGAAAGATGAGATGCAATCTATGAAAGACAACGACGTTTGGGATCTTATTGAGTTGCCTAAAGGTGCGAAACCCATTGGTTGTAAATGGATATTTAAAACCAAAAGGGATTCAAATGGCAACATCGAAAGATATAAGGCACGTCTAGTTGCTAGAGGTTTCACTCAGAAAGAAGGCATAGACTATAAAGAGACTTTCTCTCCGGTTTCTACGAAGGACTCTTTTAGGACAATAATGGCGCTTGTGGCTCATTTGGATTTGGAGCTACATCAGATGGACGTAAAGACAGCGTTTCTCAATGGTAACATTGATGAGACAATTTATATGGTGCAACCAGAAAACTTTGTATTGGGAGATTCAAAGTCTATGGTTTGCAAATTGAAAAAGTCCATCTATGGCCTTAAGCAAGCTTCTCGTCAATGGTACCACAAATTCCATCAGGTTATTATCTCCTATGGCTTTGAGGTGAACTTAGTGGAAGATTGTGTGTATCACAAGTTCAGTGGGAGTAAATTCATATTCCTGATACTATATGTTGATGATATCTTACTTGCCAGTAGCGATATAGGCTTATTGCATGAAACCAAGAAACTTCTCACTAAAGATGTTGATATGAAGGACCTTGGTGATGCATCTTTTGTCTTAGGAATACAGATACTTCGAGATCGCGCTCAAGGTATCCTACGGTTATCACAAAAGGCCTACATTGAAAAGATTTTGGATAGATTTGGCATGAAGGATTGTACGTCAGGAGATACGCCCATATCTAGGGGAGACAAGTTTAGTCTCGCCCAATGCCCTAAAGGTAAGCTTGAGATGATAGAAATGACAAAGGTACCTTATGCTTCGGCAGTAGGAAGCCTTATGTATGCCCAGGTTTGTACTCGCCCTGATATAGCATTTATAGTGGGAGTGTTAGGAAGATACTTGAGCAATCCAGGAATGGATCATTGGAAAGCAGCCAAGAGGGTTATGCGGTATTTAAAGAGAACAAAAGATTATATGCTTACATATCGGAGGTCAGATGAATTAGAGATCGTCGGATATACTGACTCTGATTTTGCTGGATGCCAAGATAGTAAAAGATCCACGTCAGGTTATGTCTACATGTTGGCTGGAGGAGCTATTTCTTGGAAGAGTGTTAAACAGACACTCGTAGCTTCCTCTACTATGGCCGCTGAATTTGTAGCTTGTTTTGAGGCATCCAACCATGGGGTATGGCTGCGAAACTTTGTCACAGGGCTGCATATAGTGAGTGGTGTTGAAAGGCCACTGAAGATTTATTGTGACAACAGGTCAGCAGTGTTGTACTCCAACAACAACAGAAGCTCTTCAAAATCGAAGCACATCGATATAAAGTTTCTGGTTGTTAAAGAAAGAGTTCAGAGTGGTCAGATTTCCATAGAACACATAGGGACGAACTCCATGCTTGCGGATCCGCTTACTAAAGGCTTAGTGCCTAAGGTCTTTCACGAGCATACTGCTCATATGGGTGTTGTTTTGTTCGATGACACTACGGTTTAGTGGGAGTTCTTTATGTTGGTGTTCTATGTAAATAAATAAATGAAATATTCTTATGTTTGTTTTCTGCAGAATAAAGAATTCAATGTTATTTTCCCTCTGAATTATTATATTTTGTGCTTGTGTTTCTGCTTTGTGTATGTCGAAAATTTAGGATTGATCTCATAAAGATTAAAGTAGGACCAGTTGGAAATAGGCATGGTAAGATCACATTGCATGTAATTTCCATGCCACTCATCCATACTTGATCTATGTCATTGAATATATTGGTGCGATGACCATGGAAGGTTTAGTTACGCTTGAAAGTGACAAAAGCCGCCATGATCTCATATTGATATAGGAGGTGGACCAGATTGTATCTAAGAAGGAATCTAAAGAAAAATAGCATATTGTTGCGCACTAAAGATATACGATATAATTATCTCAAGTTAATATGTGGCCCAAGTGGGAGATTGTTAGGAAATTATATTTTCTAATAATTATTGTGGGTCACATATTATATTAATAATTATATTGTGCTATTTATATATATTGGGTAAATTAAAGTGATCAGTTAAATATTCTTAAATAGATTCCTAAGTGAGTATGGGCTGAATGAGTGGATACCGGTGTTGGGCCAACTAGGTATAATGGGAGCTTATTGACCCAACAATAAAGATAAAAACACTATATAAGGGTTATGGTCCCAATAGGTCAAATTAACAACCCTAGTTTCTCTTCCCCATCGAGAGAGAGACGGCACACTAAGGAATTCGGTTTTAGGGTGATTTGACTGAGGAAGACTACAAACTCCAAAAGACAAGATCAAAGTTATTCCGATGCAATGGAGACAGGTATGCCTCCACCTTTATGTTCTTATTTCTTTATGATTTGGTATGATGGATCTTGGCTTGTAGGTGATGGTTATCACCGTAAGGTTGAGAGGAATTAAAAATTCCAACACTGTGCTCCACACCGCTCTGGTAAGCCACATGTGTTGTATTTTTTTTTATCGTGATTTAATGCAGAGATTGAATGTCACGTAAGGCATTGTAATCAGCTTGCACGAATAATTTTGAGTTGGCTCCAGGATCCATTTGCATGTCAGAATAGTGTTCTAACATATAATAAACATTCTCAGATCTTCTTGAATTTGCATGATGCATATGATCGAAACAAAGGTTAGTGGCCAACTTTTTTGTTAACTTGTTGTTGGAAAATTGTGTTTGTTGATTTAGATATTGAACTATATACAGTCCCTTTTTTTATAAGCTAAATGACATATATATGAACTGTTTATATTGTTCGAACAGTCTATTGCGTTATTGAATTATGATGGCTTGGTGAGATATCTGTTGTGTATAGTTATTGTCACATTTGGATATCAGTAACTTCATCTTGACGGAGACACTATTGTATTGATTTTATTATATTTTAATTGTCAAAATTGTGAATCCCACTACAGTGTGCTGACAACAGATTCATTTTCAATGTGTGATCAGCTTGTAGGTAACAACAATAACGGTGTATAGTTTGAGAGTATACATTGTTCATCGATATAGGTAATGGAGTTGTTTTTTGACCTGTTGAATGTACACTGAAGTGTCTTAAATTTAAATTTTTTATATCTTTGATTTTACATTGTATTTTATTTGGAACTATTTATGTCTGACAGAAATTGAGGGAGAGTATATTTGCATATGGACGCATTGTGACATTACAAGCTGTTGGTGAAGCAATTTTGCTAGCACAGTCAAAATTTCTGTTGATAGATCCCCTGCACATTATTAGGACAGCACTTTCTTTGCCCCCATATGATAAAGTTGCTATTAATCCAAATCCCTACAGGATGATTTTGAGGGAGGAGTTCGTACTGCTTCTGGATTCTTCATGCCTATAGAGACAGTTAAGGACTGAAGCTAACTGTTGAGGAGAGAAGCTTTGTATAGGACCACCTGTCTTGTTAATTAGGCCCTGATTATGTTAAAATATATATATGATATTGTAATGTTAGAAAAATACAACCATACAAAAAAGATAAATCAAGGGTGAAGATGCAAGTTTCCTCAGTATCTGCATTTTGAATGGCATAATTTGTAAATTCTCTCATTTTTTTTGCTTTAATTTTGTTGTACAAAGGAACTAAACTATATTATTGTTGCAGATGCAAGTTTTACTTGATCCTTCTATTGTAGCCAATCTGCAGAATGGGTACAACCATGGAGTTTAGTTATCCAATTCCATCAGTGACATAAAATTTCATGTCGACAATATTTTGTACGGGTTCAGTTAGTGTGAGTAATTTAATTCTATGGCAATACTTTTAACAAGTAGCAATAGCATCTCAGATTGGTTTGGTTAAGTTAGTGTCTGGTTCCATCTCAGATTGGCAAATTATTTTTTTCAGTTAATGTCTCAGATTGAAAGTGTATATCTGTCTTTACAAAAAAGGAGGAATTAGAATTAAATTCAGTTATTGAATCTATAAAGAGTTATATGAGCAGCAGCTCAGCAAGCCAACCGGAGGAGGTCACCCCATGTGACACTAAGCGTTAAGTCAAAGCACAGAAAAGCAATTGTGTGAGTCGGTCCAGCTGCAAAGTTGCTAGATAGGAGGAGCCAATTACATCAGTCAATGTAGAGAAAGTGGATGGACTGATATAGAAGCTTGCTTCCTTTTGTACCTTTTGTTTTTTAAACATTGTGATCACAGCTTGCTGTATTCAGGCCTTGTACTTTATTTTTTGTCATGAACAATTAACGTTATTTGTTCCATTTCAGATTTTACTATTGTAGGAGCAAATTTTCTAGTATTTTTTCTGAGATGTCAGAAGAAACACATCGAAGTCAAGATAGATAATTTGGTATTTTTAATCTTTATACAGTGGACTGAATTTCAATCTTTAGCCACATATTAAGATCTCAATTGCTGACTAGGGAAAAATTGACAATTAAATTACACAGATATAAACCAATGAACAATCACATGTTTCAAGGATAATATTGATGATTAATTACAAGACGGGTGTCCAAAAATACAGACACAACATATATTATTTACAACTTCCCACTCCCAGTACAAACTAAATAGCATACATGAGGTTATCCATGATAGTATGATGCAAAAGTTAATTTATATGGCTGCGTAGTTATCTTCAGCTGCAGGAGCATCTGATACAGCAATGTTAAAACAAAGGCACCAAATAAGAGAGTGATCACAGCAGTGAAGTTGACAAGTAAAGCCTCATAACTATATTTTGCCAATCCTGAGTTCTCAAGGAAAGTGAGCATCTCCAAAAAACCAAGAGAATCAGTGCCAACAACTAAGGCATATTTGGAACCTTTGGTTGTTTTTCCCTACGGTTAATGAAAACAAATGGCATAATTGTAATCAAACATTGCTTTTAAATCAAATAATTTGGCACAGTCTGGTCAAAGAAAAGTGTAAACAACCATAGTTTAACTATCAGTATTGTAAGAGAAAGAAACAAATTCATTTTTTTTTCTGGTACATAAATTCCCTGTTTTATGGACTGAAAAGAACGAAGATAATCTTTGCAAGCTTTTATATGGTATGGCATCAATCTAAATCAGCATGGAAATTATGTCCCCGTCACAAAATTTACATCAATATGTCCAGCAAAATTGATGTAAAAAAATATAAAAAAGGGTTACTTTTGTCATTTTACACCACTTTCCCATCAATATTTTACCCTCAACCAAACATAGACTTACAAAACTTTAATCAATTTACCCGGTAATATTTTGTCCAACCAAACAACTTTTTTTTACATTTTTCTACCAAATTCATTTTCCAACCATTTTCCTATCAATTACATTTCCTTAGTATTCAAAAAATTTCTCCTCAACCAAACACCCCCTTAAAGGATTAGCTCATACTCATATGAGTTGAGCTCAAAACAATATTAGAACTAAAGTAAATAAAAATTACAATCCAAAAAATTAATATAAGGCAAAGGTTATATCATAAGATAAACGCTGCTATAATCAAGCAAGCACGGACACGAATATTTTGAAAATTTTGAGTGTCGGACACGTGTTCGACACGGACACTCTCCAACACGCGTTCGACACGCGGTCAACATTTGGGGACACACGGTCAACTCTCCGACACGCAGTCAACTTTTTCCGACACGCGGTCAACGTTCCGACACGTTATTTTTTTTTTAAATTGAATTTTATTTTATTAACTAAATATAAAAATAATAATTATAAATTAATTTTTTTCTATTATGAAATTTGACATGAAAATTAACAAATTACGAAAAATTATTTTTATTTTTATTTATGTTATGAAATTTAAATATTTGATTGGTTATATAACTTATTAGAGACTCTTATATATATTAAATATAAATTATATTATACATAGGGAAAAACTAATATTATGTAACATGATATAAAAAATTTTACCCACTCACACATTGGTTTCTGCACTAGCATTTTTTGTTTTTTGTTTTTATTATATGTATGGGACCCACATGCATCTTTGTTTGAGTAAGAAAAATTGGTTAGATTATGTTACATGATAGTAACTTTACCCTTATACATATTAAATTTTTATTTAATATCAAAACGTGTATCATTGTGTTGAAATATGACGTTTTTTAGAATTAACGTGTCGATGTAATGTGTGGTATCTCCGTATCCCGGGTAAGTGTTCCTGCATCATAGGCTATAATACTAACTACAATTTTCAAATCTAAAAAAAAGTCACAGACTAAAGAAAAACGAAAACTCCAAAAGAGGATGAAGAAGAAAACGCTTACATTTTTTTACTAGCTCCTTCTATATCAGTTCCCCTACATGCACAAGCCTTGAGCTATTCTATCAGCACCCATATGTGCTCCTCTCCCACGAGCCACTCGACCTTCCATGCAACGCTCCTTCATAAACCGCACTTGCAATCGATCACCCACATCCATGTAACAACCTCGAGGTTAAGATGCCAACTAGGATTTCTCTTTTATTTTATTTTATTTTACTTCTTTTTCAAAACAAATGGTTGGTTCAAGTCACTAGTTGGGTGAACTATTTAAGTGAAAAAGGAACCTGAAGGCTATTCTTGTAGTTTGTGGGTTTTAAGGAATCAACTAGGGTGATGGTTAAGATACTAGTCAGGTACAGTTTGGATGGGTGAACAAGAGACAAAAAAGGTTAGAGTTTCGGATAGTATGGATTGGGGCTTCTGAGAGGAATGAGTGGCCTTCGATAGTTTACTCCTTTCTCTTTTCTTCTTTCTTTCTTTCTCAATTTTGTCCTTTCACTCTTATTTTATTTCCACACTTGCCCTTGACTGTAGCTGCTGACTTGGGCTAACTTTTTGCACTTTGGTCTCTCTCTTTTTTTGTTCTCTTGTGTGGACTTAAATATTGGGCTTTTGGTACCTGAAAATTTACAATAACAAGCTCATTAACCATTTACTGCAAAGTGTGATTTAAATAGACATTATGGGATCATAAGCCTCAAATATACATAAAAATACCTGACCCAACTATCTCTAAAGTCTCTTTTCAGAGACTTATCAATTACTCTTATATGTTTGCCATATTTTCATCTATCTTATCAAGATAGCTATACCCATTTTTTTTTTACCTACAGGTATATCCTGAGAAATTCATAAGTGATGGTGCTTAATTTCTTACTGTGTCATCCTTGCTTTTTCCTAATCTTACGACTAAGGATATAATGGGTTGAATTAGATGGATTAGGTTATACTTTGAACTAAATACATTAGATCTATTCAAAATATTTTAAGTCTGACTTGATATATTAGCCTGCTATAGGTTTGACCTGTATTTAAAATTCAAAAACATATTTAAGCCTATGGGGCCTTCAAAATCCTTCAAGAATTAGAAAAATAATTTTTTTTTTTACTTTTTATTTATAAATTATTTAAACTATAATTTTTTTTAAATTAATTGTATAATATAAGCCATTTATAAACTTATAGCTTATATATAAAATAGCAAGCACATAATTAATATATATATATATATATATATTATTATTAATATCTTGAAAAATATAGTTTTATAATTTTTAATTTATTCGGAGATAATATTAGTGTTGATTATTATAGTTTTTCTATGTACCCAAAACAATGTTGTTTTAGGATGATAGGAGATCGACAATTTTATTCCAGTGATAAAAAAATATTAAACCAATACATACATATATAGATAATACAATTTTTTAAATTGTACTCTATCGTAAGAATATAGAGAATAACATATTATTTTTTAAATTATACTCTAACTGTAAGAATAATAAAATAGAGAAATATAAACATAAATAGATAATACAAACTTTCTCATGTTACTTTATACATGGTTCCAAGTTAGACACATATATTTTACATTCAACTATTCTACATTAAATTCTACATCCAAAGCTATTTTGCATTAGTATAATACATATATTACATTCCTAACTACGTAAAGTTACAAATTTATACTTTACTTAAGCCTTATTTAGTCTAATCTATAGGTACAAACTTCTATATTGTCCGGATAAAATATAGCCACTGCTCCTTGTGTTCCTACTACTATATAAAATTCTCAGCGGTCTTTGTAAAAGTAAGCAATATCAGCCCATCCTTCACCGATAAGGCATAAACTAGGCATGATGCTTATCTGGAAAGGTTAGTATAAAACAAATAACGTGAGAAAAATCTCATTAATATTGAGGTTTATAACCTATGTTGCACCGACACCGACACGGGACACGGGATACGACACTACACTCTGACAGGTTAATTCTAAAAAAATGTTAAATTTTGACACGTTAGGACACATTTTGATATTTTATAATATTTTTAATTTATGTAGTGTATATTATATTTAATATTCAATAATTTAACAAAAAAATAAAGATAAACTTATAATACCCATCAATTTTGTAAAGAAACATAAGATATCTCAAATGTTTATATTAAACTCAATAAAAGAGTAATCGTAATTCAACAAATCTAATAGTTGAAACTCAAAATGCAACATAACGTAACATTTGAACCTTTTTTAAGTCTTTTCAATGAGTATTGGACTGTCGGGAAGTGTCGGAGTGTCGGAAACGACACGTCAGGAATTTTGAAGTGTCGGTGCTTCATAGTTTATAACTATAACCATTTCAGCCATAATAACGAAAAATAACATTCTCTCTAATAATTTCATAAAAATAAAGTAATAACAAATAATAAATTGTGTAATATTTAACTGAAGCTAATTAAATGCTCAATTTTATGGGTCTCTGCATGTAAAAAGTTCTGTATGGCGGAGCTCAAGTCATGATAAGACGTCTCTTATCCTATAATCATCTGAACCCAAAACTTTATGGATCAGTTCACAACAGCATCATTCAGATAAATTTATGCACTCTTCTAACATTCATTTGGTATCAAAGAATTTATTCAACTTATATTGTATGGCAAAAGAAATTATAATTTAAAACTAGCTAAAAGACTAAAATAAAACTACAGTTAAACAAAATAAATTAAATAGAAGAAGAGTTTTGAGAAAGGATTTTGGCAGAATAACAACATTACCACAACTTTATAAATATCAACTTTAAAAGAACAATTAAAAAGAAGAAAAATGAAAGAAAGTTTTACTCTCTCAATGTTACCTTCCTTTATTCTTTTCTTCTCTCATGTTCCTTTTCTCTTCTCTTTTTCATCTCTTTTCTCCTCTCCTTTTCTCGGGTTCTTTCTTTTCTTTCTTATTCTCTCCCTATGTTTCTTTTCTTTCTTTGTTCAATATATAGGTTCGCTTTTTTTACAGTCAATGTAAATAACTTATCTATATTGAGCCTAAAACAACATCGTTTTGATGCGAAAATCAAAGTATTTTTGTAATTATAATTTATTTCAGGGTTATAATAGTCTTTTTTATTATAGTTTTTTAACCCAAAATGACATCATTTTGGGAGCGAATGTAATAACTTATCTACATTCACTCTAGAAACATTAAAGCATATATATATATATATATATATATATATATATATATATATATGGGAAAAATGTTTCTGCAGTTAATGCAGATAAGTTTTCTGCAGTTAATGCAGATAAGTTATCTGCATTTATTCCCAAAACGACGTTATTTTGGTATTGAAATCTTAAAAAATTATAAATATAAAGACTATTATAACCCTGAAATAAATTAAAATTACAAAAACACCATGATTTCCGCCCAAAAACGACGTCGTATTGAGCTTACTGCAGATAATTTATCTGCAGTAACTGCAGAAAAAGTGAATCATATATATATTTATATATATATATATATATATATATATATAGAGTAAACACCCTTTTTGGTCCCTGGCAATATCTACGAAATCTTTTTTAGTCCCTGGCAATAAAAAAGAACCAAATTGGTCCTTAAAATTATGAAAAAAGGGCCACATTAGTCCTTATGTCAACTCCTCCATCACTAACGTGGCCCTTTTTGCATACTGTTAGGGACCAATTTGGTCCTTTTTATTGCCAGGGACTAAAAAGGATTTCGTCGATATTTCCAGGGACCAAAAAAGGTGTTTACTCATATATATATATATAGGACTCATCGTTTCTAAAGTTGTTTGAGATAATTTTATCTCCGACTACTAAATCATGACCGTACAAAGATGAATCAATGGTAATGAAGGAAGAGAGAGAAAAAGGGAATCATAATCATTCAAAGGTGAATCAATTAATATAAGAAAATAAATAAACAAAACAATGTAATTTTGGGATGGCCGGAGATAAACTTATCACAAGTTGTCTCGGAGAAATATTTTTTCCATATATAAACTTATCACAAGTTGTCTCGGAGAATTATATATATATATATATATATATATATATATATATATTTATTGACTATCTTGATTCTTGCCTAATCATTATGTCTACAAATTTTTTAACTAAACTAACTAAGTTCCATAAGAATCTAGCTAATCCTTAAAGGATTAATCATTACTTTTAAAAAAAAAATCTTAACAGCCCTTATCTCGGGACAATGACCATATTGCCACTTTTTGGACAAAATTTTACCTGAATGCCACTCCTGAAATTTTTTTTGCCAAAATGCCACGTCACAATCCCGCTGGTCTGACAATCGGGATTGGACTGGACACGTGTCAGCGTCTGAATGATTAACCATTCTCGCTGGGCTGCCCAGCTAGAATGACAGAATGCTGACATGTGGCAAAAGTACAGGCATTCTCTGGATGTCTGAACTTTTGCCACGTGTCAGCATTCTGTCATTCTAGCTGGGCAGCCCAGCGAGAATGGTTAACCATTCAGACGCTGACACGTGTCCAGTCCAATCCCGCTTGTCAGACCAGCGGGATTGTGACGTGGCATTTTGGCAAAAAAAATTTCAGGCGTGGCAATAAGGTAAATTTTCATTAAAGGAGTGGCACAATGGTCAATGTCCCCCTTATCTCCTGGTTCCACAATGCCTTTCTAGAATGTACATATGATTTTAATATTTATTGTTTATTTTTGATTCATTTCTATATTTTATCTATATACATATGTATTCACTTATTTATTGATTTATTATATTTTTTTAATATTTTAAAATTTATTATATTATTATATTATTTGTTTTATTTTGTTATTATTATTTATTTTTAATTACAAAGCTACCTAACTAACTTTGTTGTCCCTATTTTTAGCTTCATTTTCGTGCCATGTAATAACTAAAATAAATGAGCATCAGTTACACTTATTTTTTTTGTAATGTAATAATTAAATAAGGAGGTTATATTTATAATCTGTTTCGTTTATAATTTCTTACAATCAAATCTTAACTATTGATTTCCGTCAATCTGATAGTTATAATTTAATGAGTCACATATATTAATTAATTATTAATTTTTAATAAATTATAACTGTTAGATTAGTAGAAATTAATAGTTAAAATTTAGTTGTAAAAAATTATAAGCGTTGTAAATATAACATTACTCGGCACTTACATTTTCATACCCAAATTTAGTTATAATTGACTTCTTAACTCTTTAAAATATTAGACTACTATTTAATAGTGGGTTATTTTCAGGATATTTTCATCCTTATGAACTCATTTATGCATGTACGAATTCCTTTCCCTATAATCAACTACTTTTTATTTTATTGTCAATTACTCTTATATGTTCCCCACATTTTCATCTATCTTATCAAAATAGCTATACCTATTTTTTTCAGCTACAGATATATCATGCTATGTTAAAATGAAAGTTTTATGCAGGAGCTGAAACCAAGTCTTGGGAACTTTCCTCAGTCTTTGGCTTATTGAGATTGTAAACATCATATTTTGTCCTACTTATTCATCATTTTTATTTTTTTTATTTTTTTCTTGTTCCGTAAAAAAGGAAATAAATGAGAAATGAATTAAAAAGAAAAAAAGAGAGAGGAGAAAATGACAATGGCCAAGCAGCCTTGCAGCATCAAAATTTTACTAAAAAATGGAGTCAGATTAAAGAAGGAAGAAAGAAAGGTATTTGAGAAAGAAGCAAAAAAGGGGGCATATGTATTTGACTCTGCCCAAGAAAAATAAACAGATAACAAGATGAAGGATGGTGGAGATTGCATCGTACAAAAAAAATCAAAGCAAATGGGACATTTTCAGCTAAATATTATACGGCTTATTTGCTCAACCTCTCTTTGCAAGGAGACAAATTTCCTGCCTGCGCTCTCTGAACAAAAATAATCAGAGGGGTTAGTCAAAAATAGCTATAGAAAAGAGGAGGGAAGGTTTATAGGTTTAGAAATTTTTTCTAAGCATGAAACAGGAAGGTACAAGGATCAAGGAGGCTTAAAGAAATCAAACATGCAAGGGACCATTCTGGGAAGAGAGAAGAAGGATACTTGGCAAGGCAGCTTAAAAGGGGGAGGAGCCATCCAAAAAAAGGGGGTGAGCATTTCTCAGAAGCAAAAGACAGAAAAAACCAAAAAAAAATTCAGAAAAGAAAAGAGAAAGAGATATTAATCATCGTCCTCTTCACTGAAGAAAACACTTTCCCGTATGACTTATACTTCGCATGCTGACGATGGCTCTAATTATCGGGGTCAGCAGAAAGGCAATTGAAGTTCCGCTCCAGGTAAGCGGGTGGGGGTACGGGAGGCAGCGCCCCTAGGCCCGTAGAGGCTAGGTACTATTGTGGGTCTCTGTTTTATTGCAATTTTCTTGGCAGTTTGGGCTTGGGCCCTTTAATAGCTGCTGTTAGGGTTTTCTAATCCTATTTATATTTTCATTGTAAACCGAGTGACTTGTAACGAGTGGCGGTGAAGTGAATATAATACAGACAAGCTGGACGTAGTCTAAATTGGATGTGAACCAGGATAAATCACTGTGTCTATTCTTTTTTTTTTTCTTTTCCATTTTTAATTTGTGTGTTGTCGATTTCCAATACTAACCAGCTTTCATCTCCACTGTCAAGCACCCTCCTACTTAAATAGTGTCATCCATACCTGTGCAAATCTTACTTGCCTCCATGCTTTAGATCATCGATGCAAGATAAGCAGTGCTGTAGCCGGACGTTTCTCTCTTCAAGTCTCACCAACTTTTGGTTTGCCAACTCTATAATATGCATTACATTCTCAACGGACTAAGTCTAAGTGGCGTTTTCCTTCAAGTGCATCCACAGTAAGTGAGAAGCAAGCTTTAGAAGACGATATAATTTATTTTACTGGGAGGTCTGCAATCTCATTACTCAAGTATGACCTTTTCTCTATTATTCTAGTCTTTTATCATGTTACGTGTACATATATCAAGTTGTAATTAAGTCTATATACATTTTTGAAATTCAAGGCTAATTTAGATGTTAGAATGTGTTTTTTTTTTTTTTTTTTTGTAAATAAGAATGTGTTTTTTTAGTTGTCAGCTTTTGATGTTTAAATATATAAATTTGTATCTATATTTCTCGTCCTCTTCTTGTCAATTTTTTGTTAGAATATCAACACAGACACAAATATGCTTTGTCTTTTTTTTTTTTTTTTCAATAGTAAGTCACCATAGATTATTTTATTTGAATATAATATTTTGCATCACTGTCCTTTTTGAATGTACCTATTTCAGCTACTAGAATAGGGATATGATTTTAGCTTGGACTTTAATTTGTGGATCTTTCGACTAGATGATGTGAAAGAATTTTAATGGATCATTATTAGTTTTTTTTTTTTTAGTAGAAACTTTTCTTCAATAAAAAAGTATAAATAAATAAATGAATAATACTAGATGTTTCAGAGACCATCACATTCGTTTTTTTTTTGTTTTTGTCCAGTCGAGGACTTGTCTTAAATATATATTATATCCAAAAGCTACTAATATTTGAGTACATAGGTGAATCTTGTTTCTATGTGTTCAACTTTTTAAAGATAATAAGAATAAAAACGTTTAGATTACGCGACTTTCGTTTTACTATTTAGCCACTGATTGTTTGTATTTACTTTCAATTATTGCTTTTTGTTATATTTAAATAGGAAAGAATATACTTATCACCAAAAAAGTTTACAACTTTTACAACTAACTTAATCACTGTTGATTTTCGTCAATCTAATGGTTATAATTTATTGAAAATTATTAGGTCGCATTTATTAATAATTATTAATTCTCAATAAATTCAATAAATTATAACCGTTAGATTGACGAAAATCAACGGTAATTAAGTTGGTTATACAGGTTGTAAACTTTTTTTGTGCTAAGTATATCCTGCCCCTATTTAAATTTGTGCTAAATTAAAAAATAATAAAAGGAATTAATATTATAAAAGGGGAAATTTAGTCGTGACGGCTTATCAACCCCACATATTTTATTTTGGTTCATTTTAGTCGTGACGACTTGGTGATTAAAAATCTATTTAAAAATTTATAATAATAAAACTTATAACATTAAGATTTTTATCAAAGGGGTAATTTAACCGTGACGATTTGTTAATCCTGCGGATTTATTTTGGTTCATTTTAGTGTTGCGAAATCGGCAAGTATACCAATCGTTTCAAGTAATAAAATGATGAGTAGAGTATCGTCTCCACGAGGATTGAAGCACCGAATTTATTATAACTATTCCTTCCATGTCGGATTAATAAAATTGGATTACGGACAGTTGTAATTTGTGAAAAACAAGAACAAATCAAGAAGATAGAAATAGTTTCCAAGATTCTTTTTACACTCAAGAACATAGATTAATGGTTAAGAAAATATTTGAGAAAATATTGCGTTAAAGAGAAACAAACACCTTAATGCTCCCCACCTTGTAACCTGAATTAACGTTTATCTTTAATTATGCAATTGATCAAACAATTCACATATTTTAATTAATTGGTTAAGCCTTAATTCCTTAATAACTTTAACCTTATTAATTCTATTAGAATCCTAATCCTTTAGAAATTCTTTTTCAAGTTAAGCCTTAGAATCAGTGAATCTTTCACGTTTGCAGTTCATATAGTCTATCCCTAGTGCATACATGAACAATTATCTTGCCTTTTGTCACGAATTAAAATCCCAATATCCTTATTGAAAATCCTAACCCTCACAATCCTAATAGATTGATCGGTTCTAGAAGAATTATAAGATGAAGAACAAGCAAAATAAATCAAATTGGAATAAATAAATATAAATTTAACCAAACTATAAGGGGTTCACATTAAGGGTTGTGACCCTTACCACAATAATAAAAGACTAGCTAGACATATTCATGTCTGACAATTTAATGAATGAAAAAGAATTCATGAAAGAATAAAACCGGAGATAGAAGAAGATGAAGAAAATAAAATCTTGAATCTTCAACTCCTCTGAGTATTGATCTTCAGCCTTTCAATCCCAGAGCTTTCTCTCAATTTTTGTTTTTGTAATTTCCTTCCTCGTAAAAGATCCTTCTTTTAGGGTTTCTCCTTCCTCTTTATATCCAACTGCCCAATCAAGTCATAATCTTCTGAATTATTTGAATTAATTTTCGTTTTTATCAAAATCCAAAAAATCAGGAATTGCACCCGCAACGCCCGCGCGATCAGCGCCAGTTTCGCACGATTCGCGCGGGCGATTAGTGAAGGATCTCTGTGTTTGGCGCGATCAGCGTGGCATCCACGCTAGTTGCGTGAAAAGGCAGTGGGTTTGGCCATTTCATCCTCATTCTTGGCGCGATCAATTCTTGAAATCTGGTCCAGGAAGCACACAGATTCTCTCTCGGTTGTTAAGCGAAGTTGGTAATTTCATTTACCAACTTGTTGTACTTTTCCCTGGAAAAGTGCTCAGCAAAGAATTTGGCTGCCAACTCGTCCCATGTTCTGATACTGTTGGGAGCTTGTCGATCCAACCATCTGAGAGTTTTCCCGGTTACAGCAAACGGGAACAGCCTGAGTCTGATGGCATCATCTGATACCCCATGATGCTTGGTAGTGTCACAGATTCTTAGAAATCTGTCCATAAAATCATGGGGGTCTTCATAATCTTCTCCGCCAAACTAAGTTTTCTCCACCAATGTGATCAGTGATGGATGGATGTCATAGTTGTTGGCATCAATCGGTGGCCTGACAATGCTAGAGTTTGGCCTTGTGAATAGTGGAGCCAAAATTGACTCCATCAACTCATCTTCCGGTGGTGGATTTGGAGTTGCCATCTCTGGTTCTGTGTTTGGCTTTGAATCCGAGGACTCTTCTTGCTTTCTTTGCTTAGCTTGCTTCCGGTTATTCTTTGCAGGCTTCTCGATTTCTGGATCAAACTGTAAAGTTTTTCGGTCTACTTTACCTCGCATAAACTAAAGCAAAAAGATAAGTAACAAAATAAATCCAATCAAGAAAATCAAAAGTTATTGATAAACTTTGGCATATTCAATCCCTGGCAACGGCGCCAAAAACTTGTTGCGAAATCGGCAAGTATACCGATCGTTTCAAGTAAAAAAATGATGAGTAGAGTATCGTCTCCACGAGGATTGAAGCACCGAATTTATTATAACTATTCCTTCCTTGTCGGATTAATAAAATTGGTTTACGGACAATTGTAATTTGTGAAAAAAAAGAACAAATCAAGAAGATAGAAATAGTTTCCAAGATTCTTTTTATACTCAAGAACACAAATTAATGGTTAAGAAAATATTTGAGAAATATTGCGGTAAAGAGAAACAAACACCTTAATGCTCCCCACCTTGTAACCTGAATTAACGTTTATCTTTAATTATGCAATTGATCAAACAATTCACCATATTTTAATTAATTGGTTAAGCCTTAATTCCTTAATAACTTTAACCTTATTAACTCTATTAGAATCCTAATATCTTAGAAATCCCATTTCAAGTTAAGCCTTAAAATCAGTGAATCTTTCACGTTTGCAGTTCATATAGCCTATCCCTAGTGCATACATGAACAGTTATCTTGCCTTTTGTCAGGAATTAAAATCCCAATATCCCTATTGAAAATCCCAACCCTCGCAATCCTAATAGATTGATCGGTTCTAGAAGAATTATAAGATGAAGAACAAGCAAAATAAATTAAATTGGAATAAATAAATATAAATTTAACCAAACTACAAGGGGTTCACTTTACGGGTTGTGACCTTACCATAATAATAAAAGACTAGCCAGACATATTCATATTTGACAATTTAATGAATGAAAAAGAATTCATGAAAGAATAAAACCGGAGATAGAAGAAGATGAAGAAAATGAAATATTGAATCTTCAACTCCTCTAAGTATTGATCTTCAGCCTTTCAATCTCAGAGCTTTCTCTCAATTTTTGTTTTTGTAATTTCCTTCCTCGTAAAAAATCCATCTTTTAAGGTTTCTGCTTCCTCCTTATATCCAACTGCCAAATTAAGTCATAATATTCTGAATTATTTGAATTAATTTCTATTTTTAGCAAAATCAAAAAAACTTAGGAATTGCACCCGCAACGCCCGCGCGATCAGTGAAGGATCTATGTGTTTGGCGTGATGAGCGTGGCATCCACGCTCGCTACGTGAAAAGGCAGTGGGTTTGGCCATTTCATCCTCATTCTTGGCGCGATCAGCACCACTGTGGCGCGATTTGCGTGGAAAGGCCGTGATCATGACGCGATCCGCGCCATTCTCACGCTGTTCACATGAGGTGATTGTTTGCAACAATGGCTTTTTCATGCTTTCCTCCTACAAAAACATAGAATCAAAGTGAGAACATGCCTGAAGATGGATTATCAATAATTCCTTTAAATTAATCTCTTTTATTACTGAATTACTGTCAAATCCTTGTTCTTTTTACTCTGAAATATCTATATGCTGAAGGCATATCATTTAGTCGTGACGGCTTCGTGATTCAAAATTTATCTAAAATTTGTAATAATGAAATGACAACAAGATATTTATTTTAATAGGATTAGCTGAGTTGAGATAGCTCGTAAATCATATAATTATTATTTCGGATTATTTTAGCTGCGTCACAAATATTTTTTTACAGAACGACGTAGCTTTGAGTTCCCTATTGTACCGAGGAATACGTCGGAGCGGGACCCTTCCCGTCAAGCACAAAAGTAAATTTTCAAAATTAGTTTTCTTTTCTTTAATCAATTTTGTTTAATTCTTTGGGGTGAAATAAATATTTAAAATTTTATAAATAATTTGCACAGTTAATATAAGGTAATCGTTTTTAAACGGACGGTGTAGGGTGCTAACACTTTCCGTACTCATAATCGACTCCCGAATCCATTTTCAATTCCAAAGACCAGTTTTCTCAAATAAAAGATGTTTTCTAAAATAAACCTTGGTGGCGACTCCATTTTTTTTAAACATTCAATATCTTTTGCCATCACATCGCGATCCGATTGCGACAGAGATGAAAATCTCACTCTTTTATAGATGGTTTTGCTGGAAAAGTCACAGATGGCAAGGAAGCCACTATTGAGAAATGCTTGGGTGCTTAAATGTATTTCGATGAATTGTATGCTTTGTATTTGTGTTCTATATTTGTAATATGAATTTGCCAATGGATATATGTAATGTGCAACCCACTTTGTACTCTAGTGACTTGTAACCGTTGGAAATGAATCATACTTCGCATGCTGATAAGAGCCCTTATTGTTGGGGTCAGCAGAAAGGCAATTGGGATCCCGCTCCCAAGTGAGCCGGCGGTGGTCCAGGGGCAGCGCTTCCAGGCCCGTATAGCCTAGGTACTGTCGTGAGTCTCTGATTTATTGTAATTGTTCATTTTCTTAATAGTTTGCGCTTGGGCTCATGAATAACTGTTGTTAGGGTTTTTCTAATCCTATTTATGTTATCCTTGTAAATCGTGTGACTTGTAACGAGTGACGGTGATGTGAATATAGTACAAACAAGCTGGACGTAGCCTAAATTGGGTGAATCAAGATAAATCATTGTGTCAATTCTCTCTCTCTCTCTCACTCTTTCTTTTTTTGTTTTACGATTTGTGTGTAATTGTGGATTTCCAACAGTAACTACATTTTGAAATGTTTTGTAAGGAACTCTTCAATGAGTTGTGTAAATAGTCATACACTAGTTGGATATTCTTTGTGTTTGCTAAGTGAATGTTGTATCTTTGGAGTATGATGTGTGTGTAATGTGATCGAGCTCAAGGTAGCGAATTGGATTATGAGGAGATTGTTTTATTATTCCGTTGTACATCGGGAAGCCGTTAATAGTGACTGGATAAATAGAAATGTGGTAAATGAGCTAATGGTAATGCAGAATGGATGAGGGGTAACAGTTATACCCTAATGGCAAAGTTTCAGCCTATGGTATACTAAATATATATTTACATACATCGGTAGAGAGGAAGGAGGAAGTTCCCTGAATTTACCTTCATAAATAGATTGGAGACCGAACTTAGAGGGAACTCTATTCCGTGTTAATTGTGTGATTAATTAGAAAGTTAGGTCTAATGGTAAATTTTAGAGCTATATACAAGTCTCAACCTTATGGTCTCTGATGGGACGTAAATTTGTTCCCATCTAAGCCCATTTTGATGGCAAAATACCTTACGGTCCCTCATCTGATGAGCAACTTCAGCATGAAAATCACTTGTTTTACATATTTGTGGCAAAAACACAGTGGGGGAACGTATGGTAATGTATTCCTTTAAAATATATTAAAAGGGGAACGGACTGAGAAGCATTTAATGCACATGCTCCACTCATTTAATGCCTCTGTCCCTTTTGCAGGAAACGTGGAAACGAAGTCTTCTAAAAGTAGAGGCGGTGCACCACTTAAGCACCAGGAAACGTGAAGAGCAGAGAATCAATAGTTCTCATTGGCCAAGAAGAAAGCAAGGCATGGGAGGACTGCACAAAACGGCTAATCATCAACAAATATTGTCCCATCAAGCAATTTGGAAAGCTTCTAAACACTGTTGCCACCGCCTCGTCCCTTCATTCAAGAAACTCACGCCAAAGGATTTACAAGACTGCCATTCCTCTTTTGCCTATAAATAGGACGTCCCAAATACAAAAACATCATCGGATTCTGGAGGGATTGAAGTCCTAAAAGAAGAGATCACCTAGTAGTAGTTAGTAGTTTAGTTTTATATAGCTGTAACTGTAGTTAAGTGACAATCCTTCTTCTCTGTTCTGTATCATCCATTAAGACTCCCCACGAGCATCAAACCATCTTCTCCATTTTATACTTTGTTGTAATCTTTCTTGTTTGATTTCAATATAAGTGTTTCTTCTTTTCGTTCCATTTGTTATCTTTGAGCTGAATCTCAGGTCTATGGGACTTCAGTTTAGAATAATTATGTTTAAAATATCAGCCATGGGCTGAACTATCTGTGGAACGGATAAACTGCAACACTCTTAAAGAATTATTTTCGAAATTCTTGACTGAAGCTTTTTGTATTTCTTTGGCTAAGTAAGCTATATTCATTGTGTATCAATGGAAATTGAACACATACTAAGAAAGGAACTTCCATAAGGAAGGGATTTCATACAGCTTAGCCATTGGGGGCAGGTAGTGTCATGGCAAAAACACTAATGGTCACCTTAGGAATAAGGGGCCGCTTCGTCCACTTTAAGGTTCTGTACTGAGTACCTGTTGGAGTCAAGGGAGACATAGGAATATGAAAACTTGTGAGCCATCTAGTCCATGAGCCGAGGAATCGGAGTTGGCAGATAAGAAACTGGGACAAAGCCAAAAAGTGTTAAGTCTTGAGCAGAGGAAATAACTATTATTAAGAATGGAGTAGTGAATTCGTTCCTTCTGTTAAACTGTTTTTAAAACCATCCACTTGTTGTCTCTTAATTATAGTTATTATTGTTTTATTATTTTTACTTTATTTAATATTGTATATACCAAATCTCCAATGATTATTATCTCACCTTCTTCTAAACAGGAAGGATCACATATATAACGCAACGATCAATTGTTTGCCATCAGACTGAACTTACTTTTCCTGAGGAACGTTGTCAAGACAGTAGGGAACGTTTGACCAGACAATTCATTCACTAACTTTTCTTCTCATTTTCATTCTTTATAAAATAGTATAAGACAATATTTAGAGTTCTATCCTCGTGGGAACGATAATCTGAGCCTTAAATACACCCATTATTACTTGATGCGTGCACTTGCGCACTTGGGTTGGAAGTAAGGGAACGAATCTGTGTTCTATCACCAATATAGAACAGAGGAACGTCCCCCATCAGAACTTATATTTTTCCACCATCAGCAAACTACCCAACAGTCTCTCAAGTTACTTCATGTTAAATTTGAGGAATTCATAGCTTCTTCTCTACTCACCCAAAAACTAAGTAACTTCTTTTATTAAAGTGGGCAGCTATGATCATTGAAGAGATTTTAAGGAAAAATGAAAATATATATTTATAAAAAAAATCACTCCCCATTTTTATTTTCAATTATTTTTTTTATAAATATATATTTTCATTTTCCTTAAAATCTCTTCAATGGTCATATTAAACCCTTAGATTAAGGACAAATAATTTATGCAATTAAAGTTTTATATTAATGAGAATATATAGTGGGTTCCATTTTTCTCATCTTGCTGAAAGAAAATTATCTCATGAAAAAAAAACAACTATGTACTACGGGTAGTACATAGTTATAATAGTAAAATTATCTTTTTTCTCCGCCATATCAGCTGACAATATCTATGGAGAAAGAAAAAATAATTTTACCATTATAACTATGAACTACTTATAATAGGTAAATATTTTTTTTGTGTGAGACAATTTTTTTTCTAGAAACATAAGAAAAGGATTTCCGATATATAATGTATTTCTCAAAAAAAATTACTTGGATTGTTCAAGTCACCGAGGTTTTTGTTCATAGATTTTAGCTATGTTGCACCGATACCGACACGAGACACGACACGATACTCCGACATGTTAATTCTAAAAAATGTTAGATTTCGACACGTTAGGACACATTTTGATATTAAATAATATTTTTAATTTATGTTGCGTATATTATATTTAATGTTCAATAATTTAACAAAAAAATAAAGCTAAACTTATAATACCCATTAATTTTGCAAAGAAACCTAAGATATCACAAATATTTATATTAAACTCAATAAAATAATAATAGTAATCCAACGAATCTAATGGTTAGAACTAAAAACGTAACACAATGTGACCTTTGA
Organism: Gastrolobium bilobum; assembly: GCF_033153095.1. Taxonomy (NCBI): domain Eukaryota; kingdom Viridiplantae; phylum Streptophyta; class Magnoliopsida; order Fabales; family Fabaceae; genus Gastrolobium; species Gastrolobium bilobum. Next base: position 310,549 of record NW_026897514.1, on the reverse strand, counting down.
ACTTTTTTTGAGTTTCTACAACACGCGTTGAAGTGTCGGGAAGTGATACATATGGGTAATTAGTATGTTGTTAGACAAGTGAGAGAAATTAGGAGTGACTTGGAAGGTTGTTATAGATTATATGGTTGTTATAGCTTATATGGTTGTTATAATTGATAGGGAATAGGATTTGGTTGTAGATTCTGTTTTTGTTGTGTGTGCTTCTGAAAGCGTGTTGCTGTTAGTAGAGTGAGTATTTTCTGTTATAGGATTGAGGGTGTGTTGATATAAATATCCTGTAATTTTTTTTTGAATGGTAACAAAGAAGTATTCTCAGAACCTTTTGGTTAAGGAGGAATTCTCCCCTCGAAGTGAGAAAGTATTTTTCAAGTTTTTGCTTCTGCTCTTTTTTCTTTCGTATCAATTGGCGCTTTCATTTGAGAGTTCCTTTTCTTCTTTTTCACCATGTTTTCATCCTTGATCTCACACTCCACTACGCCTACATTCATCAACGACGCTCACCAGCAATCAGTGCAATCTATTTTTGCGGAGATGCAATCTAGTTTTGCAGCAATGAATGCCACATGCAAGAATGTGATACACTTGCTCCAGAACTTGATCCATGAACGTAGAGAACAAGCCACTATCAAAATTCAGAAGGAATTTCGAAGTATTCTTTGAAGCTAACCATTGGCCAATCTGAATCGATCGACCAGAACGAGTTGCCTCAGACAGAGGTGGAACACCCGCTGGCTGAGTCGTTGAACAATCAAGAGATGTTTCATGAAATTGCTGTTGCATCTCCTTTGGATCAAGTTGCTTGTGTTGATTCGATGCATATCCAAAGATCGATGCCTCATCGCTACTCTATGAGTCAGCGTTGTCTTCATTCTCCTCTTTAGTCATTAACGACGTCGTCACGAAGCCTGTATTTGGAGGAGCTATTCCTCTACCATAAACAATGAGAGTTGATACACACGTTAAGGTCGTCGCTTCTTCACCTGGAATTCTCGTTGCTAGCCCAGATCTGGAAAACCAGATGCGCATCAATTCTCCAGATCCAACATCGAGGATAAGTTCAAAGTATGTGAATGATCTCATCAGCCCAGGTAGTAAGGTCTCAGCGGTCTCGGTGCCTCCGACTCCACGAAATGAGGATGAAATCTTAAAATCATCAAATCTGAAGAGCTTTGCTTTCACAGAACTTAAGGCTGCCACCAGAAATTTTTGCACAGATGGAGTACTAGGAGAAGGCGGTTCTGGATCAGTTTTTCAGGGTTGGATTGATGACCAATCACTGGTTGCTGCCAAACCTGGCACATACATTGTTGTTGCTCTGACAAGTCTTAATAAGGATGGCTTCCAAGGTCACAAGGAGTGGTTGGCTGAAGTCTCAGATTTTGGGCTGGCAAAGGATGGACCAACATGTGACAAAAGTCATGACTCAACCAATGCACTGAAAACGTTTGAGCAAATTACTGTGAGAATAGTTGCACAGATGGAGTACTAGGAGAAGGCGGTTCTGGATCATTTTTTCAGGGTTGGATTGATGACCAATCACTGGTTGCTGCCAAACCTGGCACAGACATTGTTGTTGCTCTGACAAGTCTTAATAAGGATGGCTTCCAAGGTCACAAGGAGTGGTTGGCTGAAGTCTCAGATTTTGGGCTGGCAAAGGATGGACCAACATGTGACAAAAGTCATGACTCAACCAATGCACTGAAAACGTTTGAGCAAATTACTGTGAGAATAGTTGCTGTTTGGAATTATTTATGGGATCATGGGGGTAGAAATTTTGAGCATAGTGATGTCTTAGGCCACCAAACAACTCAGATTTGTGGTGGTAAAAAAATTGGAGACTTGCTATCCATCAATGTCTTTGCTCCAAGTCTTCTAATTCTCCTCCCTTTAATTCTCTAGTTGGGTGCTGAAGAATCATCAACTATAAATTCGTTTATGACAATGACCATGGTTATCATTGTTATCATTGTCATTTTTGCCATAGCTTATATGGTTGTTATTTCCAACTGGTCTCCCTTTGCTCCAAATGGTGCAAAATGTGTATTTGCTGGAGCTACTGCAGTACTCTTTACATATGTTGGATGGGATGCAGTTGCCAATTCTACTGAAGAATCTAAGAGGCCACAGCGAAAGTTGCCAATAGGCATGATGGGAAACCTCTTAATAGGTATTGCTTTGTACATGGGAGTATGCTTAGTGATTATTGGAATGGTTCCATATAAGCTTCTTGGGGAAGATGCTAAGGGATTGAAATTTGTTACTGTTCTGATTAGTACAGCAACCTATTTGAAAGCGATTCTGAAATCTATTTGTTCTCACAAGGAAGGGCATCAGACTATGTGTGAATATAGGAATACCGTGCATATGATGATGTTTGGACTTGTTCAGGTGATAATGTCTTTTATATCAGATTTCCACAACATGGCATGAGTTTATGTTGTTGCGGATACTCATCTATTGGAAGAATTATGGGGGGTGTAACTAGAGTACCGGCTTCAAATATCACTGACATGTTAAGAATTTTTTATTGGAGTAAATATTGGCACAGATCTCTCAGATATGCCACACCCTACTTAAGTAGTAGCTTTACTTAAAGCCCGGCAAACTCGACATGTTAGATTGTATGATGCTGACCAAGCTATGCTCATTGCACTTGCAAAGACAGGCATTCAAGTTGTTATAACTGTCCCTAATGAAGAGCTCCTAGCAATTGGTCAATCAAACTCCACAGCTGCCAACTGGGTTTTTCACAATGTGGTAGCACATTATCCAGCCACCAATATCACAGCCATTTGTGTTGGTTCTGAGGTTTTCACTACCCTCCCTAATGCAGCTTTTGGAAATGATACTGCATTTCAAAAAAAAAAAAAAAAAGCTTTTGGATATGCAGAATTTTGGCAAGCTTACCTATCCACCTTGAGGACAAGGTGTTTGGGAGGTGGAATGATACATATGAGTAATTAGTATGTTGTTAGACAAGTGAGAGAAATTAGGGAGTGACTTGGAAGGTTGTTATAGCTTATATGGTTGTTATAATTGATAGGGAATAGGATTTGGTTGTAGATTCTGTTTTTGTTGTGTGTGTGCTGCTGAAAGCGTGTTGCTGTTAGTAGAGTGAGTATTTTTTGTTATAGGAGAGAGGGTGTGTTGATATAAATATCCTGTAATTTTCTTTTGAATGGTAACAAAGAACTATTCTCAGAACCTTTTGGTTAAGGAGGAATTCTCCCCTCAAAGTGAGAAAATATTTTTCAAGATTTTGCTTCTGTTCTTTTTTCTTTCGTATCAGGAAGTGTCGGAGAGTGTCGAAAAGTGTCGGACACGACACGTCGAGATTTTTGAAGTGTCGGTGCTTCATTGAATTTTAGGATAAATTATATAAAACCACCCTATACTTATGCTATTTTCAAAAGACAGTCATGTACTTTCGTTTAAAGAAATTAACCACCTTACACTTTAGTACCATACCAATTAAACATATATGAGATTTTAATGACAAAAATACCCTTTCGTTCAACTTCTTCAAACACTGCATCGCCGATAACCGCAAATTTTCCCACCGACGGCCACCTAAAAGGCCGTCCTCTCACTCCTCGCTCCTAGAGATCGGACCATGTCTGTCACAAGCGTTGCCACTCATTGGGATTTCTGACAATCACATTAGGACTCCTATGAGCCTGTGATAGAGTCGACATGTATAAAGATAGGATTAGCTTTAGATAACCCATTTGATGACTTATGTGGCTTAATTCGAATACAACAAAAGCGTAAGTAAGCAGGAGAGTAAGAGTAGCCTCAAGAATGTTCACTCGTATGTCTTCTAGAGTTCTAGGTGATTCAATAATCCTGAAAGTTCCACATGAAATTGACACATGAGTTTCAACTTCTTTTATTAAAGTGGGCAGCTTAGGATTAATAAAAAAGAAAATAAAAAAGCCCATTGACTAGAAGGACTCCAAAAATAGTGAGTTATATTACATGGCATAGATAATGGATGGTACTTATGAAAGCCCATTACAAAATAATATTGCCATAATCGTTTTAAGAAAGTGAAGAAGACAGTTATAATTGAACTTGAATATAAAAATGTTAGTAGTCTTTTAGTTGTGATACTATGAGCACAATGTTCCTGAAGCTTATTCATTCTATTCGTTCAAATTGAAACTGAAGTTGAAATTGCGGAAAGGTGAGGGATTCAATCAGAAATTAACATGTAAGTAAAATGCCGAGTTGACTCTATGAAAAAATTAGGAGTTAGTTGGCATAAAAAATGAATAAAAGGTAATATTTCACTATAAAAATAAGGGAAAAATATGTGTCATTTAACTTACATCCTTTTACTCTCACAAAGAAGTGAGACTCATATCTTTAAAATAAATTTCTCCCACTTTCTTTGTCATGATTTATTTCTTTCTCTCACTTAAAATGACATAATTTTATGTCCTTTAAAATGATATACATTTTTCCCTGAAAATAATGATCAAACGGAAGAAAGGGAAAACAATATATTTTATTTCAAACAAAATAATTAAATTTTATTGAAATGGAAATAATGAGAGTCGTAAAATTAGAAAAATATAATAAAATAAGGGATGATTCACTAAGAAATTGAGTCACATCAGTGAATAATTTTTAAATTAGAAAAAAGGGTATATTTTTAATATTGTATCTCCATAAGAATAGATGAAAATATGGCGAACAAAAAATAATAATTAAACATAAATTAAATATTAGCTGAGTATAGAATAAGAAATCCATATATTGCAAAAAATAATAGGGAGCACACAAGAGTAGTGAAAATATCCTGATGAAAGCACAGTTTCAAATAGTTAAAAGTCAATTATAACTGAACTTGGGTATAATAAAATATAAATGCAATTCAATTGTGATAAAAAAAAAATTATGTACCTGAAATTCATTCATTATAGTTATTAACAGGCAGGAAACTGAAGACCAAAATGGGGAAGTGAAGTTCACAAGATGAGTGAACTTGACTTTGATTCTTATCAAATATATTTTGTGGAAGAGCGGAGAGCCTTTACCAATTTGATTCTCATTAAATATATATTTTGAAAAAAGGCAGAGAGCTTTAACTATAATTAATTTTTGACTTGAGATTAGTCCTATAACCAACTTAAAGAATTAAAGTTTGTAGGATACTTGAATCGATTTATCTCAAAGATATAATTATTATTTTTTTGTTGTACAAAACCTACATGGACTATAATAATTCGAATTCAAGCCGGAAAAAAATAAAAAAAACGCAGTGTAAACTAAACCAATCACTATTTGTTGATCTATGTGCTTAGTGGTCAATTTTTTTTAATTTTTTTTTTGGTCACCTTATCTTTTAACTAAATCAAATATAATGGACTCGAATGGATATGTAAAATACATCAATGAAGAAAGATTAAAGAAAATATTGAAAGGTAAGTTTTATTTAACATTTGTATGATAAAATTGGATACACAAGGGAATGCAATCCTTATTAAAACTTAATTATTCTCATCCATTGCATCACAATATCTCCGGTACTCAATTTGGGGGTGCTGCTGCTCTTGGAATGTTATCGGGCAAAGGTGGTCTGTCGAAACACTTACAGACAAATTCAGTACATACGCAACCAAAACCACAATCACGGTTCCCATTACAGGGCTTAATATGCACAACGGGTCCCAAACGTGTCTCTGATTTCTGCAAAATGGGTTCCAAAAGTGCATTTGAGTTCTTGCACATATCTGCGTCACAAATAATACAAGGCCATAAGAAATAACATTGCATGTAACATGAGAAAAATTTAAAAAGGTCAATTGGTTGGGGTGAAAAAACACAACATTATGCATAGGAAATTCACTCATTGGGTTGAGAGATAAGACAGAGGATGAAAATAAAGCATGATTTCTAACCTGATGCAATGATGAACAAAGACAATAAGAAGGCTAATTTGACAGTAGAAATTCTTGTAGTAGGCATCTTGCTCATAGAATATGTTCTTCAACACACATGTTTATATAAGCAGACGGTGAGACTATTTATAAACCTTTGACCATAAAACTTTGAATGGGTTATTTTTTTTACCATAATATAATAATTTAATATGATCCTTTAAGGGTTTATATAAAAGGGAAATCTACTCCTCCTCTAACTGCAGAAAAAATTTTATGCAACAATCAATTACAATTATGTATAACGGGCTTTGCCTACAACTCAGCATTTACATAAGGCATTAATTTCTGGTTGAATTTCTCACCTCCCCATCACATGTATCATGTATGCATAACGGTTTTTGGTCCTTATCCCATTGCCACGCTCTTCTATGACTTTTTGCAAATTTACTTCCCCATTTTCAACCTCTATTTGTGCACTGCAATGAATGTACTTGAGTTATAATTGACTTTTTGACTTTTGAAATTGTTATGACTACAATTTTACAATGGGCTTTCCGTAGAAAATTTTCACCCATATGAGCTCTGTATTACTTTATACAATTGTTTTACCTTAATCTAATAGCTTAATATGATCCATAATGAGATATTAATGGAAAAAAAGGAAAATATCTATTATTAATATATAAAAGCTAAAATCTGAATTATGCAGTACAGACACGAAGGTCAATACGAGCGAATCCCTAAAATTTTATTTTTTCTATTAATAGTTAACCTCACTCATTAATGTTAATAACTTATATTTTTAATTTTTTTTTCGCCCTATTATAAAACATTCTAGGTCGGTCATTGAAATTATGAAATTACCATTTATAGAGCTTTCTCCATTTTGTATGTTAACTAAATCTTATTTGTTGCTTTTACTTTTGGTGTTAACTATGATGCACCGACACTGACACGGAACACGGGACACGACACAATATGCCGACACGTTAATTCTAAAAAATGTCATATTTCAACACGTTGGGGCACGTTTTGATATTAAATAATATTTTTAATATATATAATATAATTTATATTTAATACATATAACAACCCATAATAAGTCGTATAACCAATCAAATATTCAAATTTCATAACATAAATATAAACAAAAAATTGGTTCATAAATTATTTTTTTATGTTTAGTTAATAAAATAAAATTGGACACCAATAAATAAATAAATAAATAAATTTTAGACCTAAAAAAAAGTGTCAGCACGTTGACCGCGTGTCGAAAAAAGTTGACTACGTGTCGAAAAAGCGTGTCGGAGCGTTGACCGCATTTTCCAAAATATTGATCACGTGTCGGACGCGTGTTGGAACCTGTCGGTGTCTGACACATGTCCGACACACATTTTTTTAAAATTTGTGTGTGTCCGTGCTTGTTAGGGTGTTAATGTCTTACTGAATTCCCAACATTGCTTCCTATCACATGTGCACATTTTTTTTCTTCCTCTTTTTCTCTCCAGCCACATTATTCTATGACTTTTCAAATTCTCATTTTCAGATTCGATTTCCTTTTAATAATTAAGCAAATTTCAGGTTCATATTTCTTATATGGCAATTGAATGTGCATTTACATTAGATATATGTGGATCAATGCTCAACTTCTCTCACACAATTGTAAGAAAAAATAATCCACCCATATATATATATATATATATATATATATATATATATATATATATATATATATATATATATCTATCCTCAGCTTAGTAATTTGATCAAGCCTCTTCATAGTTGTCTAAAAAGGATCCTCCTCCTTGGACTGACGTTCATACTGAAGGAGTCAAACAGATCAAAGCTAAGGCAAAAGACCTTCCTTGCTTTTATCTTCTCAATCCTCAGGCTTTCAAAATTGTTGAAACTGATGCCTCTGACATAGGTTATGGTGGCATTCTCAAACAGAATGTCACCGACAAAGAGTATATCATTGCATATACTTCAAAGCATTGGAATCCTGCACAACAAAAATATTCCACTGTTAAAATAGAAGTTTTAGCAATTGTTTTATGCATCTCAAAATTTCAATCTGATTCATTAAATCAAAAAATTTATAACTTTCTTAACAAAGCAAAGTTAAGCATTCCTTTCTTTGATTGCTTTCAAGTTTATTCTGTCCAATTTGACATTGATTATCCATTCAAAACTCCACAATATGCAAATGTTATCACTGTTTGGCTTCTGAAGGAATGAAAAATTGTCAAGTATGAACTTCCTCCAACTGTTCATTTTCAACTCGCAAACGTTCGTGACGACAAAAACAGACCTGTCTTTGTTACTCCTTTCAGATCTAAAACAAGGCTGAATGTGTAACTTTAAAAGATATTAAAAATCTTGTAGAATAGTCAAATTACACTAATAAGTATCTTCAAGCTTTAGATGAAAATCTAAGGATGACCATTCAGCTTCACTTCCGTCTTCTTCAAGTAAAATTTTAGAAAACCCTTTATTTAAACCTTTCAAAATAACTGAACAACTCAAGAAAGATTTTGCAAAATTAAAATCTTTTCCAGAAACCAGTCAGAATCAAAATGAATTCTTAAAAAAGATTAATGAAAAGTTAACTACTCTAACAATCCCTGATACATCTCAATCTTCTAAGAAAAAGACCCAACAATCTCGACCTCTAACCAGACTATCTACCAAATAAGTTAACACTTTAAGTCAATGTGATGAATCCAATGAGTCAGATAATAATTCTGAAATCAAAATTAATCGCATAACTAGAGAAATCCATCCAAACTTTACTATCATAAGGCCACTGCTCCTGATCTTCTACTTGAAGAAAAGAACACAAACTTCAAAAGTTTCAGTGCCAACAATGTCTATGAATGGAACATAGATGGTCAATCTGAATATAACATACTGAACACTCTACAACACATGACTATGGTTGCAACTGCCTATCAAACTTCTGATGATTGTTCTGAAGAAATTATTGTCAATACTCTTGTCTCTGGTTTCTCTGGTCAACTCAAAGGTTGATGGGACAATTATCTTTCTGAAGAAGAAAAAATCACAATTCTTGTTTCCATTTAGGTTTATTTTGATGGCACTCCAATCACACATGACGAAAAACTTATTCATGATGTTGTTAATCAACTAATCTTCACCATTGCTCAACATTTCATTAGTGAACCATCCTTATGGAAAGATCGTTCTGCTGAACTCTTGTCCAATCTTAAATGTAGAACCATAGCGGACTTTCGGTGGTATAAGGATTCTTTTCTTACTAGGGTTTTCACTTGTGACGACAGCCAACAACCTTTCTAGAAAGAAAAATTATTAGCTGGTATTCCAAAATATTTAGGAGACAAAGTTAGGGATAAAATCTGATATCAATCACCAACTCTTGATATTCCTTATGAGCAATTAAGTTATGGCGAATTAGTTGTTTATATCCAAAAAGTAGCTCTAAAAATCTATCAAGATGACAAAATCCAATGTCAACTTACAAAAAGAAAAGCTCAAAATCGTAGAGATTTAGTATCATTTTGTGAACAATTTGGTCTTCCTTGTGCTACGAAAACTAAAAAACATGAACCTAAATAGGTTAAAAACTTTAGGAATTTTCGTAAAAAACCTAATTATAATAAATCTAAAATAAAAATCCTAAACCAAACAATAATCAAAATTTTAAGTCTCAAAACACATCCAAACCTATTAAGCCAACAATTTGCTATAACTGTGGTAAACCTGGTCACATTAGTAAGTATTGTAGGCTTAAGAAGAAAATAAAAAACTTAAATTTAGATCCATCTGTTGAGGAAATAATTAATAATCTGTTAATCCAATCTTCTAATGAGGAATCTAACAAAGAATCCTCAAAAAGCCTAAACCAAATCCAAGAGGATGACTTATCCTCTGATGATGATTCATAATCCTCACAAGAAATTAATGTCTTAACTAAAGAGCAAGACATCTTGTTCGAAGTCATCGACTCTATTCCTGACCCTAGGAAAAGAAAACTTATTTAGCCAAATTAAAATCTTCCTTAGAAACCAGTTCTTGTAAACCCAAAGAATTGTTAGTTGCTAACAAGTTTAATCTTAAAGATACTCTTTATACACTTGAAAAAAGTATTACTGTCTAACCCATAACTATCCAATACCTCCAACATGAGATCAAACTTCTCAAAACAGAGGTTAAACAAATTAAAGAGCAACAACAAACCTATAATATTATCCTTCTTCATTTACATAATGAAGAATCAACTAGAACGAGTACGAAAAATACTATACTCAAATAAGATGAAGATAAAAATCTTCAAGGTGAAGAATTTTTAGGTTTAATTAATCAATTAATAATTCAGAAATTCTACATCCTAATCAAACTTATTGTAGGAAACTTTGACCTTGAAATAGAAGCTCTGTTTGACACAGAGGCATATTCAAATTGCATTCAAGAAGGTCTAATCCTTACAAAATATTTTGAAAAATCTTATGAGCGACTCAGCACTGCTAGTGGTTCTAAACTTCAAGCTAATTACAAACTTCTAAAAGCAATTATTGAAAAGGAGAATTTAAAAGTTGAAACACCATTTCTTCTTGTTAAGAATCTCAAGAATGGAGTTATCCTCGGAACTCCGTTCATCAAATCTCTTTTACCTTTAACAATCACAAACAAAGGTATAATTACCTATCATCTGGACAAACCAATTCTTTTTAAATTTCTTGAAAGGCCAATCATAAGAGATTTAAATCTTATACATTACAAACAAACACAAATCAATTTCTTTAAAGAAGAAATTTCTTTTAAGAATATTGAAAATAAATTAAATCAATCTGAAGTTAAACAAAAAATAAAAGCTTTGCTTGAACGTATCCAAAATACAATATGTTCTAATCTCCTTAATGCTTTTTGGCAAAGAAAGAAGCATATCGTAGATCTTCCATATGAGAAAGACTTCAATGAAAGGCAAATCCCAACCAAAGGTCCTATTCAGATGAATGATGAACTTCTTGCCCATTGCCAAAAGGAAATTTCTGATCTTATTAACAAAAGTCTCATTCGAAAAAGCAAGAGTCCATGATCATGCTCCGCCTTCTATGTCAACAAACAATTTTAAATTGAGTGTGGAACTCCGCGGTTAGTTACCAATTACAAACCTCTCAGTCAAGATCTTCAATGGATTCAGTATCCGATTCCAAATAAGAAAGATATTCTCAATCTGTTGCATTTAGCCAAAATTTTCTCAAAATTTGATATGAAGTCTAGGTTCTGGAAAATCCAGCTCAAAGATAGTGAATGCTATAAGACAGCCTTTACTGCTCCTTTTGGGCAATACGAATGGAAAATAATGCCCTTTGGTTTAGAAAATGCTCCCTCTGAATTTCAGAAAATCATGAATGACATCTTCGATCCATATTCAACTTTCACCATTGCCTATATTGATGATGTTCTTATCTATATTCAACTTTCAACTTTCACCATTGTCTATATTCAACTTTCAACATTTTAAACATATGTGCATCTTCATTGATATAATCAGGAAAAATGGTTTAGCTCTTTCTAAAATTATGTCATCTTCTCATTGCTTAAGGGCAATCTATTAAATTCTTCCTTTTAAATGTGAGGTAAGTGTTAGTACATAGGTGTGCTAGAGACAATCTGAGAGTCAGATGGACCCACGTACTTCTTTATTTGTTATGAATAAAAGTATTTTTTTATCTTGTTTCATATTTCATATCTCAAATATAGAATATAAGTAACTAGATAAAGCCCTTGGAATGGAACAGATGTCACATTGAGGATTTGTGATAGGGATCACGATCATGAGGACTCAATGATACCAAATGTCCATTGCCAGAAATATGTTCCTAGTCTAGGGATACTGATAATGGGCATTGGTGATCTCAGGTAAGACTAGCACGACTCAGCTACTTGCATGGAGATGCAAGGTAGAGTCTTCATCAGCTACAGATATGGAGATGTCTTAGCTGACTCGTGGATGAACCTATTGGAGAATAGCTCGCAATGAATTGACCCACAAAGATACACTACAAGAAAATCTCACAGATAATATCAATTGGTAATGCTATTATTATTTTGGGTGTGTCTTTCCTTAGACCTGACGTTGTCATAAAGATTTGATCTTTGACGTTTTAATCGGTTAAAAATGTGACCTTTATGTTATGGTTGGTTAAAGATTTGATCTTTGACATTTTTATCGAATAAAGATTTGATCTTTAATTTTTTATTCGATAAAAATAAGATCTTTGTATAAAATTTTGAATTTTTGGATATGATTAAATGTTAATATGTCCATGTAAAAGCATAGAACATATTTTGTATACTTTTGCGCTTGTTTGGTTACTAACTTTTCAGGTGCAAATAAAGGAAGGGGATGGTCATGGCGTCCAAAATTAAATTTTAATCGTTATAATTTAATTTTGGTAAATAAGGCTTGTATGCCTTGTCTTTCTTTTACTCTTGTGTAAATTCTTTTCTCACCTTACTTTCCCCAAATGTAACTTGGGGTTTCTTGAATTAATATGTAATTAGAAATTAGGCCAGTGGCGTTTTACGCATGGAGGAGTCTATGGAGGAGCCGTATGGAAGCATAAAACTTATTTATTATAACCCCTCCAAGCAATACCATTTACTCTAGGTTATAAAAACACTTATTTTCAAAATTTACACCGTGGTAATCGATTACCCTTCTTGAGGTAATCGATTACCAAAATTCCAGAATGAGGTAGTAGCTCAATTTGGGCTCCCATGTTTTTGGTAATCGATTACCTTAATATAGGTAATCGATTACTGAATTAGGTAACCGATTACCTATGCAAAGGTAATCGATTACCTTGATCACAGTGGCTCAATTTTGCATCCCCTGTTTTAGGTAATCGATTACCAAAGAAAAGTAATCGATTACCCTTATGTAAAAATGACAGATGACAACTTTTAAATCACAAAAAGGGTGATGTAATCCACTCGTAACACTTCACTACCCAAAATACAACTTGCACAAGATCTAATGTATGCTCTAGGCCCTTCCATTATGCATATTAATTAATCAATGCATCATCTACAATAGACCCTCTAGCTTCTCAATGAGCGTTATCATCTTTAGGATAGTTCCTCTTCAATAGGCGCAACAGGTAAAGCAGCAACTTTGTGGTCTGCAGAATAATTCTGACGTTCCGATACTAGTCCATGAAATTAGGATCGGTTAACTTGTTTGTTTTGAGAATAGTACGCAGAGACAAATGATCCGACATATTAAGCTTAAAAGGATGTAAAGATTAATACTGTTATAAATTAGACCATATTATTAAAAACTTCAAATAAATGGCCTCTCCCACTATTTTATCTAACTCAATGACCCTTATCCTTATTGACCTAGGGCTATTCTTCTTAAGAATTTTCGTAGTGGGTTAAGAAAATGATCGTTTCCTTTAATCCATGTCTAAGACCGCAAGATCAAATTAAACGATGGGTTGATCATTATCAACAGTATCTCATATCTTCTCTTAACATCAGGTTGACAACTCTTTGTCACTTAGTGGTGCATCTCATCCAATCAACCTGGCACTATTGCCCCAAGTACATAAGCTTGGCTGAGCCTGCAACTTATGCACCTGGTCGAGCATAAACCAGCATCCTAAAGGTCTCTACACTTCAAGCACTCATCTTACTTAACAAAAAGTGGGTCCCAACTGAGTTGTAGAGCACCACCACGTCGAAGGGATTCAATATGTACCGACGGTGGGAGGCAATCATGCACATAATAATTGTTCCTTTTAAGGGTTCTTTTTATTTTTATTATGGATTTACCAAGTCTCATCAATCACGCATATTATACTATCATGCTAGTCGTTGCCCTATGTCATACATCTACAACATACTATACTAGTCGCTTTTGAACATGCATAATAGAAACATACATAAGCGATTTTATGAAATGCATACTAGTCGCTTTGACATACACGCATACATTCATAGGCATAATAAATCATATTTATTTTGGGATAGTCATGGTACTAATGTCATCTTCTCCCATCATGCTCCTTCATAATGGACGCAAAATTAATTAATGACTTAATTCTATCATCGCTTCCTCCTTCCTTCAGTGGGTTCATTATGAACCATAAAATGCATTCGATGAATGTTACACTGCCTGAGTTGTTAAGCATGTAAACTACTATTGAGGTGTCTATCAAAAAGGATAAGACACAAGCTCTTCTTATTGGTAGGTCTTCTAAGACCAAGGATAAGGGTAACAGGAAAAAGCTTGTGAAGCCCAATCTTCTCAAGCCCAAAGGAAAGTCTAATAAGAAGACGAGCAAGACCAAAGGTAAGGGCAAGGACAAAAATGACGCTGAGTGCTTCCATTGTGGCAAGAAAGGCCATTAGAAGAAGAACTGCTCTGACTATTTCATGGGTCTAATGGAAAAGAAACATGGTGATGCTTCTACCTTAGGTATTTACATGATTGAGGTTATTTTTTCTTGTGCTAACCCGACTTCATTAGTATTGGATACTGGTTATTGTTCTAACATCTGCAATATGTTGCAGGTGCTAAGGAATCCAAGGAAGCTTGACAAGAAAGAGGTGGATATTTGAGTTGGGAATGGAGCAAGAGTTTCTGCATTGGCTATAGGTAATTCAGAATTCCATTGGCATTTAAATCTCAAATGGCCAATTTTACATCACAAGTCTTCCAATGCCTCAAAATACAACATATGTGGTCATGGACAAGTCTCATGCTCAACAAAATACCAATATAATCAAAAGGCATAAAGTATATATGAATTACAAAGACTTAGCATATAGTTATGAACACCTAAAAGCATGGCAATATCAACATGCAATATGTTCATAACCTAAGTCCAAAATACTAAACACTATGCTATGTGCATCAAATATAGTCCTCCAAAATGTCATGCTCTCCTAATGCATATCATGCTCGACTCCTCCACTAAGCGGGCCTCTTTCCCGAAGCTCCTCCATGCTCACTATAGCCTGAAATGATATCCCCAAACGCGGGGTGAGATATTGATAAGCCTCTAGCAGATGTGGTTTTTCAAGTTGAAATTGATAAGAATTGAGTCATTAAAGAGCAATTTAAATACATATTTGCTAATTATATTGATTCTTTCTATGTCAAAGATATTTCTCACCTATTGTTGTGTTTATATAGGTAAAAGAAGAAAAAATATGGAAATTATGGAAGCCTTATGATCTACACCACTGTGCTAGAATTTCAATGATGCATAAAAGTCATGAGCCAAATGGCAGAGAATTGGTGCGTATTTGCGCCAAAATGGCGCAAGGCGGCGCCAGAATTTCACGCACGAGGCAGTGGCGCCAAAATAACGCCCACTAGTGCCAAACTCATGGCCAAACTATGGCGCCTAGTGGCGCCCAAGACGAGAGGAAGAATGGCGCCAAGTGGCGCCCAAAAAGTAGAAGGATGGCGCCAACTGGCACCACTTTACGTATAACCGGTTCCGACTTTTCAATTCTAACAGAAGCGTGGCGCGAAGTGGCGCCACACCGGCGCCAACTGGCGCCGGTTTGCGGGAAGGAGTACCGTGTTTTCTCAAGGGTATTTTTGGAAGAAAGAAGCGAGATTATAAATAGGATCCTTATGACATAATTAGGGATCCAGACCTATTCTATTGAAGTGAGACGACGGTGGAGCTCCGAGAGGATTCTGAAGAGCAAGTTCTTCTTCTTCATCTTCTCTTTTACTTTATGTTTTTATGAATATTGAATTTTTAGCCATGATTATGCTTGGCTAGTTTACTTTTTATTGTAGTTAGGGTCACAAACCCTATGTGAACCCTTGTTACGACGAATTGGTTTATTTTTACTCGTTTATATAAATTGTCTTTATCTCTATCCTGTGCGTATTTATATTCTCTTTATTAGAATTGATCAATCTAATAGTTGAGGATAGTTTGAGGGTTAGAACCCTAGATAACAATATTGGGGTTTTCATCCTGAAAATGGGTAGGATAACGGTTCGTATGCATGCTAGGAATAGATGTGTATTGAATTGCAGATGCTTGAATTATCGTGTTCTTTGATTAATTCTCATGAGGGGTTACTAAAGGATTAGGATTTCAATTGAGATTAAAGGGTTAAATTGCCAAGGGATTGAAATTTAACTAATTAATTCTAGATGATAATTATCTAAGTATTTATATAAATAAGTATTTTTAAATCAATCCAAAGTAAGAAGTGAAGATCATAAGGTGAGTGCGCTCTAGCTACAATGTTTTTCTCACATTTACAAAAATCATTTCTCAGTTTATTGTTCTATTTCTTATAAACAAAATTACAAAAAAAAGTCTTTATTTTTAGTTCTCACTTTTACACAAATCGAATATATTTGTCACAAAACATTTGAACTCTTCTATTCTTAAAAGGAACAATTAATTGATATACGATCACAATCCCTGTGGAGACGATACTCTACTTACTCTCTATATTACTTGTGCGATCGGTATACTTGCCGGAGAGCATCAAGTTTTTGGCGCCGTTGCCGGGGATTGGCGTATCTTTTATCAATTAATTTTGATTTTTAAGATTGGATTTTTATTTTATTTTTATTTTTGAATTCTCTGTGATTCTTGAACAGTGCTACTAATCCCTTTTCTGAGTTGTATGCGAGGTAAATAGCCGAAATTTCCACTTGACTTGGAGATTACAAAAACAGAAAAGAGGAACAGAAAACTTGCTCGGAAGAAGCTTGAATTCGACGAGTCAGAAATTCTGTCTGAAAAAGCACACAAGATGGCAGGGAATAATGAAGCGGACAGTCCACTCATGGACACCATTCTGACGCCACTATTTAACAGGCCCAATTCAAGTATTGTTCATCCTGAAGTTGGCAACAATAATTGGGAGCTCAAGGCTGTTAATATTCGACTGGTGGAGAGAGCTCAGTTTGGTGGAGAGGATGATGAAGACCCTCATAGGTTCATAAACAGATTCCTGATGATCTGTGACTCGACTAAACATCCTCAAGTGTCCAATGATGCAGTCCGGCTGAGACTATTTCCTTTTGCTCTTAAAGGAAAAGCTTTGAATTGGTTGGAGAGGCAGCCTGCGAGAAGTATTCTCTCATGGGAGAATTTATCAAACAAGTTCTTTGCAGAGTTCTTCTCGATGGAAAGATACAATCAAATGGTGAATGATATCACCAATTTCACTCAAGCTGAGGGTGAAACTATGTGTGCAGCTGGTACCAGTTCAAAGATCTAATGAGGAGGTGTCCTCATTACCCCATGACCAATGGTGATCAGGTCCAGATTTTCTTCAACGGTTGTAAACCGGAAATTCGGATGGTTCTGAATGGTGCAGCAGGTGGTAGCATTAAGTCAATGAGAGCAAATGAGACTCTTGAATTGATTGAAAGAATGGCTGCCAATGAAAATGAAGGGTTGTCATCTAAGCCTAAGAGAGGCATTCTTCACCTAGACAACAATGATTCAGGTTGAAAATAAATTGTTATCATAGCAGATGGCGAATTTGACATCAAGGCTTGATAAAATGCAGCTCTCTAGCGTACAAGCTCAAGCTACTTCAGTTATTTGTGAATATTGCAAGGAAGACCATGAATCTAATGAATGTCCTACCTTGCTATCTGATGATCCTCCTAAACAGGTGCATGTGAATGGTATTTGGTATGACCAAAGACCTTTGCCACCAAATATTCCAAGGAATCAGAATTATCCTTCTAGAATAATAATTTTCAGAGGAGGGTGCAGGGAACTGGTCTGGACTTCAAGTCTAATAATTATTTGCAGCCTCCACCAATCCCAGTTAAGGAACCTTCTGATTTGGAGAAGCTAGTGGGAAAAATGGCCCAACATTCTAATGCGTTTATGGAAGAGACTCGGGCAAATACCAAGAATACACAGGCTTCTATCAGAAATTTGGAGAATCAAATTGGCCAGCTGGCTAAACAAATGGCTGACAGAACTCCAGGTACCTTCCCAAACAATACAGTTACTAATCCCAAGGAGGATTGTATGGCTATACAACTAGAAGTGGTAAAGTGGTAGCAGCTCCAGAAAAGCCACACACAAATGTGGAAGCTGATGAGAAACTGAAGGCGATTGAAGAGCCAGAAAAAGAGGTGGTGATTCCTTCTGATGTTGAAAAATCTATTCAGAAAGGTAAAGAAGAGGAGCTACCAACTATTGCTGAAAAGAAGAAATTTGAGCTGAATCCGTAATATGTGAGAGCTATGGCACCTTATCCAGAAAGGTTCAAGAAAGATGCTCAGAAATAGCAATATTCAAGATTTCTGGATATTTTCAAGAAGTTACATGTGAACATACCTTTTGCTGAAGCTTTGGCTAACATGCCAAACTATGCCAAGTTCATGAAGGACTTGTTGTCAAGAAAACATAAGCTGCAGGAGTGCCAAACAGTAACACTCACTGAAGAGTATAATGCCATCATACAAAAGAAGTTTCCACCCAAACTCAGTGATCCAGGAAGCTTCAATATTCAAATTGCTATTGGTAACACTGGTGTTGGCAGAGCACTATGTGATCTTGGGGCAAGTATTAATCTGATGCCATTATCTGTTTGCAAATCTCTGGGAATTACTGAGTTAAAAACCACTATGGTTTCTCTACAACTTGCTAATAGATCTTTGAGGAGACCAAGTGGTACTATTGAAGATGTGCTTGTTAAGGTGGATAAGTTCATTTTCCCAGCTGATTTTGTGGTATTAGACATGGAAGAGGGTACTGAAATGCCCCTATTATTGGGAAGACCTTTCTTGGGTACTGCTCGAGCCATGACTGATGTTGAGAATGGCAGGTTAGAGTTAAGAATGAATGATGAGACCATCACCATCAATGTTTTTGACTCTATGGAACAATATTCTGATAAAGGCGATTGTTTTCGTCTTGATACTTTAGAGAAAGTAGTGGAATAAGAGGTATTTTCCAGTCAACAATCTGAGGAAGAACTTCAAGCACATGAAGTGGTTCCTTACAAGGAAGAAAAAATGAGTTGTTTGAAGTCCTTGAAAGAAAGATTCTGACAAGGAAGATGGTGCACCAAAGGTAGAGTTAAAGGAGCTTCCGGAAACTCTCAAATATATCTTCTTGGGTAAAGAGGAGACTTACCCTGTTATCATTAACAAGGGATTGTCTTCTGAGCAAGAGACAAGATTGGTTGAAGTGCTTAAAGAGCATAAGACTGCCATAAGGTGGGCAATTTCTGATTTAAAGGGTATTAATCCCTCATTCTGTACTCATAAAATCCTAATGGAGGATGAAGTTCGACCAGTAAGGCAGCCGCAAAGGAGGCTCAATCCAACAATGAAGGAGGTTGGGAGAAAAGAAGTAGTGAAACTTCTTGATGCTGGTATGATTTACCCGATTTCGGATACTGCTTGGGTAAGCCCAGTGCAGGCTGTTCCGAAAAAGCGAGGTATCACTGTAGTCCACAATGAGAAAAACGAACTGATTCCAACTAGAACCATTACTGGTTGGAGAATATGTGTGGATTACCGGAGGTTAAGTGCTGCCACAAGGAAGGATCACTTCCCGCTTCCTTTTGTTGATCAAATGTTGGAAAGATTGGCGGGTCACAGTTACTACTGTTTCCTGGACGGATATTCTGGTTACAACCAAATCCCAGTGGCACCAGAAGACCAGGAGAAAACAGCCTTCACTGCCCTTTTGGAGTCTTTGCTTATAGACGGATGCCGTTCGGGTTATGTAATGCACCTGCCACATTTCAGAGGTGCATGCTCTCCATCTTTTTTGACATGGTGGAGAAAAACCTTGAGGTATTTATGGATGACTTTTCCATTTTTGGCTCTTGTTTTGATTTATGTTTGTTAAACTTAACTCATGTGTTAAAAAGATGCCAAGAACAAATCTTGTACTTAACTGGGAAAAATGTCATTTTATGGTACAAGAGGGAATTGTCTTAGG
This sequence comes from Gastrolobium bilobum, assembly GCF_033153095.1. Classification (NCBI taxonomy): domain Eukaryota; kingdom Viridiplantae; phylum Streptophyta; class Magnoliopsida; order Fabales; family Fabaceae; genus Gastrolobium; species Gastrolobium bilobum. The sequence goes on along the minus strand of NW_026897514.1, from coordinate 290,700 downwards.
GCATAAGATATCTTAAAAAGGGATTGAGGTAGATGGAGCAAAATTGATGTTAATAGAAAAACTACCTCCTCCTAATAATGTGACTAGTGTTAGAAGTTTTCTAGGACATGCTGGTTTTTATAGGAGATTTATTAAAGACTTTTCTAAATTAGCTAAACCTTTGAGCCAACTTTTAGAAAAGGATTCTGAATTTCATTTTGATGATGCATGCCTGAAAGCTTTTAATCTTTTGAAAGAAAAGCTAACTACAGCTCCCATTCTTGTAGCTCCTGATAGGAGTTTACCTTTTGAGCTCATTTGTGATGTTAGTGCCTATGCTATAGGTGCAGTCCTTGGCCAACGTAGGAATAAATTGTTACATGTCATATACTATGCTAGCAAGATTTTAAATGAGGCACAAGTAAATTATGCCACCACTGAAAAAGAAATGCTAGCAGTAGTATATGCCTTGGACAAATTTAGATCTTATTTGTTGGGTTCCAAGGTAATTGTTTTTACTGACCACTCTGCTATCAAGTATTTGATGAATAAGCAGGATGCCAAGCCCCGTTTGCTAAGGTGGATGCTCTTATTTCAAGAGTTTGACTTGGAGATCCGAGATAAAGCTGGAGTGGAAAACAAGGTGGCAGATCATTTGTCACGAATTCAGGAGAAAAAATTACAAGATGGTCCTGAGAGAGAAATAAATGACCATTTTCCTGATGAAAGAGTAATGGCTATATTTGTACCTCATTGGTTTGCATATATTGCCAATTACAAAGTGATAAAAGAGTTGCCCCCAACCTTACTAGGCAACAACAGAAAAAGTTCCTCAGAGATGCAAGGAGATTTCATTGGGATGACCCTTACTTGTACTTTCAGTGTTCTGATGGAATTATAAGGAGGTGTGTGCCAGAATTTGAAGTTCATGAGATCTTGTGGCACTCCATGCATCAGACTACAGAGGACACTTTGGAGGTAATAGAACTGCTCAAAAAGTTTTACAGAGTGGTTATTATTGGCCTACATTGTTTAAAGATGCTAGGGATTATGTTGAGAAATGTGATAAGTGTCAAAGAGCTGGAAACATTTCCCGCAAGGATGAGATGCCTCTGAATAGCATATTGGAGGTAGAACTTTTTGATGTGTGTGGAATAGATTTTATGGGACCATTTCTCTCATCTTATTCCAACCAATATATCTTGGTGGCTGTAGATTATGTGTCTAAGTGGGTTGAGGCTGTTGCTCTTCCCACCAATGATGCTAAAGTTATGGTGAACTTTCTGAGGAAGAACATCTTCACTCGATTTGGTGTGCCTAGAGCCATTATCAGTGATGGAGGGACACACTTTTGCAACAAGCAGTTTGATAGTTTGCTTGCAAAGTATGGAGTAAATCATAGGGTGGCTTACACCTTACCATCCTCAAACTAGTGAACAAGTTGAAGTGTCCAACAGAGAGTTGAAGAGAATCCTTGAGCAGACTGTTGGGAATTCCTTGAAGGACTGGGCAGGAAAGCTCGATGATGCGCTTTAGGCATATAGAACTGCATTCAAGACTCCAATAGGTATGTCTCCTTATCAATTGGTATATGGGAAGTCTTGTCATTTGCCTGTGGAGTTGGAACATAAGGCTTTATGGGCTACAAAGTTCTTAAATTTTGAACCAACAAAAGTTCTTCAGAAAAGATTGCTGCAGCTGAATGAGCTGGATGAGTTTCGATTAACTGCATATGAGAGTGCCCGAGTTTATAAAGAAAAGACCAAGAAGTGGCACGATAAAAAGATAAGTCCTAAGGAATTTGAGCCAGGCCAACAAATGTTACTGTACAATTTTCATCTGAGACTATTTCCAGGCAAGCTCAAGTCTAGGTGGGCTGGTCTGTTTATGGTGAAGAATGTATTTCCTTATGGATCAGTTGAGATATCTCCTTTAGATGATGATAGACCTTTCAAAGTCAATGGAGCTAGACTCAAGTTCTATCAAGGATGACCTGTAAGAAGAGACACTGAGACTTTGTCTCTTAGAGAAAACAGTATTTAAAAGAGGTAACCGTCAGGCTTATGACGTTAAACACGCGCTTATTGGGAGGCAACCCAATGTAGAAGTTGTTTTGTTTTATCTCAAAAAAAAAATGCACAGTACAATAAGCAGAAAATTGGCGCGACTTGGCGCCGCTCTTCATCTGAAAAAAAAAAAAAAAAAACTCCTCACTTCACCGACACACCCCTCAATCCCTATTTCCTCTCTTTCTCTCTTCTTCCACCCCATTCTCTCTCTCCCACGCCTCTTTCTCTCTCTTCCTTCTTTTTCCTTCTACCTTCTGCACCTCATTCTTTCTTCCTTCTTTTCCCCACTCCTTTCTCCTCACACCACTATTTTCCTTTTATGTTATTAGTTTTAGTTTTTCTTTTCTTGAAACACCACACTCCACACACATCTGTCACTTAATATTCATCATTTTCATGGCGCCAAAGGTAAACTTCTTCAACTTTGTGGATTGTTATTTTGGTTACCTGCATTATGAGAAGAAATTATTTGAATATGTGTGGTTTGCTATACATTTTCAGATCTATGATTATTGAGTATGGTGTTATGTGTGTGGGGCTTAGTTCTTTGTGTGTGAGTCTGAGCATTATATGTGAGTGTTTTGTGGGATTTATTGTGGGTATTTCTGATTTTCATGGATATTTAATATTTTCTATTTTATATGTCCATATGAGGTTGGGAATTTGATACCGGCTGTGCTAAATATTTTGCTCAGTAATTTATTTGCGAGTAATTTGGGTATACTGCTGAGATATAATCGAAGATTAAATTTGGGAATGGTATGTGCATGTGGTATGTGTTTAGCAATATTTGCAAAAATTTCACTATGTGTATGCACCTTTGTTCACAGATTTTACCTGAGATATATCTGGGAATTATTTCTGCGGGCTGACTGTGATATTTTATATACCCTTGTACTGGATTACTTTTCTGATTTTCAGACCTTTAAGGGTAAGGAACCGGCGGCAAGTGGTATTAAAAAGAAGCGAAAAGTATCTCAGTTGGATGAAAGCCGGTTTGTGAGCATGGAAGCCCAAAAGAGATTTTATGATCTATATGCAGACAAGGGCTTCTTTCATGAAAGAAACATTGATATGAATTTGCCAGAAGATAATCATTCTGCGAACCATCCAAAGAAGGAAATGGGAGGTGCTGGTAAGTTATGCTGAACCAGCCTCAAGCTCAATTGTTAAGGAGTTCTGTGCTAATGCCGAACTGGAGGATTTAGATACAACTAGGACTTCATGGGTTAGAGGAGTTGTGGTTCCTTTTGATGCAACCACCATTGAGTCTTATATGCGGACGGATTTCAGGCAACAAACTTCTTGTGAGTATACCTCTTTGTATAACAGAATGTTGCCTAGTATGGGGCGCAAGCTGTATCGGGATGAATTTCCTCTTTTGACAGAAAGGGTAAGGACAGGGATTACCCAACCATTCTCTGCATGGGTAACTAAAACTGGTGGTATCTCTGAAAAGTTGCGTATGAAAGAGCTGATTGGTGAATGCCGTTTCTGGCATGGTTTTGTGAATGCCAATATCTTGCCATCTTCTAATCTGTCAGATGTGAATATTGAGCGGGCATCTCTGTTATACATCCTTACTGGGGAGGAGAGATTGGACATTTCTACAGTGTTATCTGATAGAATTTGTCATATGGTAAGAGGGAGTAGAAGGAAAGAACATTTAGGTTTTGCTTCTCTTATTTTCCATTTGTGTACGAGGGCAGGAGTGCTTTTCTCTGAAGATTAGGAGTTTGATGTTCAGCCTGAATCTATGCTGACATCGGCCACATACACGGATCAGTGTAATAAATCTGAGGTTGAGCTCAGAAGTTGAAGCCGAAAAGCTGGTCAGCCTCCTTCTCCACGCGTTCCACGTATGCCTATTCTACCTCAGGTTCCTGTGCCAGATGCTCTTGAAGCACATTATGCTCAAGTAGCTCCATTTTCTCCACAAGGACCTCCTCCTGCTTTTGATTTTTATGGACTGCAACAACAGCTTTCACGGCTGTCTATTCAGAATGAGAAGATCATTATGCAAGGAGAGTATTTTCAGCATTTTTTGGAGCATGCCTATCCTACTGTACCGTTTGAGACATTCCAGCCTGTGTACCCAGAAGTTCCTCTCCCTATGTGTATCAAAACCCTTATCCTGCTCCAGCTCCAGCTGATGTTCCCATGCCCTCACATCCATTTATGGACACACAGCTGTATCGTCCTGTTCCTGACCCATTCCATGCTGCTAGGAGGATGGTCATGGAGGAGAGTGACGAAGAGGATGATTGATGTCTCCTTGTTGACGGAGATTTAGTGTATTTTTCTTTTGCTTACTTTGCTATTTTTTATCATGACCATAGGTCCTGTTAGGATCACTTTATTGTTTTAAGTTTGTATATTTCCCAAACATTCTGATGCTGTATTGTGCGCATTATAGTATCCTATATGCCACCGTTTGTTCCTTGGTACAGGTTTATCATCCATCTTTTGGGTTTGATTATTGCTGGGGACAGCAATTCTTTAAATCTGGAAATGGTAGGCTTTAGGAAAGCATTTTGGAACTGCAGTTCTTTTATCAGGGGAGATATTCTAAACTCTTTTAATTTTTCTTAGTCATTTTAGTTAGTTAGTATTTTGTGTTGCTCTTTATTTAAAAATAAATAAATTGATTGATCTGTTTTTCAAAAAATTCTCAGGTTTAAATGTGCTTATCTAGTTAATGTGCTTGACTAAATTCTTAGAAGTATATTGTATGACTTTCTGGCATAACATTGTATAGGTATAATTAGATTACATGATTGCTCGTTTGTCTGAACTGATGTTGTGGAATTCTGATAATGTCTGAGGTCAATTTTCTTGAGTCTATATTGATACCATAGCTGTGAGGTTTGAGCTTAAACACTGAATTTTCTTGTTGAGAGACCTCACTGTTGTAACATTCTAGAACTTGATCTGTTTCTCTGTTATGCATGCATTGGTTGAAGTGATAAAGGAATTTTGTTCTTGTTAGCTTTTGGCCAAAAATAATCCACCTGTATGAAATTTTTCCATTGCTAGCCTCCTTGAGCCTGAACTTATTTTGTTGATAAATGATATGTGGCCTGATTGATGGGTTAGCCTATATTCAAGTGACTTACCTTAATTGAGATTGAATTACTGATGTGTTGAAAATAAAACAAAGAAATTGAGGTAAGCTCCACAGAGGTCAAGTAATTAGGGGAGGTAAAATTTCATCTGTGCCCTTAAAACAAAGGGAGAAAAAAAAAGCAAGAAAAAGAAAACAGGTGAATGTAAATAAAAGGTTGCTGAAAGGAATTAATTCCTGAAATTCTGTGGGAATGTTAGTGGAGCAAAACCATTGAGTTGAATGTGTTAAAGAGAAATAATATCAGTTTTCAATCTCATTGTTGTTTGAGCTACTATCCATATATTCCTACCCCTCAACCTGGCCAAGTTACAACCTATAAAGTCCTTTTGATGAACTGGTGCATGTGTTTGATTCTTCATTTTTAAGAATTTTGAGAATATGATCAAGCCTATGGTAGTGTTATAGCTGTGTTTGATTGAGTGCTTATGATACCCTTAAACACTGAGTGTTGAGTGGACATTATTTATCTGTGTGAGAGGTAATCAATGTAGACTTATATCTTTAAGAAGCTGATGACATTGTTGGAAGTTGATGACATTGTTGGAAGCTTATGATATTAGGTCAGTCATGCATGACATAGTGTGTCTGAGAGTGTCTATGAATTGTTATGTTGGATTAATTGTATATTTCTTGGATTTAGTCTTGTACATTGTTGGGGACAACAACGTTTAAATCTGGGAATGATTTGATGTGCCTCTGGAAGATGTGGTTTTTCAAGTTGAAATTGATAAGAATTGAGTCATTAAAGAGCAATTTAAATACATATTTGCTAATTATATTGATTCTTTCTATGTCAAAGATATTTCTCAGCTATTGTTGTGTTTATATAGGTCAAAGAAGAAAAAAATATGGAAATTCTGGAAGCCTTATGATCTACACCACTGTGCTAGAATTACAATGATGCATAAAAGTCGTGAGCCAAATGGCAGAGAATTGGCGCGTATTTGCGCCAAAATAGCGCAAAGCGGTGCTGGAATTTCACGCACGAGGCAGTGGCACAGCGCCTAGTGGCGCCAAAATGCCGCCAACTAGCGCCAAACTCATGGCCAAACCATGGCGCCTAGTGGCGCGAAGATGAGAGGAAGAATGGCGCCAAGTGGCGCCCAAAAAGTAGAAGGATGGCGCCAACTGGCGCTAGTTTACGTATAACCGGTTCCGACTTTTCAATTCTAACAGAAGCGTGGCGCGAAGTGGCGCCACACCGGCGCCAACTGGCGCCGGTTTGCGGGAAGGAGTAACGTGTTTTCTCAAGGGTAATTTTGGAAGAAAGAAGCGAGATTATAAATAGGATCCTTATGACATAATTAGGGATCCAGACCTCTTCTATTGAAGTGAGACGACAGTGGAGCTCCGAGAGGATTCTGAAGAGCAAGTTCTTCTTCTTCATCTTCTATTTTACTTTATGTTTTTATGAATATTGGATTTTTAGCCATGATTACGCTTGGCTAGTTTACTTTTTATTGTAGTTAGGGTCACAAACCCTATGTGAACCCTTGTTACGACGGATTGGTTTATTTTTACTCGTTTATATAATTTGTCTTTATCTCTATCCTGTGCGTATTTATATTCTCTTTATTAGAATTGATCAATCTGATAGTTGAGGATAGTTTGAGGGTTAGAACCCTAGATAGGAATATTGGGGTTTTTCATCCTGAAAGGGGGTAGGATAACGATTCGTATGCATGCTAGGAATATATGTGTATTGAATTGTAGATGCTTGAATTATCGTGTTCATTGCTTAATTCTCATGAGGGGTTACTAAGGGATTAGGATTCCAATTGAGATTAAAGGGTTAAATTGCCAAGGGATTGGAATTTAACTAATTAATTCTAGATGATAATTATCTGAGTATTTATATAAATAAGTATTTTTAAATCAATCCAAAGTAAGAAGTGGGGATCATAAGGTGAGTGCGCTCTAGCTACAAATGCTTTTCTCACATTTACAAAAATCAATTCTCAGTTTATTGTTCTATTTCTTATAAACAAAATTACAAAAACAAGTCTTTATTTTTAGTTCTCACTTTTACACAAATCGACAATATTTGTCACAAACCATTTGAACTCTTCCATTCTTAAAAGGAACAATTAATTGATATACGATCACAATCCCTGTGGAGACGATACTCTACTTACTTTCTATATTACTAGTGCGATCGGTATACTTGCCGGAGAGCATCAGTTATACAAATATATCTCAGTAAACCAAGGGTACTAGAGGATCAATCCACCCCATGGCTCACTCAATGTGCAACAAATAACATTATATCAAATGCATAACATACAAAATCACAATCACACTGGGCACAAATCCAAGAACAACCATATAAGGATTCCGTTCAAAGACCCCATCATATAACTGCCGAGAAGCTTCCTGGTGCCTCTCCTATGGATGAGATGACCCAATGGCAAAACCCAACTGGAACTCCTCATGAGCCCTATCTACGAAAGTCCAAACCACACACATTTACTGGTCAGAGATCACATACATGTCACTGACACGAGCTGTCGAACTCGCGCAAATTAAAAATTAATTCTTTAATTAGGGTTCAGAAAATTTGCAGTAAAGTGGAAACCCTAAGTCGTCTCTCAAGGAAATTGTTTTGGTTAAAATCGCTTATGAGAACAGAAAATTAAAAGGGGGGTTTTGGATTTTGATTCAATAATTAAAAAGGCAGAATATAAATTTGGAATAAAAATTCGTAATTAAAAATTAACCAACCTAAGGTTTGGGATCCATGGACGTCTTTCCTCGGATAAGAAAATATCATAATCGTGATTGATTTGTCAATCGGATCAGAATCCTTATTTCCAGTTGACAACCCTCTCTAAGCGATCGCTTAGCATTTGATCAAAGACGATGCTTCTACTCATACAATCGCAGAGTATCAGCCCGCTTGATTTAAGGTCATAGGGTCAATCAACCTAATCATCAAATCTGATGATTAATCCTTTTCCATAATCGCAATCGCGAACCTCAGATTGAATATCCACGATCGCACGATATCAATTTGAGTTGGGAGGGGAAACAAAAACTGATTTGAAATAAACGCAGACCCTCAAGGCTAATCCATGGAATCCATTACCCTTAGGTTGATTAAAGGCTCTTAGCCTCGCATGGCTAAGGTAAACATAATTAAAATAAGAAGAAGAAGAAGAAAAAGATGAAGAACGTGAAGAACGCTTCAGAGAAAATACTTTTCTGTTGTAAGCACTCACTGCCGAAGGGTTTCTTACAGTCTCCCTTAAATAGCTGTCACGCAGGACGGCTAGGGTTTCACCGCTTCAGCCAAAACATAAAATAAAAGCTAAATAAAAAATAAAACAATAAAATAAAACATGGTCTTGGGCCCTAAACACATTGGGTCCTAATGTGAATTACAAGTCCAAACGTCAAAATAAAATTCCAACAAAACACGTCATCTTGAGATCAAGTTTCGACCATCTTCCCGTCCGAATTGGGCTTCCGTAGATGAAATAGCGATTGTATCCCTATCTGTTAGCTGCAAATAGCAACAAGAACGGAGTCAATCAGACATCTGTAGAGTGAGATATGGTCAAAATACAAAAGTAGTGTAAATCTGGAAAATTATGACGAAAATCAATTAAACCCAACTAAAATCTAGAATAGTGAATTGACCCAAAAGACCTTTATTTAATTCAAATAAATCATAAAAATACCAACCAAGAGTAATAAATAAGTGTAACAAAATATGAGTTATCAAATTCCCCCACACTTATCTTTTTGCACTCCTGGGCAAAAACAAACTAAAATTGAAAGCAAAGACTAAGATCAGCCAATCGTTTCTAACAACTATGAAGCATACAGAAAATATACAAAGATCACAAGTCTTCCACAGGTAAATCAATCAGGACAGAAATTCCCTAATCTCAAATCACAAGACCTGCTAACTTCAACTGCAACTGCTAACTGCACAAAAATGGTTCCTCACAAGATGCTCTCAATTTTTCTCTCAAGTGTATCAGTTAATTCAGTATATCACTCAAATCAACTCAAGAAAATCATCCTACCATAGGCTTGCTCAAGTTCTACTTCTCCACTGCTCATAACACATGCATGCACAAATCAAGAGGGCTTTATGCAGGGTTGTAATGGGGCTGAGGTAAAGGTATGGATGAATATGGAAGAGAAAGCTAAACACCTCAGAATTTTACAAAGAGCAAAAATTAAGAACTAAACTAAGAACATAAAACAAAGATACTGAAAAGATAAACACTTTTTTTTTTTTTTTTTTTTTGTTTTTTTGTTTTTTTTTTTTTTTTTTTTTTTTTTTTTTTTTTTTTTTTTTTTTTTTTTGAAGAAGTAAAACCACATAGCAGAAATGAATCAGATGGTCACCCCCCACACTTAAACTTTTGTCCGTCTCGGGCAAACCCCCACACTTAAACACAACATTACAATGAAACCAATGCTCAGTAAAACTCCAGGGTGTGGAATTAATTGGTTTTTCACTTAGGCTTGTAATGCGGCTTAAGAAATAAAAGATATAAAGGCTCAAAGGGGCTCACCAAGGGATAATAATATAAGGGACGGCTATCTGGCTAAAGTGGGTACAGAAAAGAAAGAACGCCTCAATCATATTCATGCATGCAAGTGAAAAATGCAGTTTCAAAAAGAACAAGAGCAAGTTCTAGAGGAAAACAATCAAGAGCAGAAACACACAAGAAAGAAAGCATGGCCAGAAGATATGCCATGTATGCGGGCTCAAAACCTCACAAGGGTAAACCAAGTCATGCAATCAACAGCACAGAATCAATCAACAGGTAGTTGTAATCCAAGAATCGAGATCAAAGCCTAACAGATTGTGCTATCAAACACTGTGATCGAAGTCTACTCCATGTACCACTCAATAATTACCAGAAAGAAAAGGAAAATCTACCTATGAAAAATCATAAACTAAAAGAAAGAAAGGAAAAGAAAAATAAAAATGCAAATAACAGAAAGAAAAGAAAAAGTCAAAAACTAAAAGAAAGAAAGGAAAAGAAAAATAAAAATGCAAATAACAGAAAGAAAAGAAAAAGTCAAAAACTAAAAGAAAGAAAGGAAAAGAAAAATAAAAATGCAAATAACAGAAAGAAAAGAAAAGGAGGGAAGAGAACTCCCTGAACTTCCTAAGGAGAATGAACAGCATCAAGTAGCTTGATTTCTTCCTCACTGGTTTAACACTTTCTTCAAGTAGAATACAATGCATGCACGTGGAAGGACTAATTTCTACATTATCTGCTAAAGTCCATCCAATTGCCTTCTTACTTTCTTTCAGCAATGTCAAAAGCTTTTCCACTTGCTCAGGTAGAAGGTTCTTGGCCACTATCACATGTAACTGTTCATTTTCCTCCAGATATGAATACTTCAGATGGTCAGGCAGAATCTTTAACTCCAATTTCGGAGGCTGCTCAATGGATGGAAGAAGTCTAGCGGGTGCAAATTCTGCAGAAAACAAGTCAGCAGCTATGCCTGTAAACAAATTCTCAGAAACAGAATTAGGATCATCAAAAATATCAGCAGGCAATTCAGATAATGCAGATTCGCACTCAGAATCAGATTCATCAATAAGTGCATCGTTAAAACCAGAAAGATGTGATGCTATTTCAGCACACACAATGCACTCTTGACTATCACTACAATCACAGAAATCAGAACCATGAATAGATGAAAAATCAGTAAGGAATTCAGGAGAAAAATCCTCAACAACTCCATCTATCACATCAATGCAGAAAACAAGATGATCAGATGTATCAGTGCTCTGCTTCTTGGAGCTAGTGTCACTTCCCTTAGATGACTCAGCAGCAGTGTGGTTTGGCTCCTCCATATGCTTGCCAGACCGCAGAGTAATAGCACTCACATTTCCGCTTCCTTTTGGATTTGGAACTGTTTGGGATGGAAGGGAGCTGCCACTTGCTTGTTGATTTTGACTCATTGACGTTGCAAGTTGGCCAATTTGTGTTTGCAGATTCTGGAGGGAATACTCAGTAATCTGCTGGAACTGCAGATTGATAGTTGCCATCTGCTTCACTAAATCCTCCAAAGAAGGACCATCGCTACTGGCTTGCTGCTGCATTGGCTGTGGAGGTGCAAAATGTTGAAAATTTTGCCTCTGTTGAGAAGGTGCAAACTGCTGCCTCTGTTGGAATGGTGCACTTTGCTGGTTCTGATTCCAATTGAGATTTGGATGATTTTTCCAGCCATGATTATATGCATTAGAGAAAGGATTGTTTTGCTGCTGCTGCTGCATCTGCTGGTATTGTGGCTTTGCAGGAAAAACTGCAGCAACAGACTGATCAACTTGGAAACCGCTGTCTGGAAAGGAAGAACAAACATCTGTAGCGTGAAAAATTGGATTCATAGCAAACAGAAGCAAAAATAAATCTATAAAAAATACTAAATGAACTCAGAATGCTATGGGACCAACTCTCCTAAACTCTAATTGACCTTACGGACTCAAAAATCAAATAAATTTTTTTCTAAAAATAAAATAAAATAGTAAACAAAGGAATTTGGCAAAACCAGGGCCTGATTTGTGAGGAAAAGCCTCACGACTTTTGACAGGGATGATCGTCTCCTTCAGCTCACCAATTTTCAGAGCGATCAGAGCAAGTTGAACAAGTTCAGAAATACCCGATACGTCCTGGAACCAATCGCTCAAACTGAAGTTTTACCGATTTCCCCAATTTTTTTTTTTATTGATTTTTTTTTTCAAAAACGAAAATTAAAGAAAAAGAAGATGAAGATGAAAAAGATGATCAAGAATCAGAAAACGATTTAGACCGATGCAATTTCCCCGGCAACGACGCCAAATTTGACACGAGCTGTCAAACTCGCGCAAATTAAAAATTAATTCTTTAATTAGGGTTCAGAAAATTTGCAGTAAAGTGGAAACCCTAAGTCGTCTCTCAAGGAAATTGTTTTGGTTAAAATCGCTTATGAGAACAGAATATTAAAAGGGGAGTTTTGGATTTTGATTCAATAATTAAAAAGGCAGAATATAAATTTGGAATAAAAATTCGTAATTAAAAATTAACCAACCTAAGGTTTGGGATCCATGGACGTCTTTCCTCGGATAAGAAAATATCATAATCGTGATTGATTTGTCAATCGGATCAGAATCCTTATTTCCAGTTGACAACCCTCTCTAAGCGATCGCTTAGCATTTGATCAAAGACGATGCTTCTACTCATACAATCGCAGAGTATCAGCCCGCTTGATTTAAGGTCATAGGGTCAATCAACCTAATCATCAAATCTGATGATTAATCCTTTTCCATAATCGCAATCGCGAACCTCAGATTGAATATCCACGATCGCACGATATCAATCTGAGTTGGGAGGGGAAACAAAAACTGAATTGAAATAAACGCAGACCCTCAAGGCCAATCCATGGAATCCATTACCCTTAGGTTGATTAAAAGGCTCTTAGCCTCGCATGGCTAAGGTAAACATAATTGAAATAAGAAGAAGAAGAAGAAAAAGATGAAGAACGCGAAGAACGCTTCAGAGAAAATACTTTTCTGTTGTAAGCACTCACTGCCGAAGGGTTTCCTACAGTCTCCCTTAAATAGCTGTCACGCAGGACGGCTAGGGTTTCACCGCTTCAGCCAAAACATAAAATAAAAGCTAAATAAAAAATAAAACAATAAAATAAAACATGGTCTTGGGCCCTAAACACATTGGGTCCTAATGTGAATTACAAGTCCAAACGTCAAAATAAAATTCCAACAAAACACGTCATCTTGAGATCAAGTTTCGACCATCTTCCCGTCCGAATTGGGCTTCCGTAGATGAAATAGCGATTGTATCCCTATTTGTTAGCTGCAAATAGCAACAAGAACGGAGTCAATCAGACATCTGTAGAGTGAGATATGGTCAAAATACAAAAGTAGTGTAAATCTGGAAAATTATGACGAAAATCAATTAAACCCAACTAAAATCTAGAATAGTGAATTGACCCAAAAGACCTTTATTTAATTCAAATAAATCATAAAAATACCAACCAAGAGTAATAAATAAGTGTAACAAAATATGAGTTATCAGTCACACAAATCAAGTAACAATGCATGATCATACAATTTCACACAATGTCAAGAGCACACAATATCCAACCACAACCTTCCACTAGGTGTGGTGGAGCACACAAGGCAAGTTCCAATGGTTTACCTTAACTCCAAAAGTAATTCTCCTCACATAAGCTCCAAGCTTAGTCTGTTTCTATCGCGTCCGTGAGAGGCAACCTATATGATCAAATAATAATGATCAACAATCAATTGCAAATCATCAATCAATCTCACAAGAATTATAACCAATTATAGCAACTTAGGCCTAATGGCCCTTTCACAATTTATTCAACTACCTCAACCACTTGAATCATCCAACTAATTCACCAACCCACCAATTATACACTAAATCATCAACCATTTCCTACACCATGTTTTCACATCATTTTCCCTCCAATTTCCATTATAGGTCAAATTCCCCAAGAGAGTACCTCCCAAGGTCTTCAACTCAATCCCATCCTTACACACATCATACAATCATATCATTACTTCATCCCAATGCCCCACAACTCAATCATACCATCCTACAACCATGTTATTTCATAAAGTCATCAATATCAACTCCAATTTTCACTAAGTTATAATTTTCCAAATCACAATAATTTTTATTACATCAATCATCATCATTTATCATTCTAAGCATTTAATTCCAAATGAGACATACCATTTAATGCTCCTAATTACCATAACTCAACATACATCATCAAAACCCTTACTAATTTTATGATTTCAATGTACATTCAAAAAGGGTGTAGAAACTTACCACCAATGGTCTTCAAATGATCCTAGGATAGGTTTTCCACCAATTAATCAACCCAAAAGAACCCCAAAGTTACTCATCTACTCAAATTTTCAAAATGCTCATGGAGGAAGAACTCTCCACACACTCACTTTTAAGGAAAACCTACAACTAGAAAGTTGTTCACTAGATGATTTGGAGTGGTTTTGATGTTTAAGGTTTTGTGATTTGAAGAGTGGAAGTGGGTGAAATCAAACCATGAAAAGCTTTCCCTTTACTTCCATGGATGCTCCGCGGGTTGGAGAGAAAGAGAGGAGAGAGGAAGTCAGATTTTGTGTGTATTAAGTCACTTGAACCACTTAAATCATTTAAAGTGGGTCCCACATGTCATTTAACTTTCTTAAATCACCTAATTTAACCCACAAATTCATAACTTACGTATTTTTCTCGTTCACGTCATATTTTTACTTCCTAAAAATACTGATCATATTTTCACTCTTATCGGTACAATTATACCGCAATATTTTACACCGGTAAAATCATTATTCATCAAATTTTCCGAAACTTGCCTATCCACTCGATTTTTCGTTCTGAATCCATTTTCGGCCTTATTTTTACCATTGAGACCTTCTACTCAATTTTTCTTGCCTAGGAATGAGTGTTTGGTATATTACCATTTTGCCCTTTATACGTATTTTGGTCCTAATTTTAGGATTTTCACTAATCCTACCCTTTTTAATCAACATTATCACATATAATTATACATTTAGAACTACGCGGTGTTATATCTGGCTTATGTAATATTTGTCTGATAGGCTAGTTGGTTCGTACGACCACGGGATGCCTTTGGAAGTAAGCTCGGAGTCTTCTAGCCGCAGAAAGCAGAGTGAATGCCACTTTTTTGAGCTTTTTATATGTAAGCCCTAGTCCTTGCATTGTCCGCCCTACAAAATGTATTGGCTGTTGTCCCTTATCCATCTCCTTTACTAGGGCGACACTGATTGCCTTTTCCTCCACTGAGAGATATAATATAAACATCGCTCCGGGTTCAGGCTTTAACAATACTGGTAGGGTAGAGAGGCATTTCTTTGTTGAACCATAGGTCAAGAAGACTATGTTTATGAAGTTTTGATGATAACAAAGCAACAACAAGTACCAAAATAGCTCATCATGAAAACTCTCATTGAAAGGCATGGCAACAAGTTCTAAATGATACAAGAAGCCTATAACAAAGTGCAAACATGAAGACAAGACTCAAATATGCAAAGTCAAAGCTCAAGTCAAGGATTTAAAGCAAAAAAAAGTATTAGAAGACTCAAACTATGAAGATTAATGAAGACTCAAGCAACTATTGGTTATATAGTACATGAAGAGTCTTAGAACTTATTATAATTGAGTTTATTGAGTTTTTAACTTAGAAGTGAAAAATAAACCAAAAACTCATATTGGTGACACATATTCACTTTGATCATGCATACAATGTTCACACATCAAGAGTTGTTATGCAAGTGTGAAACATGATCATATACATTAGAAGTCACTTAGAATCATTTAGAAGTCACTGGAAATCAAAAAATTGCATTAAGATTTGAAAAACCAATTAAAAATTGTTTTCTGCATAACAGTATCCAAATACTTTTTGCAAAGTAATCGAATACTTTTCTAGGAAGAAAAGTAATTGCATACCTGATGAACAGTATCCGAATACTTTCTGGGTTTGATTAAGTATTCGAATACTCTGTTGCGACTTCGGCAAGTGCATCGGTCGTAAAAGTAATAAAGTGTACTGAGTACGAGATCGTTCCCACGAGGATTGGTTTTCAATCACTAGTTCACTAACAACGATTTAGTTGGACAATCAAATTTGAGATGAAAAGAATTGAAATTAAAAAAAATCAATAACATGCAATTTCAGAATTAAAAGCAAGAAAGTAAAAAGATGAAACTTTTGAAAATCAAGAAAGAGCGTAGTTAAGGTTTCGACTTCCCCCTATCTCCTCTATATGCTATGAATTAAACAATCGAGAACATTTCTTAATATATTTCCAATCAATTCTTTCTAAGTTAATTAGGGCTCAATTCCTTGTTACCCTAAATCTATGTGATCTTGAAAGAACTCTAGTTCCCCGATTATTCCCCAAGAAAACATGCATTAAGATCAAGAATTTAAAGATTGCACAATTACCCTATGTCTATCCCTAGATCACAAGGATTATGATAAATTTACTAAGTCAGGGTTCATGCACTAACATCCCTATTGTCATACAATTCCCCTAAATCAATCTATAAAGAGCAAACTCATAGAAAGCATTAAAGAAAGATAAATTTATTCAATTATAAAAAGAAAAGAATTTAGAGACAATTTAATTCATAAACATAAAGATTCAATTGGGTTCCATCTACCCTTAACTACATAAAAGTTTAGCCTAGCATACTGAATTCAAAGCAATAATAAAGAAAAGAGAACCCTAAGCCTCCATTAGTGTGATGTTGACTTGGTTCCTCAGTGTTCCAGTGCTCCGCAACAGGATTCCTCCTTCAAGTCTCTGTGTAATCTCTTGGATTGGTGAATTGGTTTTTTTTTTGGTCTGACCCTCAGCTCCCTATTTATAACCATTGAAGTTGTATCCTTTATCGAATCCTTTAACGAATCCTTATCAGATTTGCAATTGATTCTATAATTGCTTTTTTTTTCTTATTTGAGATCTTGTAGATTGGGTGACAGATTTAAACTTTAAATCCTATTATAATCCTGCTCAAATCCTCCATGGATCTCAATACATCAAGGTCGATATGTTACCGCTTTAATTCTGGGTATCACAATCTGGTATCCATTGGAAAATCTCATCAATCTTATCAAATGTTTGTTGTCTGATGCGTGGTTGGGCGCTCAAGCGCGCTGTTGTGCTTTAATTTGATGTTTCTGCCTGCCTTCACACGCTCGAGCGTCCATCTGGGTGCTCGAGCGTGCTCCTCGATGGTAGATTCGTGTCTTCTTGGGCGTTGGAGCATGCATCTGTGCTCTTGAGCGTCCTGAATTGCTCAGCTTGGCTGTTTTCCCTGCTAGGAAGCGCTCGAGCGGCCATTCTGTGCGCTTGAGCGTGCTCTTCTGGCCCTTGCTTGTAAGATTTTGGCTTCCTTTGGTCCAATTTGAGTCTCAACTCTTTGTTTTGAGTTCTTCATCACTTTTTAGCACCAATAAATGTGGTTTTACTTACAAAATGCAAAGAACTACAAAACGTTAGCTCAAATTCCTATCTTATGACTTATATGCTGTAAAACCTTGAATTCCATGCAATCTACTACATAATTCTTGTAAAATTTAGCCTAAAAACATTGTAAACCAAAGGTTTATCATACTCTCCAAAAAGTAATCGAATACTTTATGTGATTAGTGCCTTAAACTCGAAGAAATTCAAATTTTTTGATGCCCAACGGCTATAAAATACTAATAACTCATTGGGCACCTGTAAATACATATCTTTAGGGTTCTGAACACAAGAATTAACATTGAAACACTCAGAATCAAGAAATCTTAGGATTGAACCCATATTGGCTTGTTTTTGCACATCTTAAAGAAAAATCTCAATTACTCTCTCATCTCTGAATCTTTTTCAGCTCTTTCTGTTTTGTTTGAAAGTAGAGAGGTGACTCTACATCTGTTTAGCAAGAGTGAATTGCTATAATTGTTGGAAAGACAATTGGAGTGATCATAAAGGCTTAGGTTGAGTGTGATCAAGATGTGATCATAGACTTGTAAAATTCCAATTGTAAAAAGGTTTCTTCAAGAACTTGTTGGAAGCTTGATGATAGTGAAAACGATCAACCTCAATCTGGATGTAGCTCTCAAGAGGTTTAGAGAGTGAACTAGGATAAATCCCGGTGTGATTCTTCCTTATCCTATCTCTTTTGATTTCTATCAATTGAATTTCGTTTTGATTCTTGATATATGTTATATTGAATCTGTATAAAAGATTATGATTATTACTTTTATGTTTTAATTCGTTCTTGCATAAATTCTTGAAAAGGGTGACCTTAAGCATTGAAATTCTCTTATTTTCTCTTCAAATTTGATCTGCTGCATAATATCTCTAAATTAATATTATAAGAATTGTTGTAATTCTGTTTTACTTTGAGAAATAAGATTACTTTATGTTTGAATAGATTTTGGTTGATATACTTGTCAAAAATTTATTTTTGAATTGGTTCTTGAATTTCAGGTAACACACAATTCACCCCCCCTCTTGTGTGATTGTTTAGCCATCTTTTCTTTTCAATTGGCCTCAGATCTTAGGTTCTCTTGCTGTAGGTTTAATCACTTAGAGATAAAGATCCATAATATGGCTAGTTTTAACAAGGATTTGCCTCAAGAAGGTAGTTCAACCAATAGGTCACCTTTCTTTAATGGAACGAATTATCCTTATTGGAAGTCTAGGATGCAAATCTTCTTAGAATCCATAGATTTAAGAGTTTGGACAACAATGAAAGATGGATATGAATTCGTTACCATAACAAATGAACAAGGTCAAACAATTTAAAAAAGGGTTAGAGACTTTAGTGAAGTTGAACTTAAGAAGGCTCAATGGAATGATAAGGCTAAAAATCTAATTACAAATGTTGTAGGGAGAGATGAAAATACTTTAGGATCTCATCTCGTAAAACCGCTAAGGAAATGTGGAATGTTTTAAAAACTACACATGAAGGCACTAATAAGGTTAAGAGATCAAAACAAAATGCACTCACTAGAGAATTTGAAACTTTTGAAATGCTTGATGATGAAAATGTTTATGAATTGCAAAAATGTTTTACTCACATCATTACAAGATTGAATGCTTTAGGTGTACATTACAATGATGAGAAAATGATCAACAAAATTCTAAGATGCATGAGCAAAGATTGGGATGCCAAACTTTCGGCCATCTATGAATCCAAAGATCTTGATACAATGCAAATTGCTACACTTTTTGGAAAGCTTCAAGAATATGAATATGAAATGAAAATGCATGCTATAAGAGATCAAGCCAAGAAGAAGAACAAAAATGTTTCTCTCAAGTCCACAACCTCCAAGGATGTTGAGAATGATGAATCTAATGAGGAAGATATTGAAATGGATGAAATGGGACTTTTCATCAAGAAATATGGTAAATTCTTCAAAAAGAAGAATCTTCAAAGAACATAGCACCTTGCTGCCCAAGGAAGATCAAAAGGAGATTCTAACCCTCCCAATGTTCAAGTTACATGCTTTGAATGTGGAAAGCAAGGCCATTATAGAAATGAATGTTCTACACTTCAAACAAAAAGCAAAAGTGACAAAAAGTCAAGCAAAAGTAAGAAAAAGAGCAAAGAGGCTTACTGGCATGGGATGAAGATACTTTAAGCTCAAGATCTTCGTAAAGTTAAGAAGAAGCTAACCTTTGCTTGATGGTACAATAAGAAGATGAAGAAAGTGAGGTAAACTCTATATGCTCTTCTTATGACCCTTCCTATGATGAATTGAAAAATAGATTTAAAGAAATATATGATGAAGCAATGGAATGTGCTAAGAATCTTAGATTAGTTAGAAAGTATAATGATGACTTACTTAAACAATTAGCATGCTTAAATGAACAACTTGATTATTTGAAAAACGAAAATGAAACTTTAAAGTTGTTGGATGCTAGTGCTAGTTGTATTGTATGCTTAGCTAGATTTAATGGTGCATCATCATCATCATCTACATCATGTACTACATTTGAAAAGTTTAAGGATGAAATAAAAAGATTAAATGATGATTTAGAGAAATTTACATGTGCTAAAAAAACTTGAATATTATACTTGGTAGACAAAAACCCACACATGTTACTCATGGTTTAGGTTATGTTAAGCCTAACATGCATCATTTAAATGTTAAAAAGACATGTCATGTACATCATGGATATATGTCTAAGACTCCATTCATTAAATGCAATTATTGTGGAAGAAAAGACCATAATTCTTACCAATGCAAGTATAGAAAAAATGTGAGAAGTTACAAACAAGTTTGGGTTGAAAACGGCACTTTAAACTCACTATTTTCAAATAATGGGCTACTGCCCATACCTAACCAAAATTGACCCAAGAGGCTTTGGGTACCAAAAGTCAAGTAAACTTACTTGTTTTGTAAGTACAAGTGTGCTTGAAGGCAAAAAAAACACAAAATGGTACCTTGATAGCGGATGTTCCAAGCATAAGACCGGAGATATTACTAGATTCACTTCAATCATCATGAAACATTATGGACATGTTACATATGGTGACAACAACAAAGGCAAGATACTAGGAATTGGCAAAATTGGTAACACTTCTACTACTTTAATTGAATATGTGCTTTTGGTAGAAGGTTTGAAACATAACTTGCTTAACATAAGTCAACTTTGTGATAAGCAATTTAAAATTGTAGTTGATTCCATGACTTGTCATATTACTAGTTTGCTTGATGGTGAAGTTAAATTCATATGTAATAGAATTGATAATGTGTATATGCTTGATATTGATTCCTTTTCTACAAATGTTGCTACATGCTTGTTAAGTGTCGTAACCGTATCGCGACGTGACTGCGAAAGAGATGAAATGATAAAAAGCAATGGAGTCGCCACCAAGTTTTATTTAAGAAAACATTGGAAAAACCTTTTATTATAGAAAACTGGTCTTTGAAAAAAAATCATAAATGGATTCGGGAGTCAATTACGAGTAGGAAAGGTATTAGCATCCTACGCCATCCGTTAAAAAATGGTTACCTTATATTAATTGTGCGAGTCATTAATAATATTTTAGATATTTATTTCACCCTAAAAAAATAAATAAGAATAATTTGTTAAAAAAAAACTAATTTTGAAAATTTATTTTTGTGCTTGACGGGAAGAATCCCTCTCCGACGTATCCCTCGGTACAATAGGGAACTCATATCTACGTCGTTCTGTAAAAAATATTTTTGTGTTGATTGATTTTAATTTTGAAAGTAATTTTTAAATAAAATCCATTGGAAGGTTTTGGTTATGAAGGTTTCAGATTATCAAGTTGTCGCAGCTAAAATAATCTGAAATGATAATCGTAAGATTAACAAGCCGTCTCAACTCAGCTAATCCTTTTTTTTAAAATAAATTTCATATTGTTATTTTTATTGTTGTGAATTTTAAGATAAATTTGAATGAATTTTGAATTACCAAGTCGTCACGGCTAAAATGAGTCACAATAAAAAATGGGGTAAACAAGCCGTCACGGCTCAGCTGACTCCCATTTTAATTAATGGCAAAAAGAAATCTTGGTTTAAAATCATCGGACTTACGCAATCGAAATGATTTTTTTTAAAAAATAATGAGATTAACAAGCTGTCGCAGCTTAGTCAATCTCTACTTTTACTATAAATATAACTTGGGAGTCATTTTCATAATCAACTACATAATAATAATAATAATAATAATAATAATAATAATAATAATAATAATAATTACGTAAGATCACATTGACTAGACATGCAGAATTCGACACAGTAAAAAAAACATTTAGCTTAAGATTCGAAAAGGAGAAGCATAATGAAAAAGAGCAAACTCCCAGTAGCTAGTAGCTAACATATAGTGAATGAAGTGTATAAATAATATTATATATACAAAAAGAAAAGATAATACATATGGAAATGATGGGATGAAACAAATAACTAAAGAACAATTATTTTATAATTATATATAAAATACATTGGCAACTTTAAACATACAATATAAAAATAATAAACATTTGGTACCATAATACGTTCAGGCAAAAGAGAAAAAATGTTCAGCCCACAACTACCCTATAAATGTGTTATAACAAGCATTATTTAAGAATATTTACACTTCCAAACGAAAGAATCTCACTGATATAAACTTTTTTTCAGAAAAGAAAGAAACTCTCAAGCTCCCAATTCTTCGTTCTTCTCCCCAAAGTCGCTCTCCCTAAAGATTCATTTTCATCTCCTCCCTCTTTCTTGCGAAAATCGCCAGCCCCATCTTCCTAGAGCCTCATCCTATTTATAGAATAATTGCTCCCTTACTTTTTCTGATCTTTTTCCTTTTCTTCTTGAACACGATTCCCCTGATTTTCTTATCTTGAACATAGCTCCCTGCTTTTCTTGTTCTGAACCTTTGTTTCCTGAACATTGCTCACGTGGAGTTATCTTGAAGATGATCTCACCTTGATTGACAAAGGCGGTTTGGGTCATGGGTTGAGGCTGATGAAACCCATATTGGGGGACTAGTGTAGAAATAGAAAGATGGCATTTCTATCTTTTTTTAATTTTTTTCGTTTAAAATTAAAAAAATAAATAAAAAAGATAATAATAATAATAATAATAATAATAATAATAATAATTAAAATTAAAATTAAAAATAAGAACATAAAATAAAATAAAATAATTTAATATATACATATATATATAGACTAGATAAAATACGAAAAATTACTAAATAAATTTTACCCTTTTAATTTTTTCTTTTGGTGTGTGAGGACAAAATTGAGTGGTTACATTAAGTAAAAGTGATGAGACTTGGTTAAGGCATAGACGTATTGCACATATTGGAATGAATCATCTAAACAAATTAGTTGAACAAGATTTAGTAATTGGTTTGCCTAAATTCAAGTTTAAAAACGATAGATATTATGATGCTTGTCAAAAAGGGAAACAAATTACAATATGTTTTAAAAGTAAGAATGTTACGTTGTTTCTACTTCTAGACCTTTAGAGTTATTACACATGGATTTATTTGGTCTCACAAAGACAATGAGTTTTGGTGGTAATTACTATGCTCTTATGATTATTAATGATTATTATAGATTTACTTGAACACTTTTCTTATCATACAAGCATGATGCATATAAATCTTTTAAGTTAGCAAAGCATATCATGAATGAGAAAAGCATGAAAATTGTTTATATTAGAAGCGATCATGGTGGAGAATTCGAAAATTCTAAATTTGAAAAGTTTTGTGATAAGCATGACATATGCCATAATTTCTCTTCTCCTATAACACCACAACAAAATGGAGTTGTAGAGAGAAAGAATAGAGTCTTAGAAGAACTTGCTAGAACTATGATTAGTGAAAGCAATCTTCCTAAGTACTTTTGGGTCGATGCGGTAAGCAACGCTTCTTATGTAATCAACCGTACACTAATTAGGCCTATCCTTAAGAAAACCCCCTATGAACTTTACAAAGGTAGAAAGCCTAACATTGCATATTTTCATGTGTTTGATTGCAAATGCTATGTGTTGAATAATGGTAAGGATAACCTTGGTAAATTTGATGCTAAAGCCGATGAAGGCATATTTCTTGGTTATTCTATTACTAGCAAAGCTTATAGAATTTATAATAAAAGAACCATGACTATTGAAGAATCTATTCATGTTGTTTTTAATGAAACTAACTAGTGAAGAATTTATAATAATGAACCATG
Organism: Gastrolobium bilobum; assembly: GCF_033153095.1. Taxonomy (NCBI): domain Eukaryota; kingdom Viridiplantae; phylum Streptophyta; class Magnoliopsida; order Fabales; family Fabaceae; genus Gastrolobium; species Gastrolobium bilobum. The sequence continues at coordinate 267,277 of NW_026897514.1, read as the reverse complement.
ACTATTGAGATGTCTATGACGGGAGAACTCAACTATTTCCTTGGATTGCAAAAATAGTAAGAAAAAGAAGGAATATTCATCAATCAAGGAAAGTATTGCAAAGAGTTACTCAAGCACTTTGGGATGGATCAAGCTAAACCAATAGACACTCCAATGAGCACTTCAATCTCAACAGACAAGATAAAGAAGGTAAACTGGTTGAGGTAACAAAGTATAGAGCCATGATTGGCTTTTTATTATATTTGACCGCTAGTAGACCAGATATTATGTCTTATGTTTGCTTATGTGCTAGATATCAATCTTGTCCTAGAGAATCACATTTAAATGCCGTTAAAAGGATTTTGAGGTACATAGTAGGCACAACACATATTGGTTTGTGGTATCCTAAGGGATTCCCCCTACTTTAATTGGTTATTCCGATTCTGATTTTGCCGGTTGCAATTTGGATAGGAAGAGTACAAGTGGTACTTAGCATAGTAAAAAGCAAGTGAGTGTTGTTTTATCAACCGCCGAAGCGAAATATGTAGCCACCGAAAGTTGTGTTGCCCAAGCTTTATGGATGAAATAACAACTTGAAGACTATGATTTATCCTTACTCATATTCCAATTAAATGTGATAACACTAGTGCAATTAATTTGACAAAGAATCCTATTATGCATTCTAGAGCAAAGCATATTTATATTAGACATCATTTCATCAGAGACCATGTTTTTAAAAGAGATGTTAATATGGAATTTGTAGAATCACATGCTCAACTTGCGGATATATTTACCAAACCATTACCTAAAGATCAATTTGAGAAATTAAAAGCGGAATTAGCATTGTTAGATCCAATTTCTTGATTGATATGGTTGTTTGATACTTTAATGCCACTTAATTAGAAATTCTTATTCGTAATGACATTTCTGTAAATACTAAATATTATGGAAATTTCATTGTTTTGGGTCATTTTGACATATCTTTTATGACTTTGGCTTATTATTTGTTAAAATTTGACTTTAAGTTGATTTTTAAGTACTTTATTGCATATTTGTATATTTGCATTTTTTGATGTTGCCAAAAGGGGGAGAATATTGAGAAATGTTGAATTATTGAAAATATTTGAGAAATATATGTTGAACTTTGATTACTCTTATGTATTCTTATTATTTTACAAAGAAAGAGAAATGTTGACTTTTATGGGTATTGTTGACTTTTTCTATCTTAGTAAGGGGGAGAATATTAGTAAAGGGAGTTTGATTTTGATTATACATGCTACTAACTCCATTTCTCAATTAAGTATTTTTCATCATTAAAAAGGGGGAGATTGTTCAACCATAGGTCAAGAAGTCTATGTTTATGAAGTTTTGATGATAACAAAGCAACAACAAGTACCAACATAGCTCAACATGAAAATTATCAATGAAAGGCATGGCAACAAGTTCTAAATGATATAAGAAGCCTATAACAAAGTGCAAACATGAAGACAAGACTCAAATATTCAAAGTCAAAGCTCAAGTCAAAGATTTCAAGCTAAAAGAAGTACTAGAAGACTCAAACTATGAAGATTAATGAAGACTCAAGCACCTACTAGTTATATCGTACATTAAGAATCTTAGAACTTATTATGATTGAGTTTGTTGAGTTTTTAACTTGGAAGTGCAAAAATAAACCAAAAACTCATACAAGTGGCACATATTCATTTTGATCATGCATACAATGTTCACACACATCAAGAGTTGTTATGAAAGTGTGAAACATGATCATACATACATTAGAAGTCACTTAGAATCATTTAGAAGTCACTGGAAATCAAAAAATTGCATTAAGATTTAAAAAACCGGTTAAAAAACTATTTTCTGCATAACAGTATCCGAATAGTTTTTGCAAAGTAATAGAATACTTTTCTGGGGAGAAAAGTAATTGAATACCTGATGAACAATATCCAAATACTTTCTGGGTTTGAATAAGTATTTGAATACTCCCTGAAAAGTAATCGAATACTTTTTCTTATTAGTTACTTAAACTCGAAGAAATTTAAATTTTTTAATGCCCAACGACTATAAACGACTAATAACTCATTGAGCACCTATAAATACATATTGTTAGGGTTCTGAACACAAGAATTAACATGGAAACACTCAGAATCAAGAAATCTTATAATTGAACTCATATTGGCATGCTTTTGCACATCCTTGAGAAAAATCTCAATTACTCTCTCATCTCTAAATCTTTTTCAGTTCTTTCTATTTTGTTTGAAAGTAGAGAGGTGACTCTACATCTGTTTAGCAAGAGTAAATTCTATAATTGTTGGAATGATAATTGGAGTGACCCTAAAGGCTTAGGTCGAGTGTGATCAAGGTGTGATCATAGACTTGTAAAATTTCAGTTGTAAAAAGGTTTCCTCAAGCACCTGTTGGAAGCTTGATGATAGTGAAAACGATCAACGTAGCTCTCAAGTGGTTCAGCGTTCTGATTTCATAGCTCGACTTCTAGTGCTTCAATTCTTTGAGCATTTAGTCGCTGTTGAGCCAGAAATCTGTTCTCCATGTCATGCATCCTTTAAAGGATTGCATTCAGAGCGGTGTTAGCTATATGGTTATCAGCTCCGATTTGTTCACCTGGTGGTGGCTGTTGTGCTTACTTCGTCGCAGTGTTGCTTTGGGTCGTGATAGGCAATGACTCAGTACCGACCTGCACTTCCACCAAAATTAGATTTTCGATGTCTTGGAGTAGACCAATGACAGATTGATGTGGTGGTTGGGGTTGAGCATTGCTGGATGTCTACGAGTGTTCATCATCGTGGAATGAGAATCAAATTTTATGTTCCCACAGACGGCGCCAATGTTCGGTCCTAGAGAACCGAGGATCTATACATTATGGTATGCACTCAAAGATATCTTAGAGACAGATAGCCTGATTGGCTTATAACTAATACTCCAATCACTGCGCACAAACAATAAGCTTATAGCCAAGACGTGGGTGTGTGCACAATGTTGGCAGTATAAATAGGTCAAAAGTGTGTATCTGGGGACTTCAGCCTTTTATTTATAGGAATTACCTCTTGGGCTTGGGCTGTGTAAATCTCCCAGTTGATGTAGGATTTAACCTCTTATTTGTAAGGAAAATGATTTTATCTCCTTATCTTTATTATCTCATGCTGTTAAGATAACTATCACTACAAAAAACATGTCGTTTAGCCACATTTATAAATGTGGCAAAATGTAACAAAAAACGTGGCTAAAAAAAACTACCACATTTTTGCGAAATGTGGCTAATCCTGGCGTGGCATTTATTTAGCCACATTTTTCTTTTCACTTTGCTACTGCTGTCATGAGTGTGGTAGCATTATTTTGGCCACGATTTTTGTGACATTAGCCACGTTAATAATGTGGCTAATTTGTAGGGAGAGAACAAAAAAAATAATACATTTTTATTTTTTTTATAATATTTCACTACCCAAATTATAATTTTTTTTTTGATACATAAATGATCCACAATAGCAATCTATTAATAAAACAAAAACAAGAAGAAAAATACAAATTGCAGGCATCCAAACTAATATAGAAAATATTTTAGCAATAAGAGATATTTCATATGCTCAATCAGTATTACTCATTCAAACTAACAGTTGAAACATTCCAAATTAGGTTATCAACAAGGGCTAAAGACAAATATATGAACATTAATCTTGGGGGCAAAATCACAGTATTACAACATAATGTTCAATACCATAAATGACAGTGTTTGTTGAGGGCCAATTCTTTTACAGATTTCTCAAAGATTTTCACAGGATTGAGAAAATTCAATTCACCAGTGAAAAAGGAAGACCTACGCAGACACCATGGTTAAGGAAGCAAATACCATATAAAGGATGGTCTCATAATCATGATGATCGCCATATAAAAATTGAGGTATACTAAAAAGTACAAACAAATATAATAGACCCGTTAAAAAATACAAACAAATATAATAGACCCGTACCGAAAGGGTATGTACAATGTAAGCTTATTCATATCAACCTAAGACACCCTAAGCCTCCCCCTTGTGAGCCTGCAATCTTTGCATTAGAGAATACGAAGCAGCACAGAGATCCGAGAAAACAAATTGCAGGCTCTGGACCCTTTGAAGATCAAACAGATACTTTTCCTCATGAGTTTTGTAAAGCTGTCAAAGATATTAACAGAGTTTGAGAATATTATGGTAAACAATTAGAATTATCCAACTAAGTCACAAATATAGGCATTCCTCCAAGCATAGAAGCATAATAATGGCATATATTCATTTATAACAGAGAAAAATATAATTAACAAATTTCAACATTACATCCGTGACCATTTGATCCAAGATTGTCTAAGACAATGTGTGATCATTTCTGAGACCAATGAATTTTAATTGATAAATTGGAACCACCATCAATCCGTTAAAAAAAGATGAACAACATCACAATAAGATGAATGAACGTTATAGATGTAAAAATCAATTTAGACACAGACTACGTATATACCTGTGGTATAGTTAAAGTAAATATATTGGGCAAGAGAAAACCTCCATTTTGAGCTGAAATCTTTACCAAATGACCTGAAATTTTTATGGAGTAAAGTAGACCTCTGGGACTTCAAAATGATATAAGATTTGCCTCCTTTGGAGGTTTGTAGATCCAGAAATAGATTTTTTGAAAACAGTGGACATAGATGACACATGACAACATTTTCTTGATTTTTTCTTACCTAGAGTTGGTTCCAACTACACGTATTTTGATATACGAATCCCAAGAATTTGAATTGGATACCTGAGGTCTGAGATGTGCAGCTATCAAGTTGGTTGTTCAGATTGAAGTGCAAAACAGGGCAGTCGAATTACATCTTGCACAACTCCCTGTGTGTTTGCTCAATTGATCTGATATTTTAGAGGCATATAATACACTTACCTAGATTTGATATGCAATTGGAACCAACTTGTTTGGAGGTCTCTAGGACGAGATATCCATGGCTGTTCAAATCAGTAACCTATGACAGCAATTGAAACAATCTGTCAACTTCCTAAGGGAACTGCAGCCACTAGGTATTCTCAAACAGACTATAAATTTGCAGAATTATAGCTTAATGAGTCAGCTTTTTAATGGCACCGGTTTCACCAAATTCCGATACTCCTAAGTCCAGTTATGCAATCATTTAAAGAAGGTATTCAGACCAAAAATGTTGCAGAAATTTTCAGCTAGAACCTTCAATATAAGGTATGACCATATCTAGATTATATAACAGCTGTTGTTACACAATGACCACAACATTTTAGGAAATCCTTAGTATATACTCATTAGTCCAGAATTCCTCCAAACCATATGGGTGTACGCCTCATAACAGAATTTTCCACAGCACATAGACATACACATCAATTTGGACTATTTTTCATAACATATATCACTTGATGGACATCACATGTTCATGCCAAATGATTTAATTTTCCAAGCCATCATGGTACATCGTACAATATCTTAAAGTACAACACTTTTTTTTTTCATGGGTGCATAAACATAGAGCTCAAATCTTTTGAATACTGTACAAATTGGAAAATTAAAAAGAAAATAAGGAAATGCTGAATTACGGTGTGAACACCATGAGCCTTATTGGCAAACCATTACAAGTAGTTTAAAATTAAAACAAGCTGAATATTAGACATATAGTTGTCTATCACCAGTTAAGTGTGTTTTTCAATAGAAGGATACTATATCAATTTAATTGAATTGAATTCAATAAAATTTGGACCAAGGGTTCTGTAAATCATAAAGTTAGTTTTCTATTTTCTGAATATGTCATAAGCGGCAATTCTTTATTCTTAATAGCTAACAAGGAAGGGGTAAGCTTGAACAATATCGTGAACTGATAGTTAAAACAAACTACCACATACCTGCCCATTACTTTGTAGAGCAAATGTGATAAGATTTCCAATAAACTGCAAAACAGGTTTTTTAAACAAACTTAAATTCTAATTTTTTAATTTAAAGAAACAGAAACAACAAAGCGATCAGTCTTGAGTAAAAAAATAATATGATCACCTGGTGTAATTCGTACACAGCCCAGAATTCGCCATTGAAATCACCAACTACGGCACCTTAATGCATGCTATAATCTGTAGCATGACTGCGTGCAGTGGAAGTGAGATATGTTCCCTGACAGGTGAAACTAAGAATAGTAAAGATACAAGTGACTTATGACAATTTGAAGGAACTACAGAACCTTGACATGTTACATGTACCTGCCTAACCCATATTACATGTTACAAGTGACTTCTGAGATCAAAGTATGTAATCAATACTCGAACAAGATAATTAAGATAAAAAATCTCAATAAAAAAGAAGATGAAGTATTTCTAGTAGAAAAAAACATTCACTCATAATCATAGGCCAAGAACCCCAAAGGGATTAGATATATTGAGTTCCTCAAAGCCACCAACGCTGCTCCACCCAGATATATCAGCAAGAGAGTACATCCTAAACCTAAATGTTCCAGACACATGTCAATAATTTAGAAATTTTAAGTTATAAAACCAAGAATCATATAGATCATAATTTAATTTAGTAAGTTGAGCAATTATTAAGAGGATATAAAATTGTCCATTATCCACACAACACATAAGCTGATGTATCATAAAGTACAGCATCAAATATATGGCTCGTTTAAAGGAACAATAGAAAATAGGTAATCTTCCACAAATACACAAAAGAATCTCATAATTTCACACAGCCAAAAGAACATTGCATGCGACAAGGCACAAATAATTGTATTCACCTTATAGGAAAATTCTCCTTGGCCAATTTGCTAATAATCCAAGTCTGTAAAATCACCAATCAACCATGGGGGGAAGAGGAAGAGGGGGAAAACAACGGGTGACTTGTCATTTGAGGTATATAATCCATCATAAATTTCCAAGTACAAACCATAGCCAAGCAAAGCTTACCTGAGCCTTTGTATTTACTTATGTAGAAAGATAACAGAAGATTTGTAATGATGATAACAGAAGCAACGATCTATGACAAAAATAAAAAATAATCCAGAAGCTTTGTAATGATGATAACAGAAGCAACGATCTATGACAAAAATAATAAATAATTAACTTTTACCAGAGACAAAGACCTTTGAAAACTATAAATCCTACCTGCATGCAATAAACAAGATACCAAAAAAAAAGTCCCTCTTCAATCACCGGCATCTGATGAACAAATTCGTGTAATCCATTCCCCCATTAACATAAATCAGCTTAATTAATAAACTAAATTATAGAAATTTGGTCATATGTAACTTAATTAATAAGCATATTTTAATTAATAAGCTTAATTAATAATCTTTCACATAATATTCTGATTGACAAAATAAATCAACATACAAATACACTGCACAAATACAGAGGTAACCAAAAACCTTCCGATACAATTACCCCAAAGCTGTTCCAGAAATAAAAATAAAAATTAAGAGCATTGAGGGATATCTTATAGAAGGAATTAACTAACGATGACGATGAAGAAGAAGAAATATCAGCGCTTACAATAGGGTGAACACGCATGGTGGATTTTCACATGTGCCGAGTCCTCTTTTTTCTCTCCTCACCTCGAAGTGCATCCATAGCCAGAGCCTTGCATTTTCCCCCTCGATCCCACCTTCATAACCAGCAACTACCATCAATACCACCTTAATTCCCCAACCATGCACTGCAGCGAAACCCTAGATCCACCCAAAACCCTAACTCCAGCAGCATCCTCGGCCCCTCAAACAAAAAAATCAGAAACCCTAATAATGCTCGGGAGAACTCGAAATCGAATGCGAATCAAAATTTCTCAACACCGCGATAATCAGGAGAGAATTCTTTAGCCGGCTTACAAACTTGAAAAAGGGAAGTGCAAAGAATTTTAGAGAGAGAAACAGAAGATAATAGATTTGAAGAGATGAAGGTGTTTTGTATTCCTCCATCGGAGAAGTTTTACAGACGAAGGTGAAGAAATGCTGTGATTAAAAGGAGGGGAAAAATTTCGAAGTTGTGATTGCTGGAAATGGAGATCTGAAGAAAGATGGAATAAAGAAAACTTCTAAATTAAATTGAAGAATGAAGAAACGAAAGAGTTGAGTTTTTGTGTTTTCGATTTTACTCAAGTCAGAAAAAGTTGTTTTTTTGTTCTAGGGTCATCTGGGACGTTAAAAAACAATGAGAAAAGATAAGGATATTTTTGTAATTTTATGATGATTTCATTAAATGTGGCAAAACACATGTAGCTAGACACTGCTTTTTTTGTAGTGTATGTCATTATCCATTAAGGGATTCATGGGATAGGCAGTTATGATATGGATATATTCCATAACACTTTCAAATATATTTTCAAATTATTGAACAGGAAGTTTCCCATAAAGCCCAAAAATAATTATTCCAATTTTGTTTTTGTTTAGATAAATAATTATAGTATCTTTTTTTTTTTGATAACATGTATCTTATTTTTTTTTCCTTTAGGGATAAATAAAATTTCTAAAGTTTACTAAAATTTTACCCAATTAACTTAAGATAGGTGCGGTGGGATTAAATTTCCCTTATTTCCTATGAATAATTAAACTTCTAATTTAAATCTTTGAGACTATTCTTTACAAAATGAAAGGATTTTTCAATTTTTCCTAATTTAAACAAAATCAATGGAATGATTGTTTATTTAATCGAGCAGGAATGCAGTGCTTTTTTGGACAGAAGGGAAAATTATATGAGAGTGTCATTTTGTCTTGGAGTTGGCAGTTGAAAATTGGTCGTAGACAGTAGAAATGGTCCAATACTCCAATCCAGAACAAACTCAATAGAATAGATGCTTTTTTTTTTTTTTGCAATCACTTGATCTCAAACATTCGAATAGGCTCAATCTGGTTTCACCAAACTCATCATCTCCCATGAACGAGCAACTTTGTTGAAATCAGCCTTGTTGCTCGTGTCAAAAAATTGATCCTCAAGCTCAGTGAATGACTCCGAGAGGGGGTTGTAGAAAAGAGGACGAAGGAGAAAAATAAATAAATTAGAAGCTAGAAACTCCCCTCAGAAGCTATGCTCGTTTTCTTATTTATTTTTTCATCACGGGAAAAAACTACCCTTTTTAAGAGTTTTTATAATTGTTTGTCGTGGTGGCTTATCCTTTTATGGAGAAAAAAAGTTAAAAATAAATCCAACAAATAGACACTCCAAACAAAGACGAACATTAGAGCCAGTTTGTTTGGCCTTTAAAAAAAAAAAACAGTTTTTATACCTTGTTTATTTTGAAGTGATTTTGTAAAAGTTAAAATTATTTATATTTTTTAAAAAAATATTTGGTTGTTGACTTTTTTTTATAAGCAAAAATTTTTAGCTTTAAAAAAAATATATTTTTGATTTATTTTTTTTGTGACTTCTGTCTTTTTTTAAAAGCGGACATCTAAACGAATTTACAGTAAGAATTTTTTCTTTCTTCCTTAAAAAAGAAGCTTTTGAAGAAGAAGAAAAAGATTCATCCAAACAGTCATTTAATATTCATCAATATAGATGGGGAAAAGTAAAAAGCTTAGATTTTATTAAACCTGTGGTAATATTTGAATACACAATCAGATGCAATCTTTCTTTATTAAAATTTTATTATTCTCATCCATACTTGATGATTGCATTACAATATCCCCGGTAATCCATTTGAGGGTGCTTGACTTTGAATATTATCACGTAAAGGTGGTGTTGGACACCGGCACAAGGTCTGGAAACATATGCAACCACAAGTCTGACGACAATTAAGATTGCATTCTTCGTTCGTAGTACAGTGCCATATTGTGACGCCTCCCATCCTTGCATCCGCTTTCATGCACATATCTGCATTCACAAATAATAGATAGGCTTAAGAACAACATTGTATGTATATGAAATTGACTCATTGGGTCGAGATACGAGATAGAGGATGAACATAAAGCATAATTTCTTACCTGCTGCAATGATGAAAGCCAATAAGACTATTAATTTGACTGCAGACTTCCATGTAGTGTCCATTTTGTGCATTGAAGATGATCTTAATTGGGCACATGTTTATATAGGTAAATTAGTCAAAATTCAATTGATTTAGCTATTTTAATAATTGATGCATTAAATGAAAATATAAAAGAAAAATGTTATATTTATCCCGCAAGTTGTATAAAAGAAGTCAATTTTCTGCACACACAAAAGAGAGGTGGGTCCCACCTCTATTTTTTTCTCTCCTCTTATCTGTGGGTCCCACTTATAATTTTGTTTCTATCACATGAGAGAAATGTTTACCTACAAGATAAGAAAACTATTTCCCAAAAGAAAAGGGTTCTATTTGTCCCATGTTACATAAGAGAAGTCAATTTTATACACACACAAAAAAAGAGGTGGGTCCCACCTCTCTTTTGGTTAACAAAAGTTTTCAAATATATGAAGTAGACTCCAAAGTTGTCAGCTTGCTAACAAGTTCACCCTTGCGTCTTTTGGTGTTTATAGACGACCTTAACAAGGACGATGATCTGAAACGTTAAATGAATGTGTATCTAATATTCCAAATTATTCTTCCCGCCAAAGCTCACTAAAACAACGCAATTAGTAATATTTTTTTAGGAAAAAAGTTGTATATTTACTAAAACATAAAACTTTATTTGAATTAATTACTTTTCATTAATGTAATGACTTATTATGATCCTTGATGAGATTTTAAGGAAAAAAGTAAAATAATTATTTATAATATATACATGTTAAAAATTGAATTTCTTTTTTAATGTAATGACTTATTACTTTTCAAACCCCGCTGGCTGATGTGAAGGACTTTGTTGGTGGGTGATATGTAATCCCTCTCAGAAATCCTCAAAGAAGTTGGGAGATCTTGCCTGACTCTAGTGGAATACCGGTGTCTAACCCCACTTAAACTTTTTGTATTAAAATAAAAATAAAAATTTGAATTATGAATTTGTTATGTTTAGACCTTCCTTCGTTACTATGTCAACTAAATATTAATTTTCCCATACAGCCACGTTAGTATTATTATTTATTTATTTTGATAGATAGCCTGGAAATATCCCCACACAGCCACCTTAGCATTTTACTTACAATATCGTTTTCTGGTTGAATACCCCCATCTTCATCAGGCACACTACATGTATATATGTTAATTTCTTTTTCCCCACTCATGCCACATTCTCCTATAAATCCCCCCATTTTCAGCTTCAGTTTCGTGCCATAAAATAACTAAAATGCGTTGTTTACACTATTTTTTTAACATCACAATTCACAATTAAACGGGAACTTCCATTTTCAAACCCAAATTCAGTTAGAATTTGACTTCTTAACCCTTTGGAACTGTTACGACTACGTAATAACTAAAATGAATGGAGCTCAGTTACCACAGTTTTTTTTTAGTATATATTACAATTAAAGCACTTGCATTTTTATTCCCAAATTCAGTTATAATTGACTTTTTAACTCTTGAAAATTGTTATGACTACTATTTCATAATGGACTTTTCTAGGGAATTTTTTTTTTTTTTTTTTGGAAACAAAAGGAAAGTAAAAGAGAAAACAGCAAAACTAAAACACACTAGGCACAAGCCTAGGCCAGTGAACTCCCATTTGGTCACTCAGCAGGCGGTGCAAACAACCAGACGGAGGATCATCAAACAACTGGATAGGCCAAGAAAAATTGCTAGCATACGCAGCCAGCCAGTCCGCCACACCATTACCCTCACGGTGGAGGTGCGAGATCTTAACATTCCAATCTTTGGCAAGCTGTATCCTGATACGAAGAATCAATCCATACGAAGGATGGGATGAACTGCACTCCCTCAAAATGAGCTGCTGAGCTAATTGAGAATCCCCTTCCAGCCAAACTTTTCTAAATCCTTTGAACCAAGAACCTCCAAACCTACAAGGATCGCCCAAAGCTCTGCATTCAAAGCCGTTCCACTTCCCAAATTTTTACAGAATCCCGCTATCCAGTCCCCGGAGCTATCTCAAAGAACTCCCCCACAGCCAGAACTAAAACCATTAGCAGAGCTGGCCCCGTCGACGTTAATCTTAATCCAATCCAAAGGTGGAAAAGTCCAAACTATTAGACTCTCCCTTTTGCTACGCTGGTTGACTCCCGTTACTGATAGCATCTCCCTGGCCAACAAAACGCTATCCTTATAACCCAAGGCTGCTCGTGCGATGCCCTCTGCATTATTCTTTGTACCATTAAAAACCAGGTCGTCCCTAGAACGCCACAAAAACCAAGCAGTGATCCCAAAGAGAAGCTGCCAATGGGGATCGCTACTCTAAGATTTAGTGTAAACGACATTATGCAAAATCCAGTCATGAATATTAAACTCCGAAAACTCCTGCCAGAATTTACGATCCACCAATAGCCGCCAAGTATCCATGGAGACGTTGCAATCTCTAATGGCATGAAGGGTAGTTTCACGAGCACACTGGCACCTCGGGCAAAAATCAGTCTCAGACATTCTGCGCTGGAGCCTCCTAGAATTAGTCATGAGTTTATCCCCCATCATAAGCCAAAGAAAAGTTTTGATCCTCTCAGGACCATCCCATCCCCAAATATAATCCCAAGGGATGGTGTTATCGGTGCCTTCATTATTATGCAACGTCTTGTAAGCACTCATAATAGAAAAAACACCATCGGATGACTCTCCCCTAATAACACAATCCTGGGCATCCATCGAGAGAGGGGGAATTATGTTCATGATTCTCCTGATGATTTGGTCTGGAATAAGATGCTGGAAGGATGCCCAAATCCAATGGCCATCTTTGTTAACGTAATCAGCAACACGAAGATCTGCTGCATCGGTAGGGACTTGGATTGAAGGATTCTCTAGGAGACGGCCACAACCAGGAAGCCAAGGGTCAGACCAAAAATGGGTTCTCTCACCATTACCAAGAACTATACGGCTGTTATTAAGAATGAGAGGCCATCGTTGAGCAATTCCTTTCCAAAGAGCGGAACTATGGTTAGGAACACTGATTTCCGGTAACAAGCTCGCGTCCATTTTATACTTACCCCTGAGAAACTGCACCCACAAAGCATCAGACTTAGTGAGAAGGCTATGTCCCAGCTTCATGATGAAAGCTGTATTCATGTCTCTAATTGATCTTAGCCCTAGACCGCCCTGATGTCTGTTGCGGCAAACTTGACTCCAGGCTACAAGATGAGGTCTTCTATTAGAACTTGATGAACCCCAAACAAAAGCCCGAATTTGTCTTTCAATATCATTACACACACTACGAGGCAAAACACAGACTTGCATCGGATAGGTGGGGATAGCTTGAAGAACTGCTTTAGCAAGAGTAATTCTACCTGATAGAGATAAGGAAGAATGACTCCAAGAATTCAGTCGAGATTGTAAGCGGTCTAAGATATAATTGAAATAATTTCTCCCACCGCGTGAGCAATGCAAAGGAATGCCCAAGTAGCATCCCAGATCAGATGTCATTGAGTAACCCATTTGGCGGCTCAGTTCAAAAGCTCTAGTATGACTGACATTTCGAGAGAGAAATATTCTAGTCTTCCCATGGTTCACCCGCTGGCTAGAAGATGCACTAAATAAATCCATCACGTATTGAATAATAGCACCTTGCTCCTGGGTAGCCTCTGCAAAAAGAAGAAGATCGTCTGCAAAAAATAAATAAGAGATTAGAGGAGCCCCCTTCTTTATAATAATAGGCTTCCAACTTTTATTCCCCACACAAGTGGTAATAAGATGCGCTAGTCTCTCCACACAAAGGACAAAGAGATAGGGGGATAAAGGGTCCCCTTGTCTAAGCCCTCTACTAGGATAAAACTCCTCAGTAGTCTTCCCATTCCAAAGTACGTTCATCGAACAAGATGTTATGCACCACATAATTAAACTGATAACATGAGGAGGGAAGCATGCGTCCTTAAGGGTATCCTTGAGAAAATCCCAACTAATCCTGTCATTTGCCTTTTCCAGGTCCACTTTGATAGCCATCCATCCTTTCGCACCACGCTTACAACGCATGGAATGAATCAACTCTTGTGCAATGATGACATTATCCGTACCTTGCCGACCTTTGATGAAGCTACATTGATTGGGCATTACAAGCCTCTCCATCTGCAATTTCAAATGGTTAGCAAGAAGCTTAGTCATTATTTTATAAATAACATTACATAAGCTGATTGGACGAAAGTCCCTAAAGGATTGAGGAACATCCACTTTAGGGATCAAGCAAAGCAGAGTTTGATTAACATCATGAATGCGATAGGGGTTATTGAAAGCTTCACAAATGAAAGAGCAGACTGAATCTCCCACAACGTTCCATTGAGATTGGAAGAACAAATTGTGAAGACCATCAAATCCAGGAGTTGCAAACACAATGTCCCTAATTTCCTTAGTAGACGATTGCCTCCCTAGAGATTGGAGGTCCCTTTGGTGGAATTGAGGGAACCTGTTTTTGATAGGGAAGACTGGTCGCACAATAGCTTCTTCCTTGTAAAGATTCTTATAAAAATCTACGGCCATGCATGGTATTGCAACGTACAGATTTCTTTCATGTAAACCAAATTTTTTTATTTTATTGTTAATTATTCTTTATTGTTTGTCATATTCTCATCCAATGTTATTAAACTCGAATAAGCTATTAACTCCGTTGAAGTATTAGATCAATATATTATTAGTTGGACCGTCACTATTCCAACCAATAGCGTAAAATTTCAAAAAACAGCTCAATATAGATTGCCGACCTGGAAATTTATGCCAATGGTTTTTTTATTATTTTCCATCCACAAGCTGGAACAGTTAGATGATCTGGCTTACCTAATAGAATTGAACAAAAATATTTGACTCTGTAACAAACTAAAACTTGCTTAGCGAGAATTCCACATGGGAATTATTACACGAGCTTATCTACATTTATACTACTGAGTTTATTGTTGGGATGGTTATTGATTTGTGTAACACCTCGTCGGTCGTCGGTGTATTAACATACATATAATACTATACACAACAAATTTAATTAAATAAACGCAGAAGTTACTTATTAGATTCATTATTATCTAGTATATTATAACATGAATAAACTTTTTTCTTTTTCCTTTTGTATTGCAAACACGCTAAATTAATATTGCATTACTCACTATTTCATTTATAATTAAGCTTGTTCATACTTTTCCAATTATGTCAGGCTCAATTACCCCAATTGTCTTAACTATCCTTCAAATCTGGCTCAACAATAGTATCATATCTGATTCATACATCCAACATACATAAATCAAATGGCATAGCAATTCATTGTATAGGCTTTACATCCCTAACATAATCTCAAATACGAATAAAATAGGAAATTAGGTCACACATCATATAATCTTGACATTACAAATACTCAGTACCATAAGTTTATACATATTTTCTAACAAAAGTAACAAGTTTATTCCAAAAGGCATAGACAATCCATATGCTCTTCACAAATATAAACATAACATAATATGACACATGATAGTTATAACACCTCGTATATTTAATTATGATGTTAGATATTTAATTGAGGGTTAGAGGGTTTAATTAGTGAAAATCCTGGGATTTGGAGTCAAAATATCCATCAGGGGCAAAATGGTAATTTTCCAACTACATAACCCTAGACAGTGTAATGATAAATCAGAGCTTAATTTGAGAAAAATAATACCGAAAATGGATTCAGTACAAAATTTGGAGTTCGTAAGTATATTTTGGGAAATTTTGATGAATAATGATTTTTACCAGATAAAATACGACAGTATAATTGCACCGGTAAGTGTGAAAATGGAATTAATATTTAGGAAATAAAACCATGTGGAGTTTGGATAAAACTTATGAATTGTGAAATTAGTGAATTAAAATGGATGTTTTAAGTGAGTTAAGTGACAAGTGGAACCCACTCTCACTTAAGTGAATGAATTAAGCACAAATGAGAGAGAGAGTGAGAGTGAGAGAGAGGATTGTGTCACAAAAATATGCACACATTCTCTCCTCTTCCTCTCTTCACCGTCGAGCTCCACCATTGTTGTGAGGGAAGGAAGCTTTGAATTTTTTATCTTGAGTTATAGACACTTTGAGAGAAAACTTCCAGCATCAAACTTCATCCAAATCACCTAGTGAACAACTTTCATGTTGTAGTTTTCTCTTGAAAGTGAGTGTGTTAAGAGTTTCTCCTCCAAGAATATTTCGACCTAGCACTTTAGATTGGAGGCTTTGGAGCTTGAATTTCTTGATTGGTTGCTTGGAATATCATTCTAGGAGCCTTTGTGCATCATTGGTGATAAGAATTCTAATTTTCTTTGAGTTTTTATGGAGATTGAAATTTGGGTATATGTTTGATTATGTGTAAGAGGGTTGAGGTGGTTAGGAACCTTTAATGATGTTGCTCCTTTGTAATTTATTGCTTGTAATGGTAAATAATGATGATTGAGCCATTAAAATTTAGAGTGAAAACTCTTTTCGGTCCTCAGCAAATTTTACGATGCCCGCTTTAGTCCCTAGCAAATAAAAAGGCTACTTGTGGTCCTAAAGAAATTCAAAGTAGACCTATTTTAGTCCTTTTGAGGGACTAATATGGGTCTTTTTTGAATTTATGAGGGACCACAATTTCAACTAAATAGGTCCATTTCGAATTTCTTAGGGACCATAGATAGCCTTTTTATTTGCTAGGGACTAAAACGGGCATCGTGAAATTTGCTGAGGATCAAAAATGGTATTTACTCTAAAATTTATAGTGAAAAGAATTGGTAACTTAGTGAAATTTTGTGATGGAATTGTGGTTGGAAGTTATAAATGTGGTTGATAAAATTGATTGTTGGTTGTTAGGGGTATTAATGAGGATGTTAAATGGAGGTGGAAACTTAAATAAAACCATTGGAAATCCCTTGTATAAGAACCATGCACCCATCGACCATATAGGCACATTTTGAGGGAAGTTAGGTTAGTTTGTGAGAATTTTTGCCTATGTTGTATCCAATTATTGATGATCAAGGTTGTTTGATCATTATAGGTTACCTCTCACGGACTCAATAGAAGTGAATTAAGCTTGGAGTTTACGTTCGAGAGCATTGCTTGTGGAATTGAGGTAAACTCTTGGAACAAGGATTTATCCCCGTGTGTGTTTCACTATGCCCAAGTTTGGGGTAGTGGTTGGATGTGTGCTCTTTGATAATGTGTGTAATAGTATGTTCATGCATTATTAACATGTTGATTGACATGCGTGTGGCATGTTGTGTGATATTGAAATTGTGATCTCTGGCCAGTAGATGTTTGGTTTGGACTTCCACTGGAATAGGCTGCTTTGGGGAGTTCTAGTCAAGTTTTTCCGTGGGGCCATATCTAGGAGCGGTACTAGAGAGATCCAAAAGTGGGACTTCCACTGGATAGGTCTCCGAAGGGAGTTCCAGTCAAGTTTTGCCGTGGATTCATCTCAACCATGGGAGAGGCACGAGGAAGGTTACCATGAGTTATATGATGGGGTCTTTGAATGAAACCTTTGAGGATGTTCTTGGATTGTGCCCAGTTGGGATGTAATTTTGTATGTTATACTATTCATATATTTATCATTGCATGCACATTGAGTGAGCCACTGGGAGGAGTTATCCTCCAGTACCCTAGGTTTATTGAGATATATATGTATATCTCACCCTTCTTTAGGGCACTATTTCTGATTCGGCTGAGCACATTGGAGCCTTAGGCAAAAAGCCCTCTTAGAGATGGAGATGGCGTTTGATGCATGTGAATAATGGTTATTTTGGGAGATTTACATTGATGCACATATTAGCATTCATTTGGTGTAGTTGACTTAGAATATGAACATGGTATTGCATGTAGTTGTATTTACCATGTTTTTGTTGTTCATATGTAAATTATAAGTCACTTGAGCTTTAATTTCATTTTGATAGACGTAAATTGGTACCTACATGTATATGCCCCATATGATCATTTTGGATAATGGTGAGCATGGGAAATGTCCATTGCCACTTGGATTGTGTTTATGATTTGGATGGTATAAAGGATATCATTGTTGAAGTATACGAATTTGATGGAAGAGTCCATGACATATTGGATGTAATGAGATGAGAGTTAGTCACATGATATTTGAGTGATGATGTCGATTAGGTACCATGTCAAATGGGGAAATTTCTCCCCAAGTCAACCATATTTGAGTGTTGAGCACTTAAGTGCTAATAAGCCCGTTCAAGCGTGCTGAGGCAGGAAAAATTGGTGTCATTTGCGCAGGAGAGCACTTAAGCGCGCTATGTTCGCGCTCAAGCGCACTCTGTGGGTTGCCAAGGGAAAATTCCCTAACGTAGGGTGCTTAAGCGCGCTCGTTAAAGTAAAAAAAATACCTGTGACGTAGCGTTAGGATCTCTGTTCTGCTAGGATCTTCTTGGTAGATTAGTCGGTGGAATTGGAGGTGTCTGCTGCTTATGACCATTGTTGATTGCATGGGCCAATGAGAGATCAGGATAATCAGGTGTTGAGTCTGGCTTAATAAGATTAAGATAGGTACATTTTGGTTCAGGTAATGAAGTGTTTGTGTTAAAAAGAAACTATTTTTGAAACAAAAAAAAAACATTTCTGGAAAAAATATTTTCGTGAATTTATATCAAGCAGAATGTAGACTTTTATTACGAATATGGCTTTGGTGGCTCTAGGGGAGAACTTCTGGCGATTAGCCTTGAGAATAGTAGCATAGCTCAGATAGCCAAATACTCTGAGATATATGAGTATATGAGGTTCTTTGTAAAGTCTTTGGTATGGAGTATCATTATTGAGTACAGGTGTGGAAAGTTTATTGATAATATGAACAATGTCGCAATCGTATCACGACGAGACGACGAAAGATATTAAATGTTTAAAACAATGGAGTCGCCACCAAGGTTTATTTAGGAAAACATTGGAAAAACCTTTTATTAAAGACAAATGGTCTTTGACAGTAGAAATGGGTTCAAGAGTCGATTCCGAGTAGAGAAGGTATTAGCACCCTACACCGTCCGTTAAAAAACAGATACCTTATATTAACTGTGCAAATTATTGATAAGATTTTAAATATTTATTTCACCCTAAAAAATAGATAAGAATGATTGTTGAAAAAGAAAACTAATTTTGAAATTTTATTTTTTGTGCTTGACGGGAAGAGTCCCGCTCTGACGTATCCCTCGGTACAATAGGGAACTCAAAGCTACATCGTTCTGCGAAAAATATTTGTGTGTTGATTGATTTTAATTTTAAAGAGAATCATTTGAAAGTTTGGGATTTGATGGTTTCGGGCTATCAAACGGTCACAACTAAAATAATCCGAAATAATAATTGTAGGACTAACAAGCTGTCTCAACTCTGCTAATCCTTTTTTTTAGTAAATTAAATTTCATGTTATAATTTTCATTATTGTGAAATTTAAGATAAATTTGAATGAATTTTGAATCACCAAGCCGTCACGGCTAAATTGAACCAAAACAAAATCTACGGGATTAATAAACTGTCACTGTTAAATTATCCCCATAATTTTAATATGATAATTTTTATTTAGAAATATTGATAAAATCTAAATGGGTTTTACGTCATTATTAGTATAATGTTAAAAAGAGATGACTTGAAAAATTTGCAATGTTGTTTCGTGAATGCGCAGACCAAAAATGACGCTGGCAAATGTATGTTATTAAAATATTCCAATCATGTTATAATAAGACCAAGTATTATGTTACCATTGTTAGTATAAAGCAAGTCAAACAAAATGGCATATTGCTTCGTGAGTGTGCAGGCCATGGAACTTATGTTGATGATCTATTAAAAAAAATCTATTTAACAAGAGTCAAAAGATACAAAGCAACATTGCAATATTAAAATATTAAACCATGCATGCAACATGGCAGCATTGCATCATCGTGAAAGTGTATGTATAGATGCCAACAAAAATTGAAATTTTTCTAATATTAAATATTCCCTTCATACGAATCCAAAAAAAGGGATAACAACACTGCAATATTAACATGTTAGAATATTGTCCATGGAAACATATTATGGATAAATAGATTTCTTTGTAAAAACGTAGCTGTACCCGCAAGTGTCATCAAAAGAGAATTTTGCATGTGATATTATTTAGCTATAATATTTTAATCATGCCTTTAATATTTGATGTCTACCATAACTTCATGCAAAGAACTGCACACTAATTAATTCTTCTCATATCACAAAGACGGTAAGGAACAAATTAGACAAATTCATGCATCAATATTCACATACTATCTTCATGCCACAAACGAAGCAAATAGAATAAATAAAAGGAAAAAGTTCACCAATGTCCCTGTGGTTTGCTTCAGAATCACTTATGTCCTTGTGGGTTTTTTTTTATCACATATGTCCCTGTGCTTTGTAAAAAATAAAAAATCACAGGGGCATATGTGATAAAAAAACATACTCTTTTGCAAACCACAGGATCATATGTGATAGAAAAAAAACCACAGGGACATAGGTGATTCTGAAGCAAACCACAGGAGCATTGGTGAACTTTTCCCTAAATAAAATATGTGCCCACACCACATATAGTTGAAACCGAGAAACATTATGCTAATATTAACGCTGTGCAACTCGTTTCTCCAGCATTTAAAACACACTCCAGATACATGCTTACGGTCCACAATAAATAATAAGCATAACATTCAACAGTAAGCATAACATTCACCCACTATTATATCTTTGAGACTTTTTGAATAATTTAACAGTGCATTGGCAATTGATATGCCTCCAGCATAGATATGATTTAAGCCAAAAAGATAAAGAATCTTGGTCAATCTTGAACAATACGGGCTAGAATTGTTATTAATTTGATAAATCTCAATCAGATACCTTGTTATTGATTTTCTGTTGATTTTGTAGAGAAACAAGACAAAAAGAAGCCCATTTGGAAGTACCAGGCTGAAGTCCCACGCTATTAGCGTGAAATTCACGCTAGTAGCGCCAGAATTAAATTTCATGCAGAGACTCCCACGCTACTAGCGTGGAACTGGCGCTAGTAGCGCCAGCCATTTAAAACTCCCATGCTACTAGCATGGAACTCATGCTAGTAGCGCCAGCTTGCAGTAGACTGAATAAAACTACCATGCTATTAATGTGGAACTCACCCTAGTAGCGCAGGAGTTACGTGAGAAATTTTTAAACAAATCCGAGGCTGAATCGGAGTAAGATTGGACCAAGATTTACGATGAAGATTTAATCAAGAATTCTAAGCAAGGATAGAAACTCTATAAATAGAGACTCAAACCCCAGGAAACAGTAATCTTTGGCTGGAGAGAATTCTTGGAGGCTCACGGTCGAGATCAGGATTCCGACGGAGTTGAAGACCAGAGATCATTGATTCTTCTTCTTATTCTTCTTCTCCTTCTTCTTTATTGCTTTTATGAATTCTTTTTATTTTAATTTGTTTAAGCTGGCTATGTCTGGCTAGTTTGTTTTTGTAGTTGGGATCACGGACCCAATGTGAATCCTTTATAATTTCTTTATTGATATTTATAACATAATTAGTTAGTTTATTTTATTCTACCTGGTTTAATTTTTCATATTCTGTTTAGAACTAATCACTCTAAATTATAGGGCTTTGAGGGTTAGAATTCACAATAGACATATTGGGGTTTTAATCTGGACAAGGGTAGAATAACAATTTGTGTATGATCTAGACATAGGCTTGCATAAATTGCAGACTCATAATTCATTTGCTTAATGCTTAAATCAAGAGGGATTACTAAGACATTAGAATTCTGATTGGGTTAAAGGGTTGAAATCACTAAGACATTAGGGTTCAACTATTTTAGAGGAAAATAATGAATTGTCTGAACAAACGAATTGGTTAATTATAAAATACAATATAGGAATATAAGGGAGGATCGGAAGTGAAGTGCATCCTGGCTACAGTCTTTTTACAAATTTTCATAACTCATATTTTCTTGACATTCTTGATCTTTTCTTGCATGCTTTTAAATATTATTTTATTTTAAATTCTGTTTTTTAAATTCCAAAATCAATTATCTTCACAACTCAACCAATTTTATTTTCCAACTTAAGGGGAATAGTTAAACTAGTACTTGGTGCATTAATCCTCGTGGGAACGATACTCTACTTATCACTTTATTACTTGAAACGAATGGTAAACTTGCCGATTTTGCAACAAGTTTTTGGCGTCGTTGCCGGGGATTAATTACGCCAATATTAGTCTTAACTTTCGATCTTTGAGATTGGAATTTTATTTTTTTTGTTACTAATTGATTTCTCTCTTTTATGCGAGGTAAAGCTAACAAAGAACTTTTACAGTTTGATCCAGAAATCGAGAAGACTGCAAAGAAGAATCAGAAGCTAACCAAGCTAAGGAAGATAGAGGAATCCTCGAGTTCAGAGCCAAAAGTCGAACCCGAGATGGCAGCTAATAATCAACCACCACTGGAGGAGGAATTGATGGAGTCAATCTTGGCTCCACAGTTCACTAGGCCAAATTCTAGCATCATCATACCACCAATCAACGCCAATAATTTTGATATCCAGCCAGCACTGATAACTCTGGTGGCGAAAAACGCATTTGGCGGAGAAGATTATGAAGACCCCCATGATTTCATGGACATATTTCCGAGAATCTGTGACACCACCAAACATAAAGGGGTGTCAAATGACGCAATAAGACTCCGACTGTTCCCTTTTTCAGTAACAGGGAAAGCTCTCAGATGGTTGGATAGACAAGCCCCCAACAGCATCAGAACATGGGATGAACTGGAGGCTAAATTCTTTGCTGAACACTTCTCTAGGGAGAAATACAACAAGTTGGTGAATGAAATCACCAACTTCACTCAACAACCAGGGGAAACTCTATGTGCAGCTTAGACCAGATTCTAAGAACTGATCAGAAAGTGCCCCGCATATGATCTGCCAGACGGAACGAAGGTCAGAATCTTCTACAATGGAATGACACCAGACTCCAGAATGGTTGTCAATGGTGCAGCCAGTGGGACCATAGCAAGGAAGACAACAGCTCATACTTTAGAGTTGATTGACTTCATGGCAAGGGTTGATAACGCATCAATAATGGTTCAACCAGTTCAACCAAGAAGGGGAATCCTGCGGTTGGGAAACAATGATGCATCACTTGCAGAACAAAAGATCCTATCTCAATAGATAGCTAGTCTGAATGCAAAGTTGGACAAGTTGCAACTCTCTACATCTCAAGATGACTCGGTCAACTGTGAGTATTGTCGAGAGAAGCATGATACTAACATTTGCCCAACATTGGTAGGATCAGATGCTTTACAAGTCAATGGAATTTGGTACGAACCAAAACCACAGCTGAATTATGGAAGAAACCAGAACAATGCTCCAAGGAACAACTTCCAAAGAAGAGTGCAAGGGACAGGTTTGGATTACAAATCCAACAACTATTTACAACCTCCACCAGTCCCACAAACTCAAATATCTGAACTAGAGAGAGCACTGGTACAGTTGACAAAGACCACTGAAGCGTTCGTGGAAGAGACTAGGACTCATCATAAAAATCAAGATACTTCAATCAGAAATCTAGAAACTCAAATTAGGCAGTTGTCAAGACAATTAGCTGAGAGAAGTCCTGGAACATTCCCCAGTGACACTATAATCAACCCAAGGGAGCACTGCAATGCCATCACTACTAAAAGCGAGGATATAGAAAAAGTGGAAGCTCCTATAGGCAAGGATGAGCACACTCAAGAAGGCAAGGAAGAAGCAAAAGAGCAACCTCCTGTAGTTCAGAAGAAGTAATGGGATTTCTCACGTTTTGAGAAACCTCCATATCCCATGGGGAGCAAGCAACATGAGCAAAGG
Organism: Gastrolobium bilobum; assembly: GCF_033153095.1. Classification (NCBI taxonomy): domain Eukaryota; kingdom Viridiplantae; phylum Streptophyta; class Magnoliopsida; order Fabales; family Fabaceae; genus Gastrolobium; species Gastrolobium bilobum. Next base: position 243,449 of record NW_026897514.1, on the reverse strand, counting down.
AAGCAAATGTCTAAAATTTTAGATATTTTTAAGAAATTGCAAATTAACATTCCTTTTGCAGAAGCTCTAGAGAAAAAGCCTTCATATGCAACGTTCCTGAAGGAGACATTGTCTAAAAAGTGGAAGATCACTGAGGATGAACCTGTTACACTAATAGAGGAGTGCAGTGCAATCTTACAGAAAAACTTGCCTCTAAAGTTGAAGGATCCAGGGAGCTTCAGTATTCCATGCACCATCGGCAAGATGACCATAGAAAAAGTCTTATGTGATCTTAGTGCCAGCATAAATGTGATGCCCCTCACCCTGATGAAGAAGCTGGGAATTGATGAAGTCAAGCCAACGAGGATGAATGTTCAACTGGCCGACCGCTCAACAAAGCAAGCACATGGTATTGTGGAAGATGTGCTCGTCAAGGTAAAAAAATTCTAATTCCTGTTGATTTTGTTATTCTTGACATTGATGAAGATGCCAGTGTGCCTATGATCTTCGGGAGGCCATTCTTAGCAACCTCAGGGGCGCTAATCGATGTACCTAAGGGAGAGTTAATAATGCGCGTGGATGGAGAGCAAGAAACATTCAAGGTACTTACAAATGAAGTTCTATTGCCGGCATCTCAACCTAAAAACCAAGTTAACTACATAGCGGAGAAAAAGGTTGAGGAAAGGAACAAGAAGGAAGTCCATTAGCAGCATGAGGAAAGCAAGCCAAAGGTTAATATGGAAAAGCCCAAGAGCAAGGAAGAACAAGTGAAACCTAAGCTTACAATTTCTGAGCCTCCTCCTCACCCATGTGCATATGATCCAGGAAAGACACAATAATGGATCAAGAAGAATGAGTCATCAGTAGTAGCATGCTTCCAACCACCGTAATCACAGGGGGTACGTCAAGCTCGTGACGTTAAACAAGCGCTAATTGGGAGGCAACCCAATAGTCATTTTTTTGTTTTTATTTTATTGCTTAGGTTAGTTTAATTTTAATAAATCAAGTAAGTGGTGAATTAGTGACCATATGAAAAAGTCTAAATCTGAAAATTGGCGCTATCAGCGCCAACTTGGTGATAGTAGCGCCACAAGACTGAAAAGAGACAGTGAGCTTCGCGCTCACAGCGAGAACTCCACGATGTCAGCACTAGAAACCCACAGAAGACTCGTGCCAACAGCGTGAAATCCACGCTGACAGTGCCACTGGGTTCAAAAGTCTCAGTGAGATCCGCGCTCACAGCGTGAAATCCACGCTGTCAGCGCCAGTGTTCTCACCATTTACATTGACTTTAATGTTTTCTTTTTGTTGTTTTTAGATTATGGTTTGATTATATCCCCTTTACATGCTGAGTTATGATTATTCTGCTTGATATTTAACAAATGTGTGAGTGTTCCACTTGCGCAGAATTAGCTTTACTCGACTAGTTTAGTTGTTGTTGAGGACAACAACGTTCTAAATCTGGGAATTGGTTGCATGATGTATGCGAGACCTGCTAACTGCGGAACTACACAACAGAAGGACGTCTAACAGAAATTTTTCTGAAAAAGGGGAGATATTTTAACCTTCAATTTTATTTTTATTTTTTCTCTTTTAATTTAATTAATTTGATTCAATTTTTCATATTTTTAGAAAAAAATTAAAAAAACCCAAAAATAGTGAATTCCTGAACAAGCGTTCTTAGATTTTACAAAGCTTACTCAGTAAGTAATTAGATTGAATTACAATAAGCATGATATCTGTGGAGCATTTAATTGTTTTTATCTAAGAATAATGACTTCTCGTTTGTATAACTGTTTTGGTGAAAACTTTTAGATAATGCTTGATGTGAAACTTTGAATTTAGATTCTAGTCTGAATTATAACTGTGAGTATTTGAGCCTAAAGATAAATACTTTTCAGAGAGGCCTCACTGTAGTAGTTTTTTTAGAACTTGAACTGTTTCTCTAGCTTGCATGCATTAGTGATATGATAAAGGCATGTTTATTCTTGTTAACTTAGAGCCAAACAGCCTACCTAGAAAAAATTTCCATTGTTAAGCCCTTTTGAGCCTTAAACCAGTTCATTCAAAAACCTGATGAAAATTACTTAACCCTATTTCCCTTGATACACCTTGAAAGAGATTGAATGCTGATCAAAAGAAAAAGGTCAAGGTACTTCTCAAAGGAAAAGTTAAGTAAGTTGAAAAAGGAAAATAAGAACAATCTGCAGAAAGGATGCTCAAAAGAGAAAAGAAAGAAAACATCTGCAAACAAGGAAAGAAAAGAAAAAGGTAGTGAAAAAGGGAAAAGAATCCCAAAATGAAGAAAAGTGGCAGAACAAAAGAATGAGAAGGAAGTATTGTCAAAAGCTTAGTGTTTCAGTCTCTCAAATTAAATCAGCCTCTGTCCAAAAGATTCTTACCCGGAGCAAGGCCAAGTTATAACCTATCAAAGAACTTTTGATCAGTCTATGCATGTCAAATGGATTCCTCAATCTTAGGAATTGAGAATATGCTCAAGCTTATGGAATTACTGCTATACTGATGGAATGAGTGTAAAACCCTCAAACACTGAGAGTGATGAGAGTACATTTATCTGGTGAGGAATATTCAAGTTAGGATTTGAATTCTTGATATAACTGAAAAGCATTGTTTGAAGTTTTTAACAAGGAGTTACACATGCATAGCAGTCTAATTTCTTAAGATGTTCATGTTCCATGTTTTTCTTCACAGAGTTAATCCTTGCTTCTAACTTTAATCTAGTACATTGCTGAGGACAGCAACGTTCAAATCTGGGAATTGTTTGATATGCCTCCAGCATAGATATGATTTTAAGCCAAAAAGATAAAGAATCTTGGTCAATCTTGAATAATAAGGGCTAGAATTGTTATTAATGTGATAAATCTCAATCAAATACCTTGTTACTGATTTTCTGTTGATTTTGTAGGGAAACAAGACAAAAAGAAGCCCATTTGGAAGTACCAGGCTGAAGTCCCGCGCTATTAGCATGAAACTCACGCTAGCAGCGCCAGAATTAAATTTCATCCAGAGACTCCCACGCTACTAGCGTGGAACTGGCGCTAGTAGCGCCAACCATTTAAAACTCCCACGCTACTAGCGTAGAACTCATGCTAGTAGCGCCAGCTTGCAGTAGGCTGAATAAAATTCCCATGCTATTAACGTGGAACTCACGCTGGTAGCGCAGGAGTTATGTTAGAAATTTTTAAACAAATCCGAGGCTGAATCGGAGTAAGATTGGATCAAGATTTACGATGAGGATTTAATCAAGATTTCTAAGCAAGGATACAAACTCTATAAATTGAGACTCAGACCCCAGGAAACAGTAATCTTTGGCTGGAGAGAATTCTTGGAGGCTCACGCTCGAGATTAGGATTCCGACAGAGTTGAAGACCGTAGGTCATTGATTCTTCTTCTTCTTCTTCTTCTCCTTCTTCTTTATTGCTTTTATGAATTCTTTTTATTTTAAGTTTTTTAAGCCAACTATGTCTGGTTAGTTTGTTTTTGTAGTTGGGATCACGGACTCAATGTGAATCCTTTATAATTTCTGTATTGATATTTTATAAGTTAATTAGTTAGTTTGTTTTATTCTACCTGGTTTAATTTTTCATATCCTGTTTAGAACTAATCACTCTAAATTATAGAGCTTTGAGGGTTAGAATTAACAATAGACATATTGGGGTTTTAATCTGGACAAGGGTAGAATAACAATTTGTGTATGATCTAGACATAGGCTTACATAAATGGCAGACTCATAATTCATTTGCTTAATGCTTAATTCAAGAGGGATTACTCAGACATTAGAATTCTGATTGGGTTAAAGGGTTGAAATAACTAAGACATTAGGGTTCAACTATTTTAGAGAGAAATAATGAATTGTCTGAACAAACGAATTGGTTTATTATAAAATACAATATAGGAACATAATAGATGATCAGAGGTGAAGTGCATCCTGGCTACAGTCTTTTTACAATTTTTCTTAACTCATATTTTCTTGACATTCTTGATCTTTTTTTGCATGCTTTTAAATATTATTTTATTTTAAATTCTGTTTTTAAATTCCAAAATCAATTATCTTCGCAACTCAACCAATTTTATTTTCCAACTTAAGGGGAATAGTTAAACTAGTACTTGGTGCATTAATCCTCGTGGAAACGATACTCTACTTATCACTTTATTACTTGAAACGAATGGTATACTTGCCGATTTCGCAAGAGTAATAATACTGATTTGAACCAAAGCAACATACCAGTCCCTAAGCATGTGAGACCTTCACGATGGTGATGACAAAATGGTCTGTGATTCGTAAGCCATGAAGCGCAGTAAGGGATGATCTTCTGGTGGTAGCTTGCAGTGCTGGATGAAGCCTAGGCAGCAGCGAATAGTGTCAGAGGCCCTCCCTTATTAGCGAGACTTGCAGTGGGTAAACTACAGGCAATAGTTGGTTTACTCTCTTCATAAATGTATTGATCTTGGGTTGGCAATCAGGATTATGGTGAGAGATCAATATGAAATCTAAAGATCAATTTTTATTTAGTTTGATGCATATAGGTGAATGACCATGAAAAAAAAAGAATCGGTCCTCTCCACTCTTTTTTTAAAACCACTGGAACTCCTCATTTTCTATATCATGGCTGAAGAAGCTCTTGTGTCATTGGTACTTTCCAAATTCCAATCTGCACATATTTTGCAACCTTCTATTCACCTCTTCAGAAATTTGTTACTTTTAGAAATCTTTGTTTTAGCATTATCTTTCCTTTCTGAAACTTCCCCCCAAAAACCCACCTCTTTTTCAATCGATGTCTTTGATATTATTTATAGAGGAAAGGCTGATGTTTTTTTTATATATTTTCCTTACCTCCCTGAACACGCCTCCCCTGCTCTTTCTTGTCCTGAACCTTATTTCCTGACCATACTCACGTGAGATTATTTGAAAACAATCCATCTTGATTGACATAGGCGGTGAGGGAAGGCGGTTCATCAAACCACATAAGGGGGTTATTGTTACAATTAAAGAAACTGGTAACTTCTATTTTTTTATTTTTGTTACTTTTTATTTTTTTGGCTTTGCAACTAAAAAATAAAATAGAAATAATACTAATAAAAAAAAGACTAAGAGACTAGATAAAATAAGGAAATTTACTAAATAAATTTTACTTTTTATACTTATATATATATATATATATATATATATTATTTGTTTATTTATTTTTTTGGTATGTGAGGACAAAAATGAATGGTTACAAACAACTTGTGTAATATCAAAGGAATAAAACTGGAGTAGGATTTTGGATTGAAAAATAAGGGCTTGGGCTACTTTAGTATATGCTTTTGTTTCCTTTCAATGATCCCATTCTGCTGAGGATTTTCTACACAACTTTTTCGATGTAGAATGCCTTTATTTTTGTAAAATTCTTGCATGGAAAACTATGGTCCATTGTCACTCCGTATGTATTTCACGGTTACTTGAAATTAATTCTCGATTAGTGTGATGATTTTCTTAAGTTTGCTACGAGTTTTAGATTTGGTTTTGAGAAAAAGAGCCCAAGTAAATCGAGAATATTCTTCAACAATGGTTAAGAAATATCTGTGGCTGTGGACTGAAGGTAGAGAATTTGGACCCCATATATCAATGTGTAAAAGGTTAAATATGTTGTTGGTTTTTGTATTACTTGAGGGATATGACAGATTGTATTGTTTTGCAAGATAACAGACATCACAAGGTGATATTTCTTTACAATGAATGAAAGAAAATTTTATTGACATTTTTTTCAATGTTGAGTGTAATACATGTCCTAGTCTAAGATGCCAAAAGCAAGCATCTTTTGAGGAAACATTGGAAACTAACTTGTCACTGGACATCAGGGAAGGTTTAGTAGTTACTCCTTTTTTTCATTTCCTGTAATCTACATGATGGCCTCCTTATCACATATAATCCATCAACTTCATTAGTTAAACCAATCATCATATTCAATGGTATATGTTTGATAACACAACATTAGTCACGAAAAGTCAGATAACAAGAAATATTTCAAAGTAGTTTTGTAACAGACACAAGATTTACTTTGAAGGTGGGAACATAGAGAACATTTTCTAAGGTGGGGTGGGATAAATAGGTATTGTTCCAAAAAAACAAACTAGTGATTGTGAATATTAGAAAGTGAAATTGTTATGGGTGTAATCTTTATGAAATAAAAAAAAATGAGATTTCAAGAAACTAATATGGTCAGTGGTTCTAGTATCACGATGCCATCTGCATTCTTTCTTACCTGATTCCTTGCATTTAGCACTGCTATTTGCACCAAGTTAGTTGAGCTGATTGGTGTCTCCGAGATTGATGAATCTTGAGTGTGCAAATAATTCAAAAGACTTTAGTACTCCTCTTATTATATAGTAACAGTGGATTCTTGCATCTTGTTTGTATCAACTGATTCATTATGGCTATCTTGTGAGGAAAAGTTTACAACATTATTGTTTTTGAAGCCAGGTGGGAATTCATGTTTATTGTAACATGTATCAACAATAGGGCTGTGCATGGGTCAGGTTTTTGTCCGACTCGACCCAACTTGGTTTTTATAGGTCAGGTATTTTGACCCGACCCGCTTTAATTTGATCCAAGTCAGGTCTGACTTGGATTGGATTTTGTTGAACTAGTTCAGAACCAGTTTGGATCTGACCTGACTTGGTTTCTGACGTGGGTCTGACTTGGTTTCTGAACTGGGTCAAATCTGACCTGACCCGTTTTTGACTTGGTTTTTTCACAAAATTTTGTCGAAATTTTTATGTTGCAAAAGACGAAAATTTCGCCACAAAATTATTTTTTCGTCGAAATTTTTACAAAAAAAAAATTTTCTATTGAAATTTTGTTTCCATCAACAGTTTTGACGAAAATGATTTCTTCCATCAAATGTTTTAAACGAAAAAAGAATTTTGTCAAAAAATTTGACGGAATGTTTTTCGTTCAAAATTTCGATGGGAATGTGTTCTGACGAAAATTTTGACGGAGATTATTTCGAGGGAAATGTTTCATTTGAAACTTTCGACGAAATTTAGATTCTCTAAAGAATTTTGACAAAATATTTTTTTCGTCAAAATGTTTTTTTTGTCAAAAACATTTACGGAATTTTTTTATAGAAATGTGTTTTGTTGAAAATTTTGATGGAAATTTTTTATCAAAAAACTTGACGAAAATATTTAGTTGCAAATTTTCGATGGAAATGTGTTTCGCTAAAAATTTCGAAGAAATTTCTTTTTTTGTCAAAAAATGTAACGAAAATTTTTCGTCGAAAACTTTCGCCGAAATTTGAAATCTGTAAAGAATTTACATGAATTTTTTGCCGTCAAAATTTTTTGACAACGAAAATGTTTCCGTCGAAAACTTTCGCCAAAATTTGAAATCAGTAAAGAATTTTGATGAAATTTTTTGCTGTCAAAATTTTCTGATGACAAAAATATTTTGTCGAAAACTTTTGCCGAAATTTCAAATCTGTAAAGAATTTTGATGAAATTTTTTGCCTCGATATTTTTTGTCGTCAAAATTTTTTGATGACGAAAATGTTTCCGCCGAAAACTTTCGCCAAAATTTGAAATCTATAAAGAATTTTGATGAAATTTTGTTATGACGAAAATATTTCCGTCGAAAACTTTCGACGAAATTTGAAATCTGAAAAGAATTTTAATGAAATTTTTTGCCGTCAAATTTTTTTGATGGAAATGTATTTCGTCAAAATTTTCAATGGAAATTGTTTTGAGGAAAATGTTCCATTTGAAACTTTCGACGAAATTTAGATTCTCTAAAGAATTTAGACAAAATATTTTTTCTGTCAAAATTTCTTATCGAAATATTTTTGTCAAAAAAATTTACGAATTTTTTTTACAGAAATGTGTTCCGTTGAAAATTTTGATAGATATATTCTTTATCAAAAAACTTGTCGAAAATATTTAGTCGAAAATTTTTGATAGAAATGTATTTCGCTAAAAATTTCGACGAAATTTTTTTTGTCAAAAAGTTTAACGAAAAAATTTCCGTCGAAAACTTTCGCCGAAATTTGAAATCTGTAAAGAATTTTGATGAAATTTTTTTCCGTCAAAGAATTTCGATGAAAATGTGTTTCGTCGAAAGTTTTTATGAATATATTTTATGTGAAATATTTTGACGAAATTTAGATTCCGTAAAAAAATTTGACAAAAAAAATATTCCGTCAAATTTTTTTACCGATATGTTTTTAGTCACAAATTTTGATGAAAACTTTTTTCGTCAAAAATTTTTGCGAAAATTTTTATGAAAATATTTTCCATAAAAAATTTTGACGTAATTGTTTTAAGTTAAAACTTTTCTTATAATGTAACTGTGATTTTTTTTTCTCATAATGGGTATGAGTCAAGTTTTGGGTCGGTAGGTCGATATTAAAACGAGTCAAGTCTAAAACTGACCCAAATAAAAGTGGGTCAGTATTTAAACCAGTTCAAAACATATGGGTATTTATGGGTCAGGTCAAGGTCGGATCAAGGGCAGGGCAACTGAACCAGTTTTTTTGCACACCCCTGATCAACAATATGGTTAGTTCTTGCACAATGAATACACATCTTAGTGTTGTTTCCACGTTCTCTTCCAAAGATTTTTGGAGTTCCACACCCTCTTCCTCTCTAGACATAGGATACTCTCTATATAATATCTGCTGTGCAAAGAAACACCTTCGAATCAATCTCTAATTGATTCAGATTGGATTTACACTGAATCTGCCTTTCTTATTTAACGATCAGCAAAAACACCTTGTTGATATCTGGTAGAGGATTAATCACCATCACTTGGGATCTTACATGAGCATATTGCTCATTAAAACCTTTGAGAAATCTTACCATTTGATCTTTTTCTTTATATTCACACATCAACGTATAACCAGTACATGAGCAGCGTACTGTGCAACTACATGACGGTAATGGCCTCAATTTTCTAGCTCATCCCATATAATTTTTATATCTGCGAAGTAGTCAGTTACATATTTCTCTCCTTGTTGCATACGATACATTTCCTCTTGCAGATCAGAGATTATGAAAATATTTGAATAAGAAAAAATGCACCTTAAGATCTTTCCATGCATCCTTTGCGTGATCAATCCAGAGAATAGATTTTACTATGGAATTGCTGATTGAACGGTGAATCCATGTCAAACAATGGTGTTATAGCGCTGCAATGCTGAAAAAGTGGGATCATTAGTAGTTATTTTCTCTATTGTGCCATTAATAAAGCCAAGTTTATTTTTGGACGAGAGTGCCATACTAATAGATCACGCCTAAGAATGATAATTTATTGGATCTAAAGGTGGACTGACCAATACTAACGATGGGCTTTCATTTGGATGGAGATAGAAGGGATTATTGGGATTTGTGTGGTGATATGGAAGAGGATTATCCATGATGAAGAAAAGAAATTCAAGAAGATAAATGACTGAAGATGAAAGAAGTAAAATACTCAGAAGAACGAAGATTGCAATGGAAGACTTGGTTACCAGAGCCAAAAGAGCTCTAATACCATCTTACAAAAGTAAAACTCTGATAAAATTTCATCTCAGAACTAAGAAAGGAGAAGAGAGAATGAACAAAAACGATTCTCATTGATTGAAGACAAAGTGTTGCAAAGATACAAAGAAGACTTGAACTACTGCTAAATATACACAAGAGTTAGCTAACTGAATTGAACAAAAATATCTGACTCTGTAACAAACTTAAAATTACTTAGTGAGAATTCCACATGGGAATTATTACACAGGATTATCTACATCTACACTGCTGAGTTTACTGTTGGGCTCGTTATTGGGCTTGGGTTGGTTATTGATCTGTTATAGAAGGCATGCAAATTTAATAAATTAAAATGCAACCATGAGAGCTGCTCACTGGAACAAGAGTTTTCCTAAAAATAGGGGAAGCAACAATGTGAATTTTGTGAAAAAGAAAAAGTTAGAATTGGAGAGAGATAGCTATTAAGGAAAATAGTAGATAGAAATTAAGAGATAGAAAAGAAAAGGCACACTAATCAAGGTTTACTTTCTTTATAAACAAAAGATGGAGTGTTCATACCATAATATTTTTAAAGGAAGAGGTAAGATAAACGGTGTTGCACTGTTTACTTTGTTTAATTATTTTTGAAACTCTAGAATTGATTTTGATCATATTTGAGAAATGTCTTGAAATGGATTTATTGCTAGTGAATTGATTTATGACATTATGATATATTTATAACTAGATTTTCTTTAAGAAATGTGTATATTATGTTTATGCTTTTGAAATCGGATTTAAGGGAATAATTGTTAGAGAAAAATATAAGCTAATAACAGTAGATGTTAGCTTTGGTGCACCATGATTTATTTACGAACGAGAATCCTAATATTGCTATGATTATATTTACATATTATGATTCTGTCTGATGCATACCCCACTTGAATATATTATTTTGGTAAAATTTTGAATTATTTTTTATAATCTGCTTTACTATTAAAAGCTTTACCATTTGGTTCTATTATGGATTTTATTTTACATGTTACCAAGTCCTGATTGATTATATTTGTGTATTTGGTTGCAATGGAACTCACCCAAATTGTCGGAGATAGCCTATCACTTAGCCAATTTGATCGAGTAAGTCTTATTAATTCTTAGATGTGAGTTTAACACTTAAATTGTATCCACAAAAGAAATTTAAATAGGGTTTAATGTTTTTACTTTTGCTATAGAAAAACATCTCTACCACACTCACTTTTATGTGAGTGTGAGAAAGAAGTTTTTTTATAGCAAAAACATAAGTATATTTTCTATTTAAATAATAGGGTTCTATTTTTTCATGTTGTTGGAGATAGGTATCTCCTACCTTAGACACATGATGTGGTGGGGCTCATCACCCATTAAGATAAAATAAAAAAAGTGATGACACAATTTTTTATTTGAGAAGAACATGAGATAGTTATTTTATGTGAAATAGGAGAATGATTTCCCTTGAATAATAAGTTATTATTATATATCTTGAACACTTATTATGTTCTAGAGTTGTATTGTAAACTTGATGAATCTCATATATATATATATATATATATATAATTTGAGTTATTGTTGTTAAATATATCAATAATCTAACAAGCTTACCAGAATGTTTGATGATAGTCTTTATGTTGATAATGACTTAAAAATTAGGTCATGACGAATTCAAATAAAGTTATTGATTAAGCAACAATTAGGATAGGATATGGATAAGGGCGAATTTCAAGTGGGATCTTCTAGAATCCATTTGAAATTTTGAACATCATCAAAGGCTCCATAGGACGTTTGAATTTCAAATTCAAATGTGGAAAAAATTTCTCCAGCTTCGTGATTGGGGCGAAATTTAAATGATTCTAGAACCTGTTTGAATTTTCAAATTTCATGTAGCTCCATTGGTTGATCATTTGAAATTTGAATTCAAATGTGGAGAAAAGTTATCCAACTTCACGATAAGATCAAATCTAAGAGAATCTTCTTAGAAGAAGCAGTTAAGTGGGATTCAAATTAAGAGCTAATTCTAATTTAAGTGGGGGCAATCCATATGCTGCTTTATTCATCTCTTGAAAATATATGTGCCCGATCTTGCTTTATGAAACCCTAACTTGGTCACCCCCTTCCTTTCCTCACTCCTCCATTGTTATGCCCCACGCTTAACCTCAAGACCAAAATCAAAGTCTTGTGGAAAATAACCCAAACACTTAATAGCATTCAACCTTGCATTCGCCTAGCAAGCTACCAGGGAAGGAAGAATCATGGAGAAAGAGTTCTTGCATGCTGTTGAGGAATGATAGGGTAGATCAACGTTAGAGGACTCTATACACTTTGGACTCTTCAAGTGATAAGGCATGAAACAAAAACCCCTGCATGTTTTTAACGAGTGGATCATAAGGCATCTCATGAAGATCGTAAAGTGTTACGGGTTTCGCAATGAAGAAAAAAATTAAAAAAAAAATTTCACCCTCATGAGCGAACTCTCATTTTAACTTTCACTTATGAGGGTGAAAATAAAAAAATTTCTTGTTTTTGTTGCAAAAACTGTAAACTCTTTTGTGGCCCTCGTAAGTTTTGCCTTAGGATCTACCCGTTAAAAATACATAGGGTTTAGTTTCTTACCTTTTAACTTGAAGACTCCGAAAGGTATAGTGTCCTCTAATGGTGATCCACACTAGTGGTCTTCAACAATGTGCAAGAACTCCTTCTACTTGATCCATTCTTCCTTGGTAGCTTACTAGGTGTAGACAAGGATAGAGGCTGTCAAGTGTTTGGTTTAATTTCCTCAAGACTATGAGTTTGTCTTGAAGTAAAGTGAGGCACAACAATGGAGGAAACAAGGAGATAATTTGGGATGACTAGGGCTTGCCCACAAAAGCATGAAGGTGGGACATGAAAATTGTCTTCTTATAATTAGGATTAGTTCTTAATTAAAAACAATTTCTTATTGCCATAATCTAAGAGGATTCCATGAAGGCTTATCCTCTTAGATTCGCTCCAATCATATCCTTGCTGGGTGGAGAACTTTTCTCCTCATTTGAATTTGCAATTCAAATTATTCAGGTTGCTTCATGAAGCTTTATCCAATTTCTATTAGATAATGCTTTATTTTAACCTTTTTTTTCTATACCGACTCTAACTACCCCTTTGAGGCAGGTTGGCTCCCCGAGTATCCCCACAAGTTTTAAATTTTTGAGCCGGCTATAGAACTAATCTCGAGTCAAAGTTTAATCAAAGTTAAAGCTCCTCACCCCTACCCAAAGATGTATTTGGCGAGAATCAAACCCAGGTTGTCTCTCCTCTTTACTCAGCTTGTGTTGCCAATTTTTAGATAAATGAGAAGATAATTCTCATTCTTATTGAATCTTAATGGATAATTAGAATTATCCATTCGCTTAACCTTTTAACTTGAATTTAAACATAAGCTTAGATACATACTCATCCTAGCTCTTAATTTGAATTTAGAATTCATTGACTTTCTAGGACCCTTGACCCAAGATTCTATTGGACCTTCCAGCACATTTGGGTCCATTAGTGGACAAACCAATTTCACCACTAATGGCCTAAATGGGGAATATACTCATGCTGGCCCAAACATGCTATAAGATGCCATTATGATCAATATTGGTGTGTGACCCATTAGGCCCAATAAGTCACTAATATAAATAAAATTATACCAATTAAACTCTTTTGTTGGGGCCCTATTTATCTAATGACCACGTAAGACATAAGCAATGCTCTGCAGCCCTATAACTAATCGAGTTGATCAAGTGATCTACCTTTTTAATTTGGATATTGTGCCGACATTATACTTCATATCACTGTTCATATTTAGTCAAAAGCAAGGATAAAGTATCATCTCTCTTGTGTGCCTAAATGAAGCTCTTCACAGAATTAAGAATCTTCTTCTATTGACACTAAGAAGGATCCATAACTCCTCATGATCCCTTACTATGCATAGATTCCTAAGTCTAATAGAAGTAATTCAATCTTTACCGATCTTGTGAACGACTAATCCTTTGTAGGGGACTATGAGTCTTATTGGCATATCCATTTATTCTCATGTATTCGAGTTATACCTAAGAATACACAGTTCTCCCCATTTTTAGGAGGATAGAGTCATACAGAAAAAGTATAACCCTAAGACATGGTGTTCAATGAAATCCTTGTGACTATGATGATTTGCACTACTAAACGATGAGGACATTACAAATCCATTGATACTCTTTATAATGAATCCTTGTGGAGTTTCTCAGTGGGTCAGTTCAATCTAATTTGTTCTCTAATTGATCCAGTACTCATGACATCAGCTAAAACATCTTGTGCCTGCATTCCACGAGGTCCCAACTTTGTATCTCTATACAAGCAGATGATGTTGTGCTAGTCTTATGGAAATCACCAATGCCCTATCTTGGTGATTCAAGACTAGAAACAAGCTTTAGGTGATAGATATGTGGTGCACTTGAGTCCTCATGATCGTGATCCTTGTGATAGATCTTTGAGGGAACACTTATTCTATCCCTAGGGCTTTTATCTTTAAATGCATATTAACCATAAATAAATAGAGAGACAAAATACAATAAAAATAAAGTATGTTAAAATTAAGTTAATCATGAAATACTAAACAGTAAAAGGTGTTCATCTAACTAAACAAATTGTCTCTACGACAAATATGGCAATAACGGGTGGAATGTAAATTGTGAACACCCAATTTTGTCCAAAATATTTAAAAATGACAAAAATAAATAAATAAATAAATAAGATGGTTGTTCATTTTTGAGACCATTACACAGTTTTGGGTAGCAGGTTTTGGAGAGTTATTTCTCTCAATTGAACCGTTGGATCATCCTCAAATTTGATCGGCATATTTCTCTCATATGATCCTTCAATCTGACCGAACCGATTTTCAAGCTAAGCCCTCTAGTGTGAGATATGGTTGTCAAAAAATGGTTGTCCACATTGAAAAAAAATAACTTCCCTAAGAAGTTCCACATTGCCCACCTCTCATTCCTTCCTCCTCCCTTCCCTCTATATAAAGAGCTCATTCCCCTTCCTTCCAACACACACTCTTGGAGGGAACCAAATAAAAAACACAAAATACAAGACACTTGGGCTTGGTTTAAAACTAAGTTAGTTTCATAGCAAAAAACTTAGTTACTAATTTTCTCTACTTTTTTTCTTTTTAGGAAATTTAGGGTGATTTTCCATAACTTGGCTTCATACAACAAGTTTTGATCATCTTTGAGTTAAGTCCATTTACCTCCTCTTTTAGTTAATTTTTTTTGAGTAAATACCATTTTTGTTCCTCGACAAATTTTACGATACTCGCTTTAGTTTCCAGCAAATTTCACGATGCTTGCTTTAGTCCCTAGCAAATAAAAAAGCTATTCGTGGTCCCTAAGAAATTCAAAATGGACCCATTTAATTGAAATTGTGGTCCCTCATAAATTCAAAAAAGACCCAGATTAGTCCTTCAAAAGGACTAAAATGGGTCCACTTTGAACTTTTTAGTGACCACGAATAGCCTTTTTATTTGATAGGGACTAAAGCGGGGATCATAAAATTTGTTGAGGACCAAAAAAGGTATTTACTATTTTTTTTGGTATGCTTTTATTTTCTTTATTTGTTAGAAATTTCCATATAATTGTCTATTTATTTTATGCTTTTCGTGTTTTATTTTGAAGTTTTCTTATATAGCTTAGAAATTATATTAGGGATTGATTTGAGTGTGACGCCTTGTTAATCTCAGTTCTTTTTGGGTCATTTTGGTCGAGACAACTTGATGACCTAAGTCTATTTCAAATTTATTATTTTGTATTATTTTATTTTATTTTTATAATTAGGGATTAATTTTGGTGTGACGCCTTGTTAGTCTCCTAGCTTTTTGGTCATTTTAGTTGTGTCAACTTGATAACCCAAACTTATTTAAATTATATATATTAAATTTTAATTTGTTTTACCTCTAGGGTTATTTAATATTTTCTTTCTTTCTTTTTAAATTTTTTTACTTTTATTTTAAAAGAGATTAACAGAGTTGTGACAGCTTGTTAATCCTGCAATTATCATCTCAGATTATCTTAGTTGTGACAACTTGATAATCTGAAACCTTCAAATCTAAAACTTTTAAATGAAATATTCATTATTTTAAAAAAAAAAATCAATCAAACACACAAATATTTCTAAAGAACGACGTAGCTTTGAATTCTTCACTGCACCGAAAGATACGTCGGAGCGGAACTTTTTTCCGTCAAGCTAAAATATAGTTTTATAAATTATTTCTTTTCTTCTTAAATAATCATATTTATTTTAAGGGATAAAACAAATATTTTTAAAAGCTATTAATAATTCACACAATTAATTTAAGGTAACCGTTTTTAAACGGATGTGTCAGGGGTGCAGTGGGATTAAGTTTCCACCCTTCCCTGCGCATAATTAGACTCCAGAACCTTTGATCTATAATTTTATAATCCGCTTTGCAATAAAAGGTTTTTCAATTTTTCTAAAGCAAATAAAATTGGTGGCGACTCCATTTGTTTTAATTTTTTAATTCGGGTTGTTACATAAATCCTTTGGGGATTCAAAACCAGGGGCAAAATTAGAGAGTATGACCTGAAAATCAATCCATTTTTCAAGATGGTGAGATGATGCTCAATATTCCTAACACTTTAGTTTATGATGATAGCCCCATATATGATGATTCTGATGGACAACAAGATTGTGATGATGACTACAATGATTCCAATGAAGAACGAGAATGTGACAGTGGTACAATCTATTATGCTTCCAATGGAGAGCAAGATTTTTACGATAATCCAATCTATGATAAAAAGATTTATGATATTCAATATTACTTAGTAATTGATGACATATCAAAAGGAGAATATCATTTTCCAGTCAGAGCCAATGGACATTACAAAAGAACCTATCTAGGATAAGGCAGTAAACACAATTTAGAATTTTACAATTGTCATGGTGAAGCAGAATTATGACAATTTCAAAAGTGGTGCCACATGGGAACTTTGAGATGGTTGATATCAATGAAGTCAAAGCAAATTCGAGGGTAAATTTTTTTCTAATAAGGGAGAATGAGGCATTTATAATTGTTCCCGTACAAATGGCCCAAGCAATCTTTTTCACTCAGTACAAATAATTAAAAATTTGAAATCTAATACATTACAACCAAATCCCGATTCAAATGAAATAACATATTTAATTGTAATTTATTAGACAAAAATTAAAAAATAATAATAAATTTGGCTTGACTTGAGGTTCATGATTTGGGAAATATTTTGAATTTGGAATTATTAAATAATAGGTTGATTATAATCAATTATCTTTATTTTAGATACTTTCCATAATTTTATGTCTTTTATTTATCTTTATGAACTTTCCTTATTTTAAGCATTTTGAATTTTGAATAGATTTGTAATTGATCTATAAAAGAGTGCTTAGGACTCTCATTATAGAAGTTGAATATTGTGTTATTTTGATAAAAGAAATTAAGAATCAAATGGTTTCACTTTTATCAAATTTCAACTTTCTGTTTAGCTACTTTTTATCAAAATCAACAACACTTTTATCCCAAATTAATTGGGGTCGGTGGTAGATGAACCCAATTGAAAGATACAAAAAGGTTAAAAAAAGAAACATAAAAGTAAAATTAAAAATAAATAAATAAAATAGTATATACATATATATATATATATATATATATATATATATATATATATATATATATATATACAAGTAAAGAAGAAGATGGGAAAATGAAGGAGAAAATGACTAAAAAGGGACTATCTGGAACATAGAAATAACTATATAAAATACATCCCTTGAAATCTATTGCCTAGATTAATGAAATAAGTCTAAAAACCCTCTTAGATTAATTTGCCATAATATTCATCATGGTATTCTAGTGTATTAAAAAATTAAAGAAGAGCATGAGTAGCACCTTCAGATAGCTTTCCTTAACTTACGAGAGCATAAACTTTAAGCCAAATTCTTCGTGGGAGTTTTGGTTGGAGAGTTTGACATTCCTAAGGAATATGCTATCAGTTGGTGCGATTCAACTAGGTCTCAAGAAGGTGGAAGTAATTCAACTGTGGCCAAGGCCAACCATAGTCACAGAGATTTGTAGTTTCTTGGGTTTGACATGTTATTATCATTGTTTTGCTAAGAATTTTTCTACAGTTACAACTCTTCTAAGTAAGCTAAAATAGAAGAATGTGAATTTAAATGGTCTAAAGCTTGTGAAGCATGAGTACAACTACCTCAATCACAATTTAGAGATGGTCATAATGATCTTCAACTTTGAATTTATAGACATCATTTTTACACATTATAATATCCTTAATTTTATTTCCAACGGAAGAATCTTAATTTAAGGCATCATCAATTGATGGAGTTATTAAAAGATTATGAATCTTAATTCAAGGCATCGTCAAAGGCTAATGTAGTGGTAATTGGTAAATGCTTTGAGTAGGAAGTCTTTGGGTAGTCTAGACCTTGAATAGAGATCCACAGATTAAGTTGGATTTTAGATTAGGAAGTAATCTCCTTTGTCGTTCATGTTCAACTCCAATTTGCTTTAATGTATATAATTAGCACATCTCAAGGGAAGGACTAATCTCTACGCGAGATCATAATGCAGGAGAAGAATAAGCAATCATAAAAAAAATTTGTTGGACTGAATGGGGTTTGAGGTATGTAAGGGGATTACGATGGAATCTTCTTGAAGAAGCTCATCATTCTACCAACACAATTCATCAACATGCAACTAAAATGTATTAGACTTGAAACAATTACATTGTTGAACGAAAACACTTTTATCCAATTAAAACCACAATTGTGGATTATCTCGATATGCTTAATTAAACGTATATGAGGAGAAAAGTTAATGTAGTCCAGGTGCAGGAGCACCTTTTCCAAAAGTAGAAAAAAATCAGGATATGAAAGAAAATAAGCAAAATGATATGGATAAAAATGTCATAAGAAATTTCTATTTTGAAAAAATGGAACACCCAATAAAGATGCACTCGGTCCACAATAACTTTTCTCGTAAATGAGATTGTTAGATTACATGGGTTCCTATATCCATTATTTTTGGAAATCATTTGAAGAAGATCTAAGAACACGAATTAATCTTGACAAGGCCTTTCAATTTCATCCATAAACCAATGGGAAGTCAGAGAGGACAATTCAGCTTGTGTGCTAGATTTTGTGGGTAGTTAAGAAAGATACATTCCCAAGTTTGCTTATAATAATAGTTATCAAGCAAGTATTCATGATGACACCTTTTGAAGAACTTTATGGAAGGTGGCCAATAAATTGGTTTGAGTTGGTTAAAGCTTAGCTTTTGAAAGTAGACATAGTACAGAAATCATTAGGGAAAATTAGTTTGATTCTAAAAGGTTGTTGTTTACCAAGAATACTCCATTTGTTGTCAACTAAATCTTCATTTTCCTACATAGCAACCTTAGCATTTTACTTATGGTGTTAATATATAAATGGTTGAATGCCTCACCTTACTTCGTATCACCTGTACATGTTGATTCCCTCGTGCCACATTCTCCTACACGACTTCCACATCTTCGTGGTCCCTATTTTCAGCTTCATTTTCGTGCCATGTAATAACTAAAATGAATGAGCTTCAGTTACACTTATTTTTTTTAATATAATAATTAAAGAGGAGATTATATTTACAACTTTTTTCGCTTCAACCTCTTACAATTAAATCTTAACTGTTGATTTCTGTCAATCTGACAGTTATAATTTATTGAGTCACACTTATTAATTAATTATTAATTCCCTATAAATTATAACCGTCAGATTGATGAAAATATATCAATGATTGAGATTTGATTGTAAAAAATTATAAGTAAAAAGAGATTATAAATATAACATTCCTCGTAAATTATAAGCACTTACATTTTCATACCCAAATTTAGTTATAATTGACTTCTTAACTCTTTGAAATATTATACTACTATTTAATAGTGGGTTATTTTCAGGATATTTTCATCCTTATGAACTCATTATTTAAGCATGTACGAATTCCTTTCCCTATAATCATCTACCTTTTATTTTATTGTTAATAACTCTTATATGTTCGCCATATTTTCAGCTACAGATATATCTTGAGAAATTCATAAGTGATGGTGCTTATTAATTTCTTAGTGAGTCATCCTTGATTTTTTCTAATCTTAAGACTAAGGATATAAGTGCGTTGAATTAGATGGATTAGGTTATACTTTGAACTAATTACGATAGATTTATTCTAAATATTTTAAGTCTGACCTGATATATTAGCCTGCTATAAGTTTGATTTGTATTTAAAATTAAAAAACTAATTTAAGCATATGAAGCCTTCAAAATCCATCAAGAATTAGAAAAATAAATTTTTTATTTATAATTATTTAAATTATAATTTTGTTATATTTTATTTAAAATAAATTGTATAACAAATTATAATTATAAACTTATAGCTTATAAATAAAATAACAAGCACATAATGTATATATATATATATATATATATATATATATATATATATATATATATATATAAATCGGTGTGTGTGGGGTAGGATATTCTAACACCGGTGTAAGAGTTAGAAGTCTTACACTCAATCTTGACAATTGATCCACTTGTATCCAATGGTTCATATTACTAAAAAATTTGAGCCCTTAGATATAATTGGGATTAACGGACAACATTAAAAATGTAACTTACATTGGTGTAAAATGATCTTGACCCTATATATATATATATATATATATATATATATATATATATATATATATATATATATATATATGTTGATCCAACAATTCTGATTTAACTTTCTAAAATCTTTATTTCTTCTCCATGTATTTAATACTTTATATTTATTTTCACCTTTGTACGTCTATGATTTCTCATATTTAATGTGAAAGCATTAAATATGGTGAATCATAGCAGTACAAATGTGAAAATAAATATAATCGTCGGATCAACATAATCGATCCAACGGAGAAACAAAATAGTAGTGACATTGGTAGTAACAATATCATCTCTCTCTCTCTCTCTCTCTATATATATATATATATATATATATATATATATATATATATATATATATGTACGGTTCATTTTTTTCAGTGTTTTAAAACTCGGACCGATCATCGACTCAGTCAAGGTATTGAGTAACTGGGTCATTGGTTCAACCGGATTTAAAAGAATGAATGCAAATTTGGGGAGGGATAAAAAGTTGGCTATTATACATAATCCCAACTAGAGCTTTATTTTTTATTTTTTTAAGTTGATAAATCAAATGATTTTTAGTATCTTCCTTCAGTTTTGTAGCTCATGATGCAAGTCCAGCTTGCTTAAGACTTCCCCCCCCCCCCCCTCCCCTTGTGTGAATAAGAAGCAAACTTAAAAAGAAAAGGGTCAATTTTATATATAAAACAAAAACAAAAAGAAAAGCTCAATCAGTTTCGTTTAACCCACCGAGTCACCGAGACTATGCCGGGTCAACCGGTCTAAACCGAGTCAAATGCATAACCGGTCCAAATAGCCACCTGAACTGGTTCCCTCACTGGGTCACCGAGATAGGGTTGACCCGACCAGGTCGATCCAAGTTTTAAAACAGTGGTTTTTTTACAGCGAATGCAAATAAGTTATCTCCATTAAGCCCAAAACAACATTATTTTAGGAGAGAATGCAAATAACTTATCTGTATTCACTATATATATATATATATATATATATATATATATATATATATATATATATATGAATGCAAATAACTTATCTGTATTCACTATATATATATATATATATATATATATATATATATATATATATATATATATATATATATATAGCTTTACTCTTCTCTAGAATGCAAATAAATTCTTATAACCATACAAAGGTGGGTGAAAAGCATTATAACCATATAACAATAATATATATTATTGGATGTCCAGCAGCCGAAGAAATGATTTTACCATATATATATATATATATATATATATATATATATATATATATATATATATATATATATATGAAATATAAAATTCAAGTTACTAATAATATATTCAATTAAAATAACGGAAAGCATTAAAAAGTTGAGTAAAATTAAATAGTATTTGAATTGCAAACTGAATAAAATAAAGAAAATTTTACTATTTAAGATTAAGATCTTGGTTTTTTTACAAACATAATATTTTTCCAAATATGCGAGGTTGTTCTATTTTATGAAATATATTAAGTCAATATCACGTAAACCCCTGATGGTCGGACTTGTTTTGCTACTTACAACTCTTATTATTTCTATTTCAATAAAACTTAAGTATATATTTTGTTTATGATAAAATATATTATTCTATTTCTCGTGTTTCACCATTATTATGGTATAGAAATATTGAGTCTAGTTATCCAAAAAAAAAAAATATATATATTGAGTCTATTTGATTGTGTTCTAATTTTGTTGTTTTTAAAATTATTTTGTAGAATTGTTAATAAAATTGGTATTTTTTGTGCTTTTTTTAAAGTTAAAAGTCAAAAAATAAAACAAAAATAACTCAGCTATATTCTTTAAATTCAATTCTAAAAACTAAAAAGTAATTATAATTTTTAAAATTTTTTTTACAAAACAGATTTTTTTATTCTTTTATTATGAAATTCAAAAACTATTTTTAAAAATAGAATTCAAACAGGCCCATTAATTTTCTCCATTTGTTATGCAAACTAATTCTTAATTATTTTATATAGCTACCTAATTTATTTTTTTGAGATAGGAATGTGGACACACGGTATAAGCAGATGATTGTGAAATGTTCAGGAATAGAGAGTGTTCGGTCCGGGAAAGACCGTATTGCTATACTATATGGTATGCGCTCAGAGATATCCTATGGATAGGTATCTTCGTTGGCTTATAGCCAATATCCCCATCACCAATGTTCGGTACTGGAAAGACTGTATTGCTATACTGTATGGTATGCGCTCAGAGATATTGTATAGTCAGATGTATACTAGGCTTATAGCCGATGTCCCAATCACTGCGCACAAACAATAGGCTTATAGCCAAGACGTGGGTGTGTGCACAGTGTTGGCAGTAATAGTAAATAGGTTCAAAGTGTATACCTGAGGTCTTTAACCTCTTATTTATAAGGGTTACCTCTTGGGCTTGTGTAGATCTCTCAGTTGTAGTAGGATTTAACTTCCTTTCTGTTGGGATACAGACTCTATCCTTAGCTGCCTTACTGTTTTATATTGTTAGGATAATTGGAGAATTATCCTTTAAGGGATCCTTGGGTAGGTGGTTAGGATATGGAAATATTCCATAACAATTGTCCCCTAGCCCGACAGTTCGGAAGCTCGGACTGCTAGGGTGCCTAAGTTTGATTGATAGGTCGACCCTACCGAGGTACTATGATCCTGCCTTCGGTCTTGTGTGTGTAAGAACCTGCACCGTTAATTAAGGTATTTAATTAATTAATTATGTGAAAATAAAATATGATTCCATAATTGACCCTAATAATTATTAAGAGGCTTTAATAATTATGGTAAGTGATTAAGAATGCTGAAAGTCGCTTTTCGGAAGAAAAGTGCAGATACCGGTTCTGCTAGTCAGTATAAATGCGTACCGAAAAAGTATCCCGGAAAATTATAATAAGTGCATGATAACTACTAGAATAATATGTAGGACTTGTAAAACGAGTTTCAAGTCCAAATAATGAGAACTGGTGCTAGAAACCGGTACTGTCTTTGAAAAACATGTACCATAAAGGTGCTCAGAAAATTATAAGAAAAATATGATAATTCTCATAAAATTGAGTAGGTTAAGAATCCAAAGTTTGGGATTAAAATGCTAAGCGTAGAAATTAAAGCTAATACTGTGTGTTTTATTTTAAAGTGGCTATATATATTAACTTAGCACAAAACCCTAGGCCATAATGCCTCTTCTACGTGAGTGTGTTGGCTGGTCAGTTTTCCCTCTCACTGTTCCATTGCATTCCTTCTCCATTCTTGAGCTTTGAGACCATTTTTCTTCTTGAAAGCTCCTCCTTTACTCTTGTGGTGAGTGAGAGTGTGCTTTGGGAGGTTGTGGGAGACCTTGTTCTGAGTATTTGGGACTGTGTGGTGTTGGTAAGCAGGTTGAGTTGGTGGTTTGTTGGATTGGAGCCTTGTTCTTCGTTGTTGAAGCTCCAAGTGTCAATCTTTGTGTAGAAAAGAGTCATCTTGTGATACATTTTCGTGCATCATCTTTGAGTCAGACTTGAGGGACTGTGTTGAGCTCCAAGAGCATCTCCATCCTCTGTTTTTGAGCTGTGGTATGATCACCAACCTTTAACTTGAGTTTTAAGGCTTAAAAATGGAAGCTTGATGCATGTTAAGGCTAAAAGATGATAACTTGTTGTTGGGTAATGCTTAACACACCTAGATATGCATGTTTAGGTGTTTAAAATCGGTAAAAACCCAACCTTTGAAGGATATCTTCACGAAATGCAATTGCTGCATTCTGTCGTGAAATATCCGGATATCTGCCCGTGGAATATCTGGATATTTGATATCCGGATATGATATCCGGATATGTGATATCCGGATATGGGGTTCTGGGATATCTGGATATTGGATATCCGGATATGAGAATCTGTATATCCGGATATTACATATCCGGATATGGACAGTGAGATATCCGGATATTGCATATCCGGATATGGTCTCGTGGAATATCCGGATATTCTAGGATTTCGCAGAACAGTAGCTGTGTTGTGTGTACAGTAGGCTATTGGGGGTTTGCGGACCCTAGATTGATGAAGTTGAACTTCTGTAATTAATGGACTAAGTCAGAATCATGTGATTAAGGGCTTGTGGCTTTGTTAGAAGTTTAAGACATAAAACTTAATGAAAAGGCGTTGTCTTTAATTTGTATGCATGTGGTACATGTTTATTGATTTATATTTGGTCCATATCAGATTGTGATCTGCTGTGATTGGACTTTGAGCTTGTAGCATTGGATAGCTAGCTTAGAGGTAAGCTTTCGTGTCCTCGGTTTAGCCATGTTGTGGTTCCACCATGTCCCATCGGGATATGGTATATGCATGTTGTGTTACATGCTTTTGATGTTTTGGAAATGCTGTTGAGCTGTTATATGTTAGTGCCTTGTTGATATGCATGGAGGTGTTCCAGCTATACGGTAAGCCTGAGTATGTAGAACATACAATAGGGTGAGACTGTGGGTGAGGTGCAAGCGGTGTTCCTTGTACTACATGTAGGGAATGGACGTATTCCTACATTTCTCTGGCCAGTAGATTGTGATTACACACATGCCATAGATATCTGTTGCACTACATAGTTTTGGAACTGATAATGATATTATTGCTTTTAGAACTTATATTGCACATGTAAGTGAGCTTGGGGTGGAAGATCCTTGAGGACCCCTTGTCTTACTGAGATTTCTTGTTTAGAGATCTCACCCCACGTTTGGGGAATGCTTATTTCAGGGTCAGGTAATGTTGAGACCTCAGGCGGCAGGAGGCCGGAGCTGAGTTAGATTTGCTGTTATTTATGCTGACATGTTAGATGCTGGATTTGTATGTTGTTTATTGCTTATAGCTTCAGAGCATGCTTATGGAGATTTATGTCTATCTTGTTGAGACTATGTTTATTTGGTGAGCATGGGGATTGTCCATGACACATAGTATTGTTATGTCTTGATTAAGTCTTGAGTCTTTGAAGTTGTAATAATGTATCAGGATATTGTCCGGATTACGAGATGTAATGCCGTGATTTAGATACCACTTTATTTATATATTGAGGTATTTCAGTAGATGTCTTATTGCAATTTACATACAAGTGATATTTTATGAAATTGATTAAGTAATTAAGATGGTAATTGATAATGACGTCATAATTGAAAAGAAAAAGAATATTCCGCAATTTTAATTAAGCACTGCTTAATACGATGTAATGATAACACTACCGGATATATATGGGGTGTTACATTTTATGGTATCAGAGCAACAGTTCAAGGGAAAAGCCTGTATGTATTGCAATGATTAGGATGTTTGGTTGTGTCTGTTTTGTGTGTTTGCTCCGTCAAGTATTATTATGATAATGCATATGTGATCACATTGTGTGGGCCTGATCAACTCATAATTTGTGTAACTTGTGCAGAGTCATGGTAAGACCCGGGAGAAACCGCGAGACTTCGGAGGATCGGCCTGATCCTGTCCTGGCTGCATTGGCAGAGATGCAGGCGGCCCGACAAGCCGACCAGGAGGCCATGAGAATGGCAAACCAGGCCATGCTGGACGCCGTCAGAGAGGCGAACAGGAAGGCCACTGAGGACGTGTTGGAGGCCAACCGTCTGGCGAACATGACGATGTTTAGAGTCATGTTGGAGGAGATGAGGAATGGCCCTTATGTTGGTCATGTTCCTCCGCCACCACCTCCACCCAGTCTGCAGGATGACTCTCTGAGTCAGATGGGTGATGGCAGTCACCTTACGGGGGCCATGCAGACCGTCCCTGTTTTTGTTGAGGATCGAGATGAGATCGACCGCCGGCTGAATGCTTTCCGTAAGCATAAGCCACCTGCCTTTGATGGATCCTTTGATCCTGTTGCTGCGGCGCGTTGGCTACAGGCGTTGGACAAGATATTTCGGGTCATGCAGTGCACAGATCTGCAGAAGTTGATGTTCGCTACTTACATGCTGGAGGGCGATGCCCGTGAGTGGTGGACAAATCTTTCTCATGTCTACGAGATGCAGGGTCATGTGATGACGTGGCCCTTGTTCGAGGATTTCTTCTTGGGTCAATACTTTTTGTATGACGCTCAGGAGAGGCAGCAGGGAGAGTTTGACAGATTGGTTCAGGGCTCGTTGTCTGTGGACGAGTACCTGGCTAAGTTCAACCAGTTGGTGAAGATTGCACACTTCAGGATGGCGAGGCCTACTCCTATATTTCTGGCTGCTAAGTTCCGCAGGGGAATTATTGAGGATATTGCTGGTTACCTAGCTGGTTCTGCTTCTAGAGATTTTGGGACACTGGTTCAGCAGTGTCGTGATATTGAAGATTTCTACAGCTCGAGTAAGGCCAAGAAGGCCAAGGTTGCTGAGGCAACGAAGGTTGCAGCTGGTAGTTCCACTTCTTGGCGAGACAGGAAGTTTGGGAACAAGGGCAAGGGTAAACAGATGGCAACTCGGTAGGCGCCGAATCAGTTCAAGAGGACTTCTGCTCAGGGGAGTGCAGCGAGACCTCCTGCTCCCAAGTGTTCGGGATGCGGGAAGACTCATTTTGGGCCGTGCTCTATCGGCCAGTTGATTTGCTTTCAGTGTGGCAAGGAGGGCCACTTCTCAAGAGACTGTCCGTCGGCGACGACAAGGGCTACTACAGTGCAGGCAGTGCCACTTCAGATGGTTCCCTTTCCACATACTTCGGCACCGGCAGTGCCACCATCTTCTGGGAGAGTTTATACTCTGGATCATCAGCAGTCGGATCGAGCTCCGAACCTTGTCAGAGGTACTGTTACGATTGGTACATCAGTTGTTGATGTTTTGTTTTACTCTAGGGCTACGCATTCTTTTGTTGATACCCCGATTGCTGTGGGGCTTGAGTTGCCCATGTCTGTGCTTTCTCCACCGCTGCGGGTGACCACCGCCACCGGAGAAAGATGTGATGCTACCACTGTTCATCGCGATGTGGCGTTTCAGTGGGATGGCCGTGAGGTTTCCAAAAAAATCAATTTACTTTTCGGAGGAATTGGTAAAACTATTTCGTTCTCGGTGGATCTGATAGGATTGTCGATGGCCAACTTGGAGGTTATTCTGGGCATGGTTTGGCTGTCCAGAAATTGTGTGATGATTGATTGTTGTGCCAAGTGTGTAGTGTTGTCTCGTGTGATTCCACAGCCAGTTCCTCGCCGTACATTTCATTGCTGCAGGCTAGGAGAGCCTTGAGAGCAGGGGCATTTGGTTATGTCATGTTGGGAGGTTTGGTGAGTGGTACACAGGAGGATATCACTGGCATTCCTGTGGTGAGGGAATTCCTCGAGGTGTTTCCTGAGGAGATTCTTGAGTTTTCGCCACAGAGGGAGATAGAGTTCTCCATAGATATGTTACCTGGTGTGGGGCCGATTTCTTTAGCTCCATACCGGATGTCGCCACCGGAGTTGGCAGAGCTGAAGAAGCATATTGAGGATCTTTCGGCGAAGGATTTTATTAGACCGAGTGTGTCTCCTTGGGGAGCACCAGTTATCTTTGTGAAGAAGAAGGACGGGACAATGCGATTGTGCACCGACTACAGACAGCTGAACAAGGTGACAATCAAGAACAAGTATCCCCTTCCTCGGATTGATGATCTGTTGGATCAGCTCAGGGGTGCTTGTGTGTATTCCAAGATTGATCTCCGGTCCGGATACCATCAGATTCGGGTGAAGCCGGAGGATGTTCCGAAGACCGCATTTCGCTCGAGATACGGTCATTTTGAGTACTTAGTGATTCCGTTCGGTCTCACCAATGCACCTGCTGTGTTCATGGATTACATGAACAGGATTTCCCAGCCGTACCTGGATCAGTTTGTCATCGTCTTCATTGACGATATTTTGATTTACTCCAAGACGGAGGAGGAGCATGTGGAGTATTTGAGAACTGTTCTGCAAGTGCTGAAGGAGAAGAAGCTGTATGCGAAGCCTTCCAAATGTGAGTTTTGGCTCAAGTCTGTGAAGTTTCTTGGGCATGTAATTTATGCTGAAGGAGTTGCAGTGGATCCGAACAAGATCGAGGCCGTACTGGATTGGGAGAGACCCAAGACAGTTACGGAAGTGAGGAGCTTCCTGGGTTTGGCAGGTTACTATCGGAGGTTCATCAAGGGATTCTCCACCATGGTTCTGCCATTGACTCGCCTTACTCAGAAGGAGACTCCATTTGTGTGGACTCACGAGTGTGAGGTCTGTTTTCAGGAGTTGAAGGAGCGACTGACTACTGCACCTGTGTTGGTCCTTCCTGATCCTGCGCTTGAGATTGAGCTTTACACCGACGCCTCCGGGAAGGGGCTAGGTTGTGTGCCGATGCAGTTGGGCAAAGTGATTTCCTATGCTTCGAGGCAGTTGAAACCTCATGAGGAGAACTACCCTACTCATGACTTGGAGTTGGCTGCTATTGTGTTTGCTTTCAAGATTTGGAGGCATTATCTTTTTGGTTTGAGGTTTGTGGTGTTCAGTGACCACAAGAGTTTGAAGTACCTGTTCGACCAGAAGGAGTTGAACATGAGGTAGAGGAGATGGATTGATTTCATAAAGGACTACGACTTCGAGCTAAGGTATCATCATGGCAAGGCCAATGTGGTAGCTGATACTTTGAGTCGGAAATCCAGTAGCACATCCAGTTTGTTACTTGGTAACTTTGATGTGGTTGAGAAGTTCCAAAACTTGGTAGTGACCGCTTCGTGTGAGAGTGTACTTCTCGAGTTAGAAGCAGCAGATGTTGTGAACGAGCTGTTAGAAAAGATCAAAGAGGCACAAGTTCAGAGAGAGTGTCTGGATTATGTGAAGAACCAAGACGGTGTGTCTTGGAATGATGATGGGTTGCTTTTGTTTCAGCAGAGGATTGTAGTTCCTCGAGGTCCGTTGACAGAAGAGGTCATGGCAGAGGGCCATAAGGGTCAGTTTTGTATCCATCCTGGTGCTACTAAAATGTATCAAGACCTGAAGAAGAACTTCTGGTGGCCGGGCATGAAGAAAGATGTTGCTATCTTTCTGTCCAAGTGTTTGGTTTGCCAGAAGGTGAAGATTGAACATCAGAGACCGTCTGGTGAACTTCAACCTCTTGAAGTACCACAGTGGAAGTGGGAAGGTATTTCCATGGACTTCGTGGTGGGATTACCGAAGACTCAGGCGGGTTGTGACTCTATTTGGGTCATCGTGGACAGACTGACGAAGTCTGCCCATTTTCTTCCAGTGAAGGTGAGCTTCACTACAGAGCAGTTGGCCAAGCTTTATGTTCGCGAGATTGCAAGGCTTCACGGGGTGCCCGAGAGTATCATCAGTGATAGGGACCCGAAGTTCACTTCTCGGTTCTGGGAGGCGCTGCAGGAGGCTTTTGGTACGCCGTTGAGATTGAGTACCGCCTATCACCCTCAGACTGATGGACAGACTGAGAGGACCATCCAGACCTGGGAGGACATGTTGCGAGCTTGCACGTTGGAGCAGGGCTTGGCATGGGATAGGTACCTTTCGTTGGTTGAGTTTTCTTACAACAACAGCTTTCATGCTAGCCTGGGCATGACGCCCTACGAAGCACTGTATGGTAGGAGGTGTCGGACTCCTACTTGTTGGTCTAAGGTTGGGGACAAGGAGCTTTTTGGCTTGGACTTTGTCCAAGATACCACCTTGCAGATCCAGTTGATCCGTGAAAAGTTGAAGCAGGCGCAGAATCGCCAGAAGAGCTATTATGATGTCAAGCATCGTCCGCTGGAGTTCAGTGAGGGTGAGCACGTGCTTGTGAGACTTTCACCTGTCACCGGTGTTGTACGGGCACTCGGAGTGAGGAAGCTGAGCCCGCGATATATTGGGCTATACCAGATACTTGGTAGAGTAGGACCTGTTGCCTACTGGTTTGCCTTGCCTCCGAACCTGGCTAACATCCCTGACGTGTTTTGTAATAACCCAAAAATCTTGTACTCGAAATTAGCCTAATGAAATGAAATGAAAAGGGATCAAGTCCATATTCAGTGAACGAGTAGCCTTGAATAAGCAACATTAGTCATAAGTTAGAACCCATTTTAAATAAGATAAGTAGTAACTTAACCCAATGTGGTTTAAAGCCCAAACAATGTCATAGCCCAACCCACTTAAGAATCTAAATAAGTTAAGATCAAGTGAGAAAGGATATAAGCCCAAAGCAATGCAAGCCCATTTTATGAATTGAATAAGGAATAGCCCAATTAGTAAGTACATAAAGACCCAAGCCCACACCACTCAAACAAAGCCTAAGCCCATTTACTAATGATCAAACCTCTCCATCAACACTATTGGGCCGAAAACACCACTATGCCCAATCCAATTCAAAGATAAGCCCTAGATGAGGTGGCAACACATGATAGGAAGAATTTGTATGAAATTACACCTCCCCACATGATAACTTCGGCCATGACAAGGAGAGAAGGAAAGGAAGTTGTGTTCACATTCCCCTAGGCGCTAAATAAGGAAGGAAAAGTGATGAAGGAGTTTGTGTAAGAAATACTCCAAACCTAACCAATGCATGTGACTTACTTTAACCAAAAGCAACATTACTTTCCCTTAAGCTACCTTGGAGGGCGCACACATGACAAGAAAAGGAAAGCTTTCTTCTTACACACTCAAGCCATGCATGACACAAGTCTTTCCATCTCCCAAGGTAACACATCAAGGGAACATAAACCAAGATTCCCTTCATAAAAGTAGGCTCACTTTCCCTCTTCCCTAGGCGCACAAGTCTTCCCCAATTCATGATTAAAAAGATGAAGCCACCTTTTCTCCATCTCCCTAGGCGCACAAGTCACCAAGGAGTCACATGACCAAACCCTTCACTTCCTCTCAACCTTGGCCAAACAACAAAGGAAGCAAGGAAACCCTAGTTCAAATTCACACTCAACCCTCCTTGAATTATGAGCTTTCATCATGAATAGACTTGAATAAAAAATTAGGAAAATATCTTCCCTCTTTCCCCCTATGTCACGGCCATCAACTAAGGCAAGCAAGGATTGCTTTTCTCTCACTCAAACCTCTCACCAAGACCAAACAAATGCCAAGTGTAATACATGCAAAGGTCACAAAGAACAACCATCTCTCCTCCCTTTACATGTTCGGCCATTCCATCAACAAAGACAAGGAAAGATGTCTCACACTCAAGCATCACTCACTCACCACCAATGCATGTGAATAACTTCCTCCACACTCTCAAGTAACACTCAAGCACCCAACCTAATACCCCAAGGAAATGATGACTAGGCTTGAATAAAAGAACAAGCAAAGAGCTTCCTCCTCCCCCTAAGGCCGTGAAGCACTAAGCATCAAGACAAAGAATCCTTCTCCCTCACACCTTGGCTTCGGCCATCCCTTTCCCAAACAAACCAAGCAAGTAAAATACTCAAACACTTCATCCTTCTCTACTCCTAAGCCTCGGCCATAGCAAGTTCAAGGACCTAGGATCATCTCAAAATTATTCTAAGCTCTCCAAACCCTCTTGTCTTCACCCACATAGGTAAGGTAAAGGCTTCACCTCATTTCGTTTGGTGTAGACTAAGGATCCCTAAGTTTCCACTCTCTTTGTGTAGCAAGAGACCAAGAGGTTGTTGGAAGCAACTCTCAACTCAAGGCTCCTTGAAGATCACGTGTGAAGCATTAGATAAAGTTGTATCATCATCATTAAGGTAAGACCTCATCTCTTCAAGCTAGTAGAATGAACCCTAACCACTCTACATGACTAGATCTTGGACTAATAAAGCCATGCATGCATCTATCATCCTAGAAATCATCTCCTATTTTATACCATCTCTACATGGCCGAACTTAAATAATATGCATGCACTCTCCAAATCTTCAAAACATTGGCTAAACAACCTAAACCTAAAATGGCCGAATGTGATGTATAGGGAAGTATAGTCTAAAGTCTGATTTAAAGATCAACCATTTTATATGAGCATTTAAGCCATGAACATGTTATCAAAAATGTCCTCTAGGTATACACCCCTAAATGGTCGAACCCCAACAAGCTTAGAAAAGAAATTTGTGAATGTTTTCTTAAGTATCATGATGTATGGCCGTAATGGATAGGACCTATGCATGAGAACAACTAGTGAAAATCATCTCCTAAGGCATTTCATCAAAAAGGGCTGAACCTATGTCAAGAGGAATATTAAGTTTAGATCTTTAATTTTAGAACTATGTACTAAGGATGGTTATGTTATTAGGCCGAACCAAAGGGACAAGAAAGGACCAGAACCACCTTGAACTCTTGGGAAGTGATAAGACAAGACTATTGTGTAAGTGATTTATGGTTGTTGAAGCGGCTACCCTATGGTTGCCACCCCTTTATGTTAAAGTGAGGTTTGACTGCAATATGCTATATGATGCATTACATGATATGTTTGGTTGTTTGGAACTAATGTTTATTCATGCAAGTTTTGTAAGATGGCCTGTGCACTAATACCACAGAGGCAACCTGACGAGGACCCTGGGTATTCGTCCATAAGACCATGGAGAGTAATTGCCATGGCAGGATTGGTATGATGATATGAAAGCATGATTATTTTCCAAACTATGTTTCCAATGTTTTGCCATTCTATTATTGTACATGTTATTATGTGACTATTGCAGGAGTAAGCATCATGGTTTGGAGGTTGCTCCAACTGTGAGTCCTTACTGAGACCCCCAATCTCACCCCTCTTTGGGGAAACCCACTTTCAGGAAAAAAATGACTAAATGGGTAAGACAGGGAAGGAGGCTGGTACGAGTTGAAGAGGAACCTGCGCAACCACGAGCAGTTGATAATGACTCCAAAATAACGGAGATATTTGAGAACTTACTGGCCGAAGGAAGACTCTTGGAGGCAGACTATATTATATCTGCTCTAGCTGGGCCCATGTGGCTTGAATAGGCACCTTCCTAAGGGTGTACCTAAGTTCTAATTTGGGATGACTGTAATAGACTATGCCACTTAGATTATTTTGAACCTCTTATATGCCTTTGAAGTACTATCTTTTGGAATGTTTATGTTTTTATGGACTTATGAATTTAGTAGGAAAGATTAAGTAACATAAGCCATTATCCGCATAAGACACTTAAGTAACTACCCACTAGGTAGTAG
The DNA here is from genome assembly GCF_033153095.1 of Gastrolobium bilobum. Lineage (NCBI taxonomy): Eukaryota > Viridiplantae > Streptophyta > Magnoliopsida > Fabales > Fabaceae > Gastrolobium > Gastrolobium bilobum. The sequence continues at coordinate 210,119 of NW_026897514.1, read as the reverse complement.
TCAACACTAAAATTATGATCATGTAAGTGAGCTCCTAAAATAGCGCATAAGTATAAGTAGGGTAACCAAGTAGAGATTAATTTGTAAGTAGACCATAGACAAAGAAAAAGAGAAACTCATGACTAGAGGAATAGATAAGTTAGGGGAACGAACGAAATTAATTCCCATTAGTAAATTTTAAGTTAACCACGCTTAAGTACATGGATTCCGTGCATTGAATGTCAAGCAATGTTACACGTTTGATGGCCTCGTTAAGGGTGTTACATGTTTCACGTGTCTCAGCTTCGGAAGTACATAGCAGATCCTTCGCACGTGGTGCAACCGGATGATGTGGAGGTTCGGGAGAACCTGAAGACTCTCGTCGGACCACTCAGAATTCTCGATCGTGGCGAGAAGCAGCTGAGGAGCAAGATCATTCCAATGGTCAAGGTACAGTGGACCGGAAGAACTCCTGAGGAGTGTACTTGGGAGCGTGAGGACGAGCTTCTCCGGCAGTACCCCGAGTTTCGACCAGGTATGTTTCTGATTTTGAGGTCAAAATCCTAAAAAGGTGGGTGAATGTAAGAACCCGCACCGTTAATTAAGGTATTTAATTAATTAATTATGTGAAAATAGGAAATGATTCCATAATTGACCCTAATAATTATTAAGAGGCTTTATTAATTATGGTAAGTGATTAAGAATGATGAAAGTCGCTTTTCGGAAGAAAAGTGCAGATACCGGTTCTGCTAGTCGGTATAAATGCGTACCGAAAAAGTATCCCGCAAAATCATAATAAGTGCATGATAATTACTAGAATAATATGTAGGACTTGTAAAACGAGTTTCAAGTCCAATTAATGAGAACTGGTGCTAGAAACCGGTACTGGCTTTGAAAAGCGCGTACAGGAAAAGTGCTCAGAAAATTATAAGAAAAATATGATAATTCTCGTAAAATTGAGTAGTTAAGAATCCAAAGTTTGGGATTAAAATGCTAAGTGTAGCAATTAAAGCTAATACTGTGTGTTTTATTTTAAAGTGGCTATATATACTAACTTAGCACAAAACCCTAGGCCATAATGCCTCTTCTACGTGAGTGTGTTGGCTGGTCAGTTCCCCTCTCACTGTTCCATTGCATTCCTTCTCCATTATTGAGTTTGGGACCATTTTTCTTCTTGAAAGCTCCTCCTTTACTCTTGTGGTGAGTGAGAGTGTGCTTTGGGAGGTTGTGGGAGACCTTGTTCTGAGTATTTGGGACTGTGTGGTGTTGGTAAGGAGGCTGAGTTGGTGGTTTATTGGATTGGAGCCTTGTTCTTGGTTGTTGAAGTGTCAATCTTTGTGTAGAAAAGCGTCATCTTGTGATACATTTTCGTGCATCATCTTTGAGTCAGACTTGAGGGGCTGTGTTGAGCTCCAAGAGCATCTCCATCCTCTGTTTTTGAGCTGTGGTATGATCACCAACCTTTAACTTGAGTTTTAAGGCTTAAAATGGAAGCTTGATGCATGTTAAGGCTAAAAGATGACAACTTGTTGTTAGGTAATGCTTAACACACCTAGAAATGCATGTTTAGGTGTTTAAAATCGGTAAAAACCCAACCTTTGAAGGATATCTTCACGAAATGCAGTTGCTTCATTCTGTCGTGAAATATCTGGATATCTGCCCGTGGAATATCTGGATATTTGATATCCGGATATGTGATATCCGGATATGTGATATCCGGATATGGGGTTCTGGGATATCTGGATATTGGATATCCGGATATGGGAATCTGGATATCCGGATATTACATATCCGGATATGGACAGTGAGATATCCGGATATGGTCCCGTGGAATATCCGGATATTCTGGGATTTCGCAGAACAGTAGCTGTGCTGTGTGTACAGTAGGCTATTGGGGGTTTGTGGACCCTAGATTGATTAAGTTGAACTTCTGTAATTAATGGACTAAGTCAGAATCATGTGATTAAGGGCTTGTGGCTTTGTTAGAAGCTTTAAGACATAAAACGTAATGAAAAGGCGTTGTCTTTAATTTGTATGCATGTGGTACATGTTTATTGATTTATATTTGGTCCATATCAGATTGTGATCTGCTGTGATTGGACTTTGAGCTTGTGGCATTGGATAGCTAGCTTAGAGGTAAGCTTTCGTGTCCTCGGTTTAGCCATGTTGTGGTTCCACCATGTCCCATGGGGATATGGTATATGCATGCTGTGTTACATGCTTTTGATGTTTTGGAAATGCTGTTGAGCTGTTATATGTTAGTGCCTTGTTGATATGCATGGAGGTGTTCCAGCTATACGGTAAGCCTGAGTATGTAGAACATACAATAGGGTGAGACTGTGGGTGAGGTGCAAGCGGTGTTCCTTGTACTACATGTAGGGAATAGACGTATTCCTACATTTCTCTGGCCAGTAGATAGTGATTACACACATGCCATAGATATCTGTTGCACTACATAGTTTTGGAACTGATAATGATATTACTGCTTTTAGAACTTATATTGCACATGTAAGTGAGCTTGGGGTGGAAAGTCCTTGAGGACCCCTTGTCTTACTGAGATTTCTTGTTTAGAGATCTCACCCCACGTTTGGGGAATGCTTATTTCAGGGTCAGGTAATGTTTATTTGGTGAGCATGGGGATTGTCCATGACACATAGTATTGTTATGTCTTGATTAAGTCTTGAGTCTTTGAAGTTGTAATAATGTATCAGGATATTGTTCGGATTACGAGATGTAATGTCGTGATTTAGATACACACTTTATTTATATATTGAGGTATTTCAGTAGATGTCTTATTGCAATTTACATACAGGCGATATTTTATGAAATTGATTAAGTAATCAAGATGGTAATTGATAATGACGTCATAATTGAAAAGAAAAAGAATATTCCGCAATTTTAATTAAACACCGCTTAATACGATGTAATGATAACATTACCGGATATATACGAGGTGTTACAGTGTGACTACCTCTTTCAGGTTTAGCTTTTTATATTGGCTTCTTTTCTCTTGAAGTCTCTGAGTGGTGAGGCGGTGTTTGCCTTTTTTTGTTAACTTTGAGCTCGGCTTCTCTTGCCGAGGTTTTTTTAGTTTTAGCTAGGCTTATAGTTAGTCTTTTATATAGGCGTTCGCCTAAGTTTTAGGATGGCATTTCATGCCTCTTTAATAATTAACCCGACTTTGCACTTCCTGGCGTTAAGTGTCGTGGTGCCAGATTTGGCTCGGTTTCACATACCAAGATCTCTATTAGCATGGATTTGACCTTTTGCAAAGGTGTATTGTACTTTAGGGAGCACGGATTTTCTTACTATGACTTCCCCCTTTTGGATTTGACTTGCTGCCTATATCTTAATTTTGGGAAGGTCTTCCGTGCCTTCTTGAACGATTAGTCCGGCTTCGAATACCATGACTTTTCTTGATCCTGACGGACTTGGCTTCTTTTGCCATAGTCTTGGATTCTTGAAGGAGGAGTTTGCCTCCTCGATTTTAAGCCCAAATACGCATACCGTGGCTTTTATTTTGAGTCTCGCTTCATTCGCGATGGCTTTTTGATTTGAGGCCATCATGTTAGGCCTTTGTGGCCAAAACCTTAACGACTTGGTTTTGTTGTTGTAGTCTTAAGTTACTAGGGTAGTTTTCTTCCTTCTTCATTTTGAGCCCAGCTTCACATATCGTGGCTTTCTTTAAATTGACTTGGCTTTTGCCTTGTCTACACTTTTGAAGGCAGTATCTTTGCCTTTCTGATTTTATCCCGGCTTAACGTACCGTGGCTTTACTGTTGGACTAGACTTTTTGCCATATTTTGTTTGAGCCCGGCTTCGCATACTGTGGCTTTCTACTTTAAGCAATGCTTCATTAGCGATGGATTTTTAATTTGAGGCTGGCATGTTGGGCCGCAAACTTTGTCATTTGGCTTTGTTGCCAAAATCTTGAATAGGAGCCCGACAACATATGCCGCCTCGATTTTTCTTTTATCTTAAATTGGGGTGTGATCCTTTTTTAGGATCACGATCTCTCCAAATTCATCTTCTCGGATTGGGGTGTGATCCTTTTTGCTAGAATCACATCTCTCCAATTTCATCTTTCTGCTTCTTCTTTTTTCGGATCGGGGTGTGATCCTTTTGCTAGGATCAAATCTCTCCAATTTCGTCTTCATTTTTATCGCAGATTGGGGTGTGATCCTTTTGCTATGATCACATCTCTCCAATTCCGACTTCATTTTTATCTCAGATTGGGGTGTGATACTTTTCTTAGGATCACATCTCTCCTTTTCTGTCTTCATTTTGATCTCGGAGCTTGAAGCTATGGCTAAGGCTGAGTTGGAGCTCAAGGCTGAGGTCGAGCTTTAATTTTGAAGCTCTTCGTTGGGCTGAGCTCAAGGCCGAGGCCGAGCTAATAAATTTGAAGCGCTTAACTGGGCTGAGTTGAAGCTCAAGGCTGATGTCGAGCTTTTAAACTTGAAGCCCTTCATTGGGCTGAGTTGGAGCTCAAGGCTGAGGCCGAGCTATTAAACTTAAAGCCCTTAGTTGGGCTGAGAAGAAGCTCAAGGCTGATGCCAAGCTTTTAATCTTGAAGCACTTTGTTGGGCTGAGCTCAAGGCTGAGGCCGAGCTAATAAATTTGAAACCCTTAACTGGGCTGAGTTGAAGCTCAAGGCTGAGGTCGAGCTATTAAACTTGAAGCCCTTCCTTGGGCTGAGTTGGAGCTCAAGGCCGAGGACGAGCTAATAAATTTGAAGCCCTTAATTGGGCAGAGTTGAAGCTCAAGGCTGAGGCCGAGCTAATATATTTGAAGCCCTTCACTGGGCTGAGTTGAAGCTCAAGGCTGATGCCGAGCTTTTAAACTTGAAACCCTTCATTGGGCTGAGTTGGAGCTCAAGGCTGATGCCGAGCTTTTAATCTTGAAGCCCTTCATTGGGCTGAGCTCGAGGCCGAGGCCGAGATAATAAATTTGAAGCCCTTAACTGGGCTGAGTTGAAGCTCAAGGCTGAGGTCGAGCTAATAAACTTGAAGCCCTTAGTTGGGCTGAGATGAAGCTCAAGGCTGATGTCGAGCTTTTAATCTTGAAGCCCTTCATTGGGCTGAGCTCAAAGTCGAGGCCGAGCTAATAAATTTGAAACCTTTAACTGGGCTGAGTTGAAGCTCAAGGCTGAGGCCGAGCTATTAAACTTGAAGCCCTTCATTAGCCTGAGTTGGAGCTTAAGGCCAAGGCCGAGCTAATAAATTTGAAACCCTTAACTGGGCTGAGTTGAAGCTCAAGGCTGAGGCTGAGCTAATATATTTGAAGCCCTTCACTGGGCTGATTTGAAGCTCAAGGCTGATGCCGAGCTTTTAAACTTGAAGCCCTTCATTGGGCTGAGTTGGAGCTCAAGGCTGATGCCGAGCTTTTAATCTTGAAGCCCTTCATTGGGCTGAGCTCGAGGCCAAGGCCGAGCTAATAAATTTGAAGCTCTTAACTGGGCTGAGTTGAAGCTCAAGGCTGAGGCCGAGCTATTAAACTTGAAGCCCTTAATTGGGCTGAGTTGGAGCTCAAGGCCGAGCTGTTAAACTTAAATTGCGACGACGAGAATCTCTGTCAAATCGCCATCTGCTTGGATCTAGAGCTCCATTCTAGAGTCTCTCGGAGGATCAAAAGCCTTTTTTGCGGTAGGGTTTGTCTCTTTATATATATATATGTGGTTTCAGCAATTTCAGGGTGCGCGAGTTAGCTTGCAATCTGTGGCTTTGTCCTATACCGCACGTGTTCGCCATGGATGGGAGTCGAAATTTGCTGTTCCCCACAGACGGTGCCAATGTTCGGTCCGGGAAAGATTGTATTGCTATACCGTATGGTATGCGCTCAGAGATATCCTATGGATAGGTATCTTCGTTGGCTTATAGCCAATATCCTCATCACCAATGTTCGGTCCTGGAAAGATCGTATTGCTATACCGTATGGTATGCGCTCAGAGATACTGTATAGTCAGATGTATACTAGGCTCATAACCGATGTCCCAATCACTGCGCACAAGCAATAAGCTTATAGCCAAGACGTGGGTGTGTGCACAATGTTGGCAGTAATAGTAAATAGGTTCAAAGTGTATACATGGAGTCTTTAACCTCTTATTTATAAAGGTTAACTCTTGGGCTTGTGTAGATCTCTAAGTTGTAGTAGGATTTAACTTCCTTTCTGTTGGGATATGGACTCCATCCTTAGCTGCCTTACTATTTTATATTGTTAGGATAATTGGAGAATTATCCTTTAAGGGATCCTTGGGTAGGTGGTTAGGATATGGAAATATTCCATAACAGTGAGGTTTCTTCAAGTTTTTCCCCGCCATGGGTGTTGAGGAATTGACCACACAAAAGCCCAAATTACAAGTCTGTAATATCTTTAAACTAAATAAAGTGTAAGGGATGAATCAAGAAAGAATAAAGCTTAAGTTTTATTTAATATTCATAAGATAATGTTCAAATACATAATGAGATGCAATCCTTCCTTATTGAACCTTTATCTTTCTCATCCATACTTGTTAATTGCATCACAGTATCCCGGTACTCAATTTGAAGGTGGTTGTGAACACCCAATTTTGTCCCAAACATTTAAAAATAAAAAAAAAGGAAAAGAAGGAAGAAAAAAAAAATTTGTCCTTCAATAAGGAAAAAGGGAAGAGAGCAATGAAAATATGGAAACGAGAGGGAGGACCATTTCAGAAAAAATAACAGCTTTGAGTAGGACTTGTTCCGGCCACGTTATATCCTTCATCCAACGTCTGATCGAGCCGAAATTTTTTTAGCAAGATCTCGACTCATTGCACATCATATCAACGGTGGATTTGTTGATTAAAGGCCTGTACCATTCCCAGAAAATTCAAAACCGAAACAGGTTTTCCGGGCGATTTCTACTGCAAGCAGTATTTTTGGGAGGACCATTTCTCTCAAACGAATCGACCGATCGTCCTCAAATTTGGTCAGCGTGTTCCTCGTATATGATACTTCAATCTGACTGGACCGATTTTCAAACTGAGATTCCTAGCATCAGATAAGAATTTCGAAAGTTGGGCTGTTAGATTTGTTAGAAATGATGCAATTTCGGGCAGCCGTAATGCAGGGATCGTTTGTCTCAAATGAACCGGCCGATCTTCCTCCAATTTGGTCGGCATGTTCCTCGCATATGATACTTTAATGTGACCGGAATGATTTTAAAGCTAAGCCATCTGGTGTGAGATATGGTGGTCGCAAAATGACTGTCCACATTGAGAAAATCACTATTCCTAATAAGTCTCACATTGCCTATCTCTCATCCCTTCTTCCTCCCTTCCCCCTATATAAGAGCTTCTCCCCCTTCCTTCAAGGACACCAAAAAATTGGAGACAAACCAAGTAAAAAAACACAAGACACTTGGGCTTGTTTTAAAACCAAGCTAGTGTTGTATTAAAAAAAATTTAGTTACTAATTTTCCTTTTTAGGAAAATTGGAGTGGTTCTCTACAACTTGGCTCCATACCCCAAGTTTTGGTCGTCTTTGAGGTAAGTCCATTTACTTCCTCCTTTAGTTAATAATTTTCTTTGCATGCTTTATGTTCTTGATTTTTTATTTTCTTATGTTTTTCATGTTTTATTTGAAATTTTCTTATATAGCTTAGAAATTATATTGGGAAATAATTTAGCCATGACGCTTTGTTAATCTCATAATCTTTTTGATTTAGTTTAGCTATTGTCTTTAATTGTTCATTTTTGCACCGCTTTTTTATTTAAAATAAAAACACAAAAAAATATAAAAGAATAAATATATCAATTTTATTTTTATCTACGGAATGATTTGTAACGTTGATGTATGGTCTTCCATCCTCAAGTGTTGTAATATCATATGGATATACGTGTATCTATGTTATCTTATATCTTGTGCAATGTGGATTTATTTAAAATAATAATGATAATAATATTAAATAAATATTTTTAATGTCCTGGCAATTATCTACAACGTTGATGTATGGCTTTCCATCCTCAAGTGTTGTACGTATCATATGGGTTTCGTATAGCTATGTTATCTTAAACCTTGTGCAAATGTGGATTCTTTTTTTCTAAAATAACATCTTCCAAGATCAAAAAGATTAAAGTTTACTTATTTAATATTTTTATCCTAAAGTTCCCAATATCCTAGCAACGGCGTACAATGTTGATGTATGGTCTACCATCCTCAAGTGTTGTAAGTTTCGTAAGAATTTACGTGTAGTCTTGCTACCTTTAATTTTGAGCAATGATGGATTCCTTTTCAAAAATTAATAATCTTTCTTAAAATCATCTTCTTTCGAGATTAAAATTAACTAACAAATAAATATTTTCTACAGAACGACGTAGCTTTGAGTTCCTCATTGCAACAGAGGATACGTCGGAGCGGATTTTCTCCGTCAAGTTAAAAAATAAGATTTGTAAATTTTGTTTTCTTTTATTGTAGATAATTGTAACATCTTGCTTTATTTGAGTTAAACAAATATTCAAAATTATTAAAAATTTGTACGACTAATTTAAGGTAACCGTTTTTTGAAACGGATGTGTCAAGGGTGCAGTGAGATTAAGTTTCTACCCTTCTCTGTGCATAATCAGACTCCCGAACCTTTGATCTAAAATTTTAAAAGACCAGTTTGCAATAAAAGGTTTTCTAATTTTTCCAAAGTAAATAAAATTGGTGGCGACTCCATTGTTTTATTTTCTAAATTTCGGGTCGTTACAGATGGCGACTCCACTGGGGATTTTTGAGAGTCAAGCCTGTATTGTTGGTAGTGCAAATTTATTAATTTTTAAATATTTATTTTAATTCCTTTTTCCTTAGATTCCTTATATCATTTTTTATAATTGCTTTAATATATCTTGCTTTCCTTAACCTTAGGATAGATTACTTTTTTCTGTGTTTATATTTTATTTATCTTGCCGATTTTAGTAGTTTTAGGGTCTTGTGCAAGTTTGTATGCTCCTGACACATACCTCACCGTCACTTAGCTCACACACATTTTTGAGCTCTATACCCGAGCTTTGGAAAACCATAGGATTAGAAGGGATTTTGATGATGTTATTGTGAGGCTTTTGCTTTCGTGACAGTCATTGATTTCCCACTCGGATTGTTACTGGGTACGTGACTTAACATATTGTGACTTCTTTGTCCCTATGTTTAAGCTCATGAATCTGGATCCTTATCTATATTATAAGGGCAATCTGGGAACCATTTTATTAAGGGTCTAGATCTATCCTGGAAACTGTTCACTAATAAGGTGACCCTAGTTATCACTTGAATTTTTTACCTTAGAATATACCTAATCTTATTTTGCTTCCGAACATGTCATCATATTTAGCTTTAGGTTGCAAACATCCTGCATCATTTTTTTTTCTCTTATCATTTTCTCTTTCATACTTGTTAAAAGGGAGAGGCAAGATTTAGAACCATAGTACCATCAAGGAAAGACTATACCAATCAAATCTAATTCGACAACATCAAATCTAGGATCATGATGGAGGCAAACAATCAAGAGGGGAGAGAATATGTTCAAAGAGGTAGAAGAAGTAAGAGAGAGATTAAATAAGATGGAAGAAACATTGAAGGGCATACAAGAATTTCTCAATTTGCTAATGACCGGGGCACATACTCATGCATCGACAGGGTTCAACTCGGGGATTAATTATACTTTAGTTCAGAAAGACAAGAAGAAAGAAGCCTGGATAGAGAAGATTGAAGAAAAGATTAAAGCCATCCAAGGGGCATGTTCTTATGGATCTCTTCGGATAGAAGAGTTATGCTCCCCAATGGATGTTATTATTCCTAAAGACTTTGTTGTCCTGAATTTTGCCAAATACGACGGGAATACAAATCCACTTCTTCATTTGAAAACCTATTGCACCAAAATGGCAATATGGTCCAAGGACGAGAAGGACACCAAAAAATTGGAGAAAAATCAAGTAAAAAAACACAAGACACTTAGGCTTGTTTTAAAACTAAGCTAGTGTTGTAGTAAAAAAATTTAGTTACTAATTTTCCTTTTTAGGAAGATTGGAGTGTTTCTCTACAACTTGGCTCCATACACCAAGTTTTGGTCGTCTTTGAGGTAAGTCCATTTACTTCCTCCTTTAGTTAATAATTTTCTTTGCATGCTTTTATGTTCTTGATTTTTTATTTTCTTATGATTTTCATGTTTTATTAGAAATTTTCTTATATAGCTTAGAATTATATTGGGAAATAGTTTAGGCATGACACTTTGTTAATCTCATAATCTTTTTGATTTATTTTAGCTATTGTCTTTAATTGTTCATTTTTGCACCGCTTTATTATTTAAAATAAAAACACAAAAGAAAATATAAAAGAATAAATATATCAATTCTATTTTTATATACGGAATGATTTGTAACGTTGATGTATGGTCTTCCATCCTCAAGTGTTGTAATATCATATGGATATACGTATAGTCATGCTATCTTATATCTTGTGCAATGTGGATTTATTTAAAATAATAATGATAATAATATTAAATAAATATTTTTAATATACTGGCAATTATCTACAACGTTGATGTATGGCTTTCCATCCTCAAGTGTTGTACGTATCATATGGGTTTCTTGTAGCTATGCTATCTTAAACCTTGTGCAAATGTGGATTCTTTTTTTCTAAAATAACATCTTCCAAGATCAAAAAGATTAAAGTTTACTTATTTAATATTTTTATCCTAAAGTTCCCAATATCCTAGCAACGACGTACAATGTTGATGTATGGTCTACCATTCTCAAGTGTTGTAAGCTTCGTAAGAATTTACGTGTAGTCTTGCTACCTTAAATTTTGAGCTATGATGGATTCCTTTTCAAAAATTAATAATCTTTCTTAAAATCATCTTCTTTCGAGATTAAAATTAACTAACAAATAAATATTTTCTACAGAACGACGTAGCTTTGAGTTCCTCATTGCAACAGAGGATACGTCGGAGCGGATTTTCTCCGTCAAGTTAAAAAATAAGATTTGTAAATTTTTTTTCTTTTATTGTAAATAATTGTAACATCTTGCTTTATTTGAGTTAAACAAATATTCAAAATTATTAAAAATTTGCACGACTAATTTAAGGTAACCGTTTTTTGAAACGGATGTGTCAAGGGTGCAGTGGGATTAAGTTTCTACCCTTCTCTGTGCATAATCAGACTCCCGAACCTTTGATCTAAAATTTTAAAAGACCAGTTTGCAATAAAAGGTTTTCTAATTTTTCCAAAGTAAATAAAATTGGTGGCGACTCCATTGTTTTATTTTCTAAATTTCGGGTCGTTACAGTGGTGAATTATGAATAATATCGGCAGGACATTGACATGTGCCTCTAACACATTTGCAAACACAATCAATTGGACAAATACGCAGGCAATGTAAGTCCTTAGAACATTTATTTTATCCTTTGACTTTCTCCGTGCACATATCTGCATTCACCAACAATACCCACGCGTAAAACAACATTGTATGTAACATGTGAAAGATTTGAAGGTAAATTGGTTTAAGACACAACATAATGTGTAGAAAATGAACTCATTGGGTAGATATGAGATAGAAGATGAAAATAAAGCACAATTTCTAACCTGATGCAATGACGACTAATGTTGAAATCCAAAGAATCAGTGAAGGGAAACATTGTATTGATTAATCTGTCTAAAGAATACATAAGACTATTCTATTTATATCTAGACTATTCAGCTAACTAATCTAACAAATCTGAAACTAACTCTAAACTCGTTACAAGTTAGTTATGGATAAATAATAGTCTGCTGCACTCATATCTGCAGACTTGGTACGTACGCAGGACTTCAACACCCCCTCTCAAGTCAGAAGATAGATGTCTCGAAGACCCAATCTACTAACTAAATATTAAAAGGTCCAGGACTCAATGCCTTGGTGAAGCTATCTGCCAATTGAATTGAAGAAGCAATAGGCAAAAGATGAATAAGCTTTTGATTGATCTTTTCCTGAATTAGATGACAGTTTATCTCTATATGCTTTGTCCTCTCGTGGAAGCTAGGATTATGAGCTAGGTAAATTGCTGAACGGTTATCACAGTAAATGGGAATAGCCTGTGTCAGATCAATTTGTAAGTCAACAAGGATATAACGAAATCACTGCATTTCATAAGTAAGGGCTGCTAGTGCTCTATATTCAGCCTCTGAAAAGGACCGTGGCACTGTTGTCTGCTTCTTTGATCTCCAACTACCCAAAGAGGATTCAAGAAAAACACAATATCCAGTGATGGATCTACGTGTGTCTGGACAAGTTGCCTAGTCAGAATCAGCAAAACCACAAGGTTTCAAGTCATTCTTAGCAGAGATGAATAGGCCATTCCCTGGAGCTCCTTTCAAATACTTCAGTACTCGTACTGCAGCCTTCATATGGACATCTGTAGGAGCACTCATGTGCTGACTAAGTTGTTGAACCACATAGCAAATATCTGGCCTTGTAGTTGTCAAGTATAAAAGCCTTCCTACAAGCCTTCTATAGCTTCCTGCATCTTCACACAGTTCTCCTTTCCCTTGTTCAAGTTTCGTTCCTGGTTCCATGGGTGTGGAATATGGTTTCCCACCTAAGACACCTGCATCATTAATCAACTCAAGAGCATACTTACGTTGATTAACAAACAAACCTTCTTCAGTTCTCAATATCTCTAATCCGAGAAAATAATTCAAAGACCCAAGGTCTTTGATCTTGAATTCTGCATCTAAGAATTCTTTTACTTTCTTAATTTCTTCCATGTCATTGCCAGCTAAAACTATATCATCAACATAAATGAGCAATGCAGTGAGAGAGTTTGAACTGGACTTTATGAGTAATGAGTGATTAGCCTCAGATTGTTTATACCCAATGGAAAGCAAAGCTGAAGTAAGTCTTGAGTACCATTGTCTACTTTCCTGCTTCAACCCGTATAAAGACCTCTGCAGCTTACAAACTTGGTTATTTTTCTCAATTTTCATTCCTGGTGGCAACACCATATACACTTCTTCATTTAATTCACCATGAAGAAATGCATTGTTGACATCAAGTTGTTCTAGATGCCACCCCCTCGCAGTGTCAACACTGAGAAGAATTCGAATGGTTGTAACTTTAGCAACCGGAGAAAAGGTATCAAAGAAATCAACACCCTCAAGCTGGGTGTACCCTTTAGCCACAAGCCTGGCTTTGTGTCTCTCTATAGAACCATATGCTCGGTACTTGACTTTGAAGACCCATTTACAACCTATTGGATGTTTGTGAGAAGGAAGATCAGTGACAGTCCAAGTGTTATTTTGGTACAAAGCAAGGAGCTCAGCTGCCATTGCATCTCTCCAACAAGAGTGCTCAACAGCCTCTTCATAAGTCTTTGGCTCAGTAGTGGTGCTTAATGCGCAGCATAAGGTGATATGAGATTCAGGACAAGTATCATAAGAGAGGACGTATGAGATGGGATATGGTGCTACTGTGGAGGGAAAAGTATGGGAAAAATTGAAATGAAAATCCTGAAGATAGGATGGTTGTCTAGTTGGACGAGTAGACTTGCGTGGGAGCTCAATGTGAGCAGGTTCAGTATTAAAGGAAGTAGGAAAAAAAAGATTCAGTAAAAGGAGGTTGAGTAAGAATAGTCCCAGTGCTAGGGAGAACAGGTTCAGTAAAAGGGGTAATGGTTGGTGTGGTGGGTCCTAGGTAAGGCGTGGGAAGTGGATCAAGGTCATGGGACTTGGCAGAAGGAAAAGTCAAGGGAGCATTAATGTGGCAGGGTACATTATGTAAGGGAAAGTTGGCTTCATGAAAGATGACATTGTGTGAAAGAAAAAGTTGATGGGATTGCAAGTCTAAAAGCACATATCCTTTTGTACCTTCTCTAAAACCAAGAAAAATGCAATTTCTAGCACGGGGAGCAAACTTGGATCGATGTGCAGAAAGTGTACTGGCAAAGCACAAACATCCAAAGACTTTGAGATGTGTTAAAGAGGGTGCACTTGCATACAGAACTTCATAAGGAGATCTATTATGTAGAACATTAGTAGTAACTCTGTTGATCAAGTGAACAGCATGCAATATGCAAAATGACCAATACTTGAGAGATAACTTCGCTTGAAAAAGAAGGCTCCTTGCCACATTGAGAATGTGCTGGTGTTTTCTTTCAACTACACCATTTTGCTGTGGACTTTCAAAACAAGTTCTATGATGGATAATTCCCCATTTTATCATAAAATTCTTGCATCAAGAATTCCATCCCATTATCACTGCGGATTACTTTAAAAGAAGCATTGAACTGATTTTTGATAAGCATCAAAAAATTACGCAAATGATTTCTGGTCTCTCCTTTATATGTCATCAAAATCACCCATGTGAACCTTGAAAAGTCATCTACTATGGTTAAGAAATATCTATCACCATTTACAGAGGCCACAGAAAATGGACCCCAGATATCAGCATGCACAATCTCAAAAACTTTGGAAGTGATACTAGTGCTAGAACCATAGGAAGGCTTTCTCTGTTTAGCTAAGGGGCATATGTCACAAACAGTCTCAATCTTATTGCAAGATACAAAGGGAAATTTATTACACATATTCTGCATTACAATATCAGATATGTGTCCTAAACGATAATGCCATAGCATAGAAGTATCAACAAAGGCACTATTGCTTTGCCTAGTAAAGTCTACTTTGGACTTCAGGAGGACATCTTCTGTCGAATTCAAGACAAACAAGCCATTGGAAAGTTTAGCAGAACCAATCACTTGTCCCGAATGGATCTGTTTGATGCAACAAAAAGAATCACGAAAAATGAGTTCACATTGAAGAGAATGTAGCAATTTAGTGACTGATATCAGGTTCACACAAAATTCTGGAACATAGAGTACTTCAGACAACTGTAAACTTGAAGACAAATGAACTATGCCAGAATAGTGTACTGTAACCTTATATCCATTTGGAAGAGTGATATCAATTGGCTTGATTTTATTTAGGGAAAAGAAGAAACTACCAATGGAACATATATGATCTGTTGCTCCTGTGTCAAGTATCCAGTGAGAAAGAGGCTTACCAGAAGATTGTTCTGAGTTGGCATTAAGAGTCATGCTTTGAACAAAGTTTGCATGATGACCAGTCGAGGAGGCATTGGCAACATTCGGCTCCATTTTCGTTTGCTGCCAAAAGTCAAGAAGATCTTTATACTCTTGATGAGACACTAGCATCTTATCATCACTCTTGTGTTCATCATTATTCACGATCATATCAGAAACAGTAGCATTAGCTGAACTGGCTCTTGGCCTGTTCCCAAATCCAGGTGGATTTGACCTGTTCCCAAATCCAGGTGGATATCCATGCTTAGCATAGCATGTATCCACAGTATGATTGGTCCTCCCACAGTGTGTGCAAAGTCTGGTACCACGTCCTCTACCAGTGTAGTTCTTGTTTCTGTTGAACATTGGACGATTTCTTTACTGATCAACAATGAATGCCTTTGCATCTATTGGAGATTCAAAATGAAATTCAGAATTCATTTGCCTCTCTTGTTGTGTAACAAGTGAAAAGGCTTTATTCATTCCAGGTAACGGATCCATAAGCATGATCTGCGAGCGTACGTGAGTGAATTGATCACTCAAGCCTTTCAAGAATTGAATTACTTGATCACGTTCCCTACCTTCCTTTATCTTGCTTGATGCACCACAAGTGCAATTCGGCAATGGTTGGAGATTATCCAACTCATCCCACAGTGACTTCAAATGAGTGTAGAAATCACTCACAGAACGTTCTCCTTGTTGACGTCATTGAATCTCCTCTTGCAGATCTGCTACTCTAAAAACATCTGATTGTGAAAATCGTTCGGACAAGTTCTTCCATACTTCAGTAGCTCACTCCATCCATAATATGGATTTTGGGATGGATTCATCAATGGAACGATGCAACCACAACAATACAGTGATATTGCATCTTTCCCAAACCTTGAATAAAGGATCAGTTGTTGCAGGAACCGTATAAGTTCCATCAACAAAGCATAGTTTGTTCTTAGACAATAGAGTCATCTTCATAGCACGCACCCAGCCATGGTAGTTACGTCCATTCAATACTGGAGTAACCAAAACCAATGATGGACTCTCACTTGGACGCAAATACAGAGGATTCGATGGATTTGACAGATAATCTGGAAGAGAACTCTGACTCGCCATTGAATCAAGAAGAGAAGTGGCAAAGCTTGAAAAAAAGAGAATCTTGAAGAAAGAAAATGAAAGGCGAGATACCAGAGCTCTCTTCAGAGCTCTGATACCATGTTGAAATCCAAAGAATCAGTGAATGGAAACATTGTATTGATTAATCTGTCTAAAGAATACAGAAGACTATTCTATTTATATTTAGACTATTCAGCTAACTAATCTAACAAATCTAAAACTAACTCTAAACTAGTTACAAGTTAGTGATGGATAAATAATAGTCTGCTGCACTTATATGAGCAGACTTGATACATACGCAAGACTTCAACAACTAAAGCCAATAAGAATGCCAATTTGACTGTAGACTTCATCGTAGTGTCCATTTTGTTCATAGAAGAATATCTTCAGGCACATGCTTATATAAGCAAAAGGTGAATTACCTTGAACTTGTTTTCCTCTTACAAGTGTCTCCATATTATTGAGACTAAATATTCTAAAATTTTAATAGCATAAATTATTAAATTATTTGATGCATTAAATTTAAATATTAAAAAAATGCATTATTCGGTACCTTAATTACTAGTTATGGTGCTAGTTTCTGGTTCAATCCCTCACCTTCCGTTCAACCGCATGTACATGTAAACATTGGTTTTTCATCCATATCACCGGTGGTGCGTTTTCTTTGACTGTTGCAACTTTGCTTCCCTATTTTCAGCTGCAGTTTTGTCCATTTAAAAACTAAATTGAAGTAAACTAATTTTTCACTTGCGTTTCAAGTTCAGTTATAATTTATTCAACTCTTTGAAACAGTTGTCGCTATTATTTTAAAATGGGCTCTCATTAGGATATTTTTACCATTATGAGTTGCCTTCTACTTTGTGCAGTGTGTGGATTCGTTTCCGTTTCATGAACTAGTTTTTTTCTTTTTGAAAAGAGTTTGTCATTTTAAATGACATAAAGTTATGTAATTTTAATAAAGAGATAGACACAAGGGAGGGGGCTGAATCTTTAGTCATCATTGTTCCTCCGCACTCCGGATTAGTCCCATAGCCGGCTCAAAGAGTCGAAGCTCGTGGGGATACCGGAGGGAGCCAACTCGTCTCAAAGAGATAATTAGAGTTGGGTAACTCAAAAACAAAGAGATAGACACAAGAAAATATTTTTTTATTTAAAATTTAAATTAAAAAAAAGACTCACTTTCTCTTCCATGATTTACATTTATTGTGTCTATCTCTCTCTTAAAATGAGATAACTTATGTTATTTAAAATGATAAAAAAAAAAAAATTATGATTGATTATTTATTATTTATCATATTTTCCTCTGTTATTGTGTAGATACAAAATTACTACGTGTATACTTTTTTTTTTTTGGTCAAGTTTACACAACCTTGAAAAACACAAACGGGATGGGCCTTAATTTCTTACTGAATCATCCTTTATTTTTTCTAGTATTAACACGCTCATTATTTCCATCTCTATAAAATGTAACTATTTTCTTTTTATTAAAATATATTGTTTCTTTTTCTTCTGTTTCATCACTATTATAGGGAGATATTATCTTTCCTTCATCTGCTATGTCCCACATGAAATTTCCCCTTAAAGCTCATTAATTACAAAGAATGATTAATGTGTGAACTTGTTAAAAGAGAAAGGATCTTGATGTGAAAATTCATATGATCATGTCATGAAGAGAATCATAACCATACAAAGTGGATCAATAGTAATAAAGGAGGAGAGAAAAAAATGTTAAAATAGGTAGTTACGAAATCATAACCGTTGATTTACCTTTGTATATTTGTGATCTTTTCACATGATCATATCATGTTTTTTTTTTCACGTGACAGGATCTATTTCCAAAAAGAAATGGATCTGGATCCTCTCATGTGAAAATTCACATGACCATGTCATGTGAAGAATCATAACCATACAAAGGTGGATCAATGGTAATAAAGGAGGAAAGAGAAAAATTTTAAAATAGGTGGATCAATGACCATATCATGTTTTTTTTCCACATGAGAGGATCTATTTCCAAAGAAAAATAGTGTTTGATATAGCAAATTGAAGATTTCAAGGATAAACCATTTATATAGTGACGGCAGGTTTGAATAATTTATCGAGATAACCTTTGTATTAAAAAGAAAAAATCGAAGACTCCATTGTATAAATAGAAACTTTGGGAGTGCAAAACAACACAATAATGTTTTTCTTGGGATTAAAATGCATGTATATTAGCTCAAATAAAAATTTAATTGCATTAGCAGGTTTAATTATTTCAATGTAATGGTTCAATCATATTTGCTATTAAAATTTGAGTTCTCAGTCCTACCAATTAAATTGGAAAAAAAAAATTTGCATGATGGGTTTCCCGCCTCAAACAGAGTAGTCTAGCGTAAAAAATATTTGTGATTTATTAAAAAAAATTGAAAATCGGATTGTTCTGGTATGGGGGTGCAGTTGATTGACTATGCACTCAATTGTTTGTCGAATGTATCTTTCAATATATTTATTATATAATTTAGTGTAAATTCAATTTAATTGGTTCAACAGTGATTTGTTGACTCAATATCTTGACTGAGTAGATAATCACTTCGAATTTAATATAACATTGGATCCAATATGATCCTTCAACATATTTTAATGAAAAATAAAATGAAATATATTTTAATATAAATAAACTAAAATGGCAATTATGAAGCTGCCACATTTGCTATGCCAACTAAATCTTAACTATTCCACATAGCTACCTCAGCATTTTATTTGTGTTAATTTTTGTTTTAATCCCTTACTTTCCTTCGCATCTCGTGTAAATGTTGGTTTTTCGTCCTTTTCACTCATTTTACACTCTCATATTACTGTAGCAACTTTGCTTCTCTTATTACTCTCGCAACTTTGCTTCTCCATTTTCATCTTCAGCCTCATATTATTTAAAAACTATAATGAATGAAACTTATCTACTAAAAAAAATCAATGAAGCTTATGTATACTATTGGACTTGCTAATGTTTATGCAAGAAATGCGCAAGTAAATGCAACCACAAGTAATATAGGACTTTTGAGTCCCAGTTATCGCTCCCATGAGAATCTAGGCAAAGTGAATTAATTGAAAAATTGTAAATGCTAAACAGAATAAAAATAAAAAGTATCCACAAGAGGAACAAAAAAGAAAAATAACATAAATGTAAACTATAAACTTCTTTTTGTAAATGCTCTCAGTCAAGTTCATGTGTTTAATGTATTTTCCAGAATCAGTCATCTCTCGATGACTTCTTCCTAATAAAACATCTAACAGTAGGCCTCTATGCAAAATGTTGAACAACAAGCATGGCATTAAACAACTGAAAATTAAAATTTAACTTAAACAATTAGCAAGCATTCAACACTGAGGTTCGGGTAACCTAGACCCAACCTTCAAAGATTTAGCTCATACCTATAAGGGTTGAGCTACAAAAACAACAAACACAAATTAAAAGGAAATTACAACTCAACTAGAATTTACTATGCAGAAGCTATAACCACAAAATAGCTCTGCTACAATGTTCAGAAAACTAATAAAGAGGAAAAATAAAAGGGTAATATTACTCTCATGTAACATGAGAGTAGTTCTCTCATGTAACATGAGAGTAGTTCTCTCATGTTACAGAGAGAATCCAAGTAGGGCCCGCTATTTAAAAGCAAAAAAGAAAAAGAAAAAAGAATGGGCACGATTTTCGAAGTGAGAGAAAAGGAGATAACTACCTTATGTAAAATGAGAGTAGTATTTCCCAAAATAAAAATATGGAGGAAGAATAAGACCCACAACTCTTTTTTTCTCCTCTCTTTTATATATGCTCCTTCCACATGCAAAGACCTTCGGTTCACGAATCAGCTGGTACGTGCCACACGCACGTACCACACGCTCCTCTTACTTGTGTGATTCCCTTGCAAAAGCAGCAACCAAACTCCAAAATCCGCTTCAGCCACACTCCTAACTAACTCTAGCTCACCCAATCAGTTACGGCTAGTATTTGGAATTTTGATTTTTAAGGGAAAATGGCTAGGATCAATTGTTTGGGTTGAACACAGAGCTTAAAGGGTAATGGGTGAAGGTCTTAGGCTCAGTGGATGTAAGAAAATCAAAGACAATGTGTGGTTTGGTTGGGTTGGATTTGGAGTATGAGGTGTGAAATGGTGATCTGTAGTTAAGAGAGGGTTAGGGGTCAAAGAGGGGCAGAAAAATGGAATTGGGATCGTGAATACCCTACTGCCCTTGTTGTTTAGTTACTGACGTGGGCTGATTCTTTTATGTCATGCTCTCTAATTTGGCTTCTTTTGAACTTGGTCTTTTGGGCCTTCAAAATTCTGCAATAAAAATCAAATATAAGTTTCACAACCACTTTAAATCGAAACAAACTAGAAATGGGGTATACTTAGTAGTGAATAAGTCTGCTAATAAAGAATTATCATATACTATATATATTATGTATGCTATTTTTTTTTAGTTCAGTTATATAATTTATTTTTTATTTCTTTGAATTGTTACAACTACTATTTTAAAATGGGCTTTCATTAGGATATTTTCACTATGGTTATTTATTTTTTATGGGCCTTTTACTTAATTAATGCAGCGTTCAAAGCATTTTTTATTGAATTGATGCAAAATTTAAAACTTTATCAAAATAATGCAGTAAAATTAAATAAATAGTTAAAATGAAGTATCAAATGAATCAAATTATTATTTATGTGTTTTTCAAAAAGAAAGAAATACCAAAATATATTCCCATATCAGTATTTTTTATTCCACTTTTATGTCATAGTATTATTATAATAATAGGTTGGTATTACGAAGGTTGTTCTATATTTTTTAATTTTTTTAGAACAATTCAACATTCCTTAATTTAAAAAAATATATATAATTTCTCATATTGCATAAGACAATTTTGTTTCATACACGCATAAAAAAGTTGATAGACCACTTCTTTTTTTCTTTATACTCCTTAGTAAATCTAACCCATTTTTATTTTACTCTTTTGTGCATGGGATAATTTTTATCGCAGGCAAACATGAGAAACCAAATCGATCATTTGAAAAATTACGAAAGTTAACTTCAATTTTTTTTTCACCTTATCTTCAAACTAAATCAAATATAAGTATCAATCAAGATAACTGAGGAAAAAAAGTCTAAAGCTTAAATTTTATTTAACATTCATAAGGTATTATTAGAATATTACACAATGAGATTCAATCCTTCCTTATTGAAACTTTATAATTCTCATCCATACTTGATGATTGCATCACAATATCGCTCGTACTCAATTCGGGGGTGCTATAATTTGAGTATTATTGGTCAAAGGTGTTCTTTCACACCGGCAGTGGCCACACTGACAGTGGCCACTAATACAAAAGCATCCTACACAAGAAGGACAAGAAAGCTTGCACCCTCTGTTTGTAGCACAGGGCCATGGCACCATATCTCCTATCCTTGCATTCGATTTCATGAACATATCTGCATGCAAAACAACACAGGCATAAGAATAACATTGTCTATAACATGTGGAAGATTTGAAGGTAAATTGGTGGAAAATAACTAAATAAAGGATTGGAAATTGAGTCATTGGGTTGAGAGATGAGATAGATGATGAAAATAAAGCAAAACTTCTGACCTGATGCAATGATGAAGAAAGCCAATAAGAATGCAAATTTGACTGCAGATTTCCTTGTAGGGTCCATTTTTCTCATTAAAGATGGTTTTGGGACACACGTTTATATAAGCAAATGGTCAAATTATTTTGACCATATTTTAAGAGCTGTATAATATAAAATTCCAATTGCATTAACTACTGTACTAATTTATGCATAAAATGTAAATATAAAATGAATATATAATTTGGTCCGTTACTTGTTTTCTTTTGGTTCATGAAAATTTCCTTATTTATATATATATATATATATATATATATATATATATATATATATATGAAAAAATATTTCTCCAGTCACTTGAGATAAGTTTATCTCAAGCTACCCTTTTTAACTATGTATTATGGGTAGTATATTGTTGTAATGTTAAAGTTACTTTTTTCTCTCTATATCAGCAGACAAGTTCTGAAAAAGTGACTGAGAAGGGAGAAAAAAAGTAACTTTAAATTTATAACTATATATTACCCATAGTACATAGTTAAAAGGGATAGCTTGAGATAAGTTTATCTCAAGTGACTAGAGAAATATTCACCCCATATGAAAAAAATATTTCTCAAGACACTTGAAGTAATCTTATCCCCGACCTCATTTTGGGTGTTAGAAGAATTAATGAAGGGTTTTTTGGTATTTTTGTTTGTTTATTTATTATATGAATTTTACCAAAACATCCTTCATTAATTCTCCTAACACTCAAAACGTTGTAGTTTTGGAGTGGACAAAGATAAGGTTATCTCAAGTGACTTGAGAAACGATAAACTATATATATATGTGTGTGTGTGTGTGTGTAGGGCTTTACTTTTCTCTAGCCGCTTGACGTCCAACAAATAAATTCGGGAAATCATAACCATACGAAGGTGGGTGAGAGCATTAAATGTGAGAAATCATAATTAATCAACAGTGTAAGATTAATTGTTGGACGCCTAGCAGCCATAGAAATGATTTTACCATATATATGTATATATATGGTAAAATGAATACTTGAATACAATTAATGGTATAGCCCTTGGATGAATACAGTGGTTGACACGGGCTGCCAGAAGGTTTGGCTGACCAACAAGTCTAATATTTCAACTGTAAATGCTACAATTCAATTTGATGTCCCAGCAGGATAATCTATTAGTGCAAATGAAACTAAACTACACTTAAAATATGAAAATATGATCGGTTCCAAGGATAAAAAAGAAATCCTCGAAAAGAGAAAATGGGCAAATGATCAAGATGGTCATAATATGGAGACAATTGTTAATCATGATGACATGACTTTCATTAAACCTCGAGGGAGGTTCAGGTACCTGAAAATAATGAAAATGAAAATATCTCTATTAGTTATGTCTTTACATGAAAAAGTTAGAACCGTAAAGATACAGTTGTCGAAAACATTTTCGCAAATAATGAAAAATGAAACAATACAAGGATCTTTAAGTTAAATTTGTTGACGAATTTAAATAGAAAAATAATTGCCCAAAATATAAAGACACAATTCAAATTTAAAGTTTTTGGACCTATAATCTAAACACATAAAGGTGTAAAGCTAGTGAGGCACAAATATGCAAAAATGTAATGAGAAAATTGAAGTCGTAAGATATAAAATATGACTTGTAGCACAATGATTTTTACAAAAGTTTGGCATTTATTAAAGGAAATATATTCTCTTCTTGTTAGATGTGATTACCTTTAGATATCTTATTAGTCTGTCAATACATGAAAAATGGATATGCGTCTAATGAATGTTATTATAGCCTATTTATATTACTCATTCGATCGATAGTGAAATTAGTAATGAAACTTATATAAAAGTTATAATGTCCCATTTGTAAACAGTTAATTAACATACAATATGGTATTTAAAGTGCATCATATTCAAATGAAGTAGCAGAAGACTTAACTAAAAGTATCGCTAGTAACCTATGTACTTTGTGACTTAACTTTTTTTATTTTATTTTTCCTTACGTATTATCATACATATCGTTTCTTTCACATTACAAAAAATTGTACAATCTTATACCTGTACAGAAACCCAACTTAATAATCCTATGACCATACTTAATGGTCAATGACTATTTGAATACGATAACATATATCATTTCGGATAAAATCTTACAGACAACGTAACAGTTGAAAAGTGGACAATCCAGGGATAATATCCCACAATTTTGTACGGTACCTGAAATCCAAAAAAGTACACTCCAACATATACCAAAAGAGTCCATCATATAATGACCTATAATTCATCCATGGATTCACACATATAGTGACTCTGTGCCCATACTTACATCATTTATCCATGCTTTTTCATGACATTCATATACCTATATTTCATATCATCTATAAATTTCATAAACTTGGCATTCACTCACAAGTTACATATCAAACTAAACTATGCTATGTATATATCATACTCTTGTCCTATAACATGGGGATACAAAATCTCTCAAAATACATAACAAAACCTACAACTGTACATGATAATACAATATGCTCCATAAAACAATATATACATTCATTCTCTCGAAATAAAGCCTCCAACATAGCCCAGTCCTCTAACTCTATGTTGGCCTCTTGCCCTGCGAGGGCCCATCTCTTACCATTGGAGCACATGAAATATGTCCCCAAACAGGGAGAGATTAACCATCTTAGTAAACTCAGGATTTATGGAGCAGTTCTCCACCCATGAGTTCACTTCGTGCATGATCGGTTAGTATCCACATGGTAAGAAAAATAGCACACAACTTGAGTCAATTGCAAAATAGTTCAAATGGCTAAAGAACATACATTTTTATGAAATCATCACATAAGCTTCAACTGTATATCAGCCCTTTCACTGATTCAACAAACTAGTCCCTAATGCTTGTCCATTGGTCTTTTTACTAATGATATAATAATTCTATATGAATACAGCCATACCATATTACTAACACACCATTTAATCATCCACTTATAAAATCATAACTTCCGTAGAAGCCTGGTAAAACAACATGAAGGAGTAAAACTCCTTAACCATGAATTTACCTCTTGCATCTTTCCTTCCAAAACCAAACTTTCTTTAAGCCCAATCAATCTCCTCAAAATCTTTTCAAATGTTAGACACCTATTCAAAGGATGACAGTTTATCCATTAACACATATACCCTAACATCTATCAAGCCAATGCTTGAATATATTTAAACATGAATTTCGACTTCTCATCATTATCTTGACAAGATCAAGAATAGATATTTTTAACAAAAGATTAATCTATTGGTTTGTCTTTCACCAAGCTATAACTTGGCTCAACAACACATAGTCAATCACACAAGGAATCATTCATTAAAGTCTAATTCCAAGTTTTGAGTCCTAAGACACCCTTTCTTTAAGCTTAAGAAACAAGTCCAATAATGATTCCATTAATTTTTTCATTACTTGTCCTCATTTAAACAACCTTTCTTATCATATAATTTATATCAATTCAAACCCATTTCAGGTGTTAAAACATCTTAATTCAACACTTTAACCTTTCATCAAATTTTTGAAGATGATGCTTTATTTGTTTAATCACATTTCTATCATGACACAACATATCTTAACACATTTTACTTGCCAATTAAAGCCCAAAATAAGTCATAGCCATTAAACCCTAATATTCAGGAATGTTCACTTTATACATTCTACCATGCACCCAAACTAAAAAAAAAAAAAGGTTTTCTAACCTTTCAAATACTTAGCATAGTCCTAAAATTAGGTTCCACACATCAACAACAATTAACCAAGCTTCCCACATATTTGTTCATGTCATGGCCAAATTCATAGCATTGTCCATTCATCATTTTATTAAACTTCTCATTAGCCATTACTTAACCCATTAACATTACACTATCTAATACACATTACTATCCTTGACATAACATCACACACCTTTTCTACATGATTTAGCATGCCTTGGTCGAATGGTACACTAAGGAAGTTCATCCATTTTCAAGCTTTCAGCATCAACATAGGATAGTTTCAACACCAAATCAACCATTAAAGTTCATCCAAAATTACAAATTTCGGATCACTATACACATAGAAACCTGGAATCCTCAAATCTTCTTAAAAGCTTAAAAAGAAGGTTGATTTCTTACCACAATGCACCCAAGACGGAAGAAGGAATCTCACTTCAAGCTCCCATGGACTCAAACTCCTTCAAACACCAATTTTTCCTGAAAATCTCAAAATCTTTGGAGGAGAAGATCTCTTTCTACACCGAGTCCCACTCGAAAATATTGATAGGGATTTTTAAAGGATGAAATTCCAAGCAAATTTGGCTTTGGAATCACTCAATTTTTTTAACTCTAGGTTAAGTTTTGATTTTTGGAAGATTTTCACACTCTCAAAAATGGAGCTTGAGCTTGGAGAAGAAGAAAGGGAAGTGGGCCTAGTTGTGGTAATCTTCTTGGAAGAAAATGACTTAATTTAAGCCACTTAACATTGGGTTGATTTGGCCTACCATCTCTTTGGTAAAAATGCTCATTCAACTTGCTTTATTTACTCACTCTAGTCATGACTTAATATTTTTATCATATGTGTGTTAACTCATAACCCACGAATTTACTCGTTTATCATGAATTTTAACATTTTCTAGACTCGTGAGATATTTTCTCATTATGTCATTTAAATTTTTTTGATAATTGCAAAATTACTGTATTTAACTGAAATTTATTGAAATCTCACTTTTATCTGCAAAGTGACTTAACCTTATTAATTATATTTCTTATCTAATTAATCTCTCGTATACATTACAAAAATTCTTATTTCTCATCTTACTAATATGGATTATCATAAAAATCGCAAATGGATTCAAAATGCTTGAAGCATATAAAATTCCCAGAAAAATTTGTTGAAAAAGGTTCAAATGTCATTAAATGAATTAAAGAAAGTAAGGCATGTATGCAAGGTATAATCTTCTTAATAGAATATATATCTATCAATTGACTTGTATAGAGAAGATTTTAAAGATATTTTACATGGATAAAGCACTTTCATTCAGTACCCAAATGGTTGTTAACTCAGTTGACATAAATAAAATATTCAGTTAAATCCCATAAAAAATAATGACAAATTTCTTAGTGCCATATATTAGTTCAATTGAGGCAATCTTATAAGCGTGTAATAAATGGTGAATATAATAACCCACATCAATTTAATGAGTAATTAGGAATTTTCCACCATTAAAGGAGATTAATTAGATTAGATATCTAATTATATGATTTAAAATAGACATATTAGATCATAAATCTAATTAGATAAATTACAAAGAAAAAGTGAAATTACAAAAAAATTTCAGATAAATTAGATATATATTCTAATTTTACAGTTTAAGTCACTTTTCAGATTAAGGTGCAATTATAGAGAGCTTTGGGGTAAAAATATAAATATGCAAAATTCACCTAAAACTTGTAAGTAAACTAGTGAGAGGCTAATTTATGAAAATTATGAGATAAAACCACAAGTTTAGAATTGGCTAGAAAATAAATATGAAAGAATGTGGTAACAAATAAAATTACCATGTTAGATGAGTTAAAAGAGTTAATGACTAAGTGGGCTTTGATGAACATGGTCAATGAGTGAGAAAGACCCTTAAGTGACCCCCTTTAGTCACCAAAAATCATATTTTACACACCATCATCTTCCTTCTTCTTCTCATTTTTTAGGAATTCCATTGGAAGGAGAAGAAAAACTTCAAACCATCATATCTTGAGCTACACTCAACGAAATTGAGTGATTCCAAAGCCAAAAAGTGTGTAGAACCTCCCCAAGAACAAAAGTCACCAAACATTTTTCGATTTTGAGCAGTGTAGAGAAAGATATCAATACCCAACAGTTGCAAAAATTTGAGGAATTCTTGGAGTTTTGGGGAGTTTAATTCATAGAAGCTTGGAAACTCTTTCTTCCTTCCTTATAGAGTGGATTGTGTGTTGAACCAATTGATATATCGGTGGAAGAGAATCCATTGGAACCTAAATTGATCAAGACATGGTTTCTTGATTTTTCACAAAGAAGATTTCCTTGAGTGGTTGGTTGTGATTGTGTTCATTTGAGACAGAAAATAGCTTGGAACAAAAGTCTACAATAGGTAAACTTCTGGACCTTGGGGTTAATTCCTTTATGTATTCCACCATGCTCCATTGGATCAATGGTTATGGTGATAAGTGTCTACGATAGTATTAGAACATGACATCATGCATTTACATAATAATGAGATTGATAAATGAGATATATGTATTTTTATGAGACATCTCTGGCAAGTAGAACCACAATTATCTATTTTCCTTATAGCACAGACCCTTGAGGGACTCTTTATGATGTAGTTACCTAAAAGTGTAGCCTTAAATGGGACTCTGCATGGTGAATATCGAAGAGGTATAACTGGAATGTCTCTTTGAAATAGACCATAGAAGGACTTCCCTTGGAGCACAAACCCTTGAGGGACTCTTTGTGGAATATTTCCTAAGAGTGCAACCGTAAGTGGGACTTTTTAAGGAAATACCAAAATGATACAGCCTTAAGTGGAATCTCTAGGAAGTCCCACAATACAGAACAAAGTAAACAAAATGATAATGATAGAGAATGCATTGTATGCTATGTTATTTTTAATGTTGATGCACATGAAGTGAACTATAGGATGGAGTGATCTCCAAGGATTCTTAGTTTACAGAATTTTTAATCTCACCCAATGTTGGGATATATTTCTAGTACCAACTATGATGGTGACGGAGCATCTCAAGGCAAGAGGCCATATATGGCATAACTGTAGCATATGTATTTTGTTTATTGTTTTAATGTAATGTAAGCATATTTTAAGAAAGTCACATAATGAGATGTATTTATGAGTTCATAGTTGGATGAGGCACATTTTGTATAAATCTTTTAATACATGGATAGATGATCATGTATATGACTTAAGTATGATTTCATTTTACGATATATATTGATTTGGGAATTATAATAATGTGCAATGATGAAAGAGTATGTAAAGATGTATACGAACATTTGTGTATGAGATGTAAATGCACAACTTATGAGATTATGATATGTTCATGAGATAGAAAGTGATATTTTAAGTTGAGAGGTGAACATATGAATGAGTGCTTATGCAATTATATTACTTGATGAGTCAATGAGGCATATTGCATGATGTTGCAAAATATGAGTCAAGTTTGTGTTAATGACATGTGTATGAAAGAATGGTTTTGCCGTTTTGGTACTCATGCAAAGATATAAGTCATCAAATTTAATTATATGATTGAGAAAAATATATAAATTATATAATTTTAAAGTTGAAAGATGTTTATGTTCAAGAGACATGATGATGTAATTGAACATTTATGTTGAAATGTAAGATATGTAAAGGAGATGTCCACAAGGATGAATATCATGGTATAATGAGATGCATGAATGTGAATGTTTAAGTCTTGCTTGAGATGCAAGTATCTGTGATTGAGGGCCTAAGCAAACATATTCCTAGGTGGTCCATTGATGTATGGATATATGTTAAAGTTATAAGAGAATATGTTTATGAAAATGTAAGGAGGGTACCTTGATAGAGATGAGTATCATGAAATGATTTTGATGAAGGAGATTATGTATGAAAGTATGAAAATGAAATACCAAACTTTACCAATATGAAAGCACATAGAGTGTAAGCATGTATCATTTTGGTAAAGAGCTTATCTTGGTATATTGTTTAGATACACAAATTAAATGAGTTAAGATTATTACTTGAGAGGCAAGTAACTTATAAGGCAATAGCTTGATGCCTAAGAAATAGGTATGATTTGAGGAAACTCAAGCAATGGAAGAATGTAAAATGTATATTAATGTCATGGAAGAAATGAATTGGTCAATTAGATACCATAATTGGTTTGAGATAACCCCTAAGTAAAGAATGTAGCAAACTGCTGCCCTTTTTTTTATTTAACCTAGTATGGCAACCATCTTATAATATTAACAACTCACTCAATTCTCCACCAAATGGGACGTCTGAGGTATCAAACTAAAGCAAGGATGTCTACTTTCACGTCTAAAATATGGAAACTTTCTGGGTTGAAAGTCATTCCCAGATTTTGAGAGTAGGAACATGTCCAGCTTCGAAATTATATCGACAAATTTTGGTCAATTTTTATAATGGTCATATTATATATCAAATTAAATCCCTAGGAGTTTAGCTTATTATCTCAAAATTTCAGAATTTTTGGGAGGTGAAACGTTCCCAGTTTAATTTTGTGGTCGCTGCCATGTTTTAGGAAGTCTAGTTTGAAGCAGTTGACTTGTGACAGACGTATCATGAGTTATACATATCCAATCAAGACTTAAAATATGCCATTGGAAAGCTTGAGAAGTCTAGTTTAACATAGGAAAATATGAGAATTTATAAAGAAGAGTTGAAGTCCCCATTTTAGAAAATGTAATGATTGTTTAGTGCTAAGCATGAATTAAATGAGTTTTGTGCCATGTGGATTTATGGAGACTACATGGTAATGAGTTATAAGTAAGGTATGATATATTTTAGCAATTTATGATGCTTCCAATTCATGTAGGAGTTGTGATTAAATTATTTGAATTAAATGGATGCAGAATTCGATTTGTTAGCAATAAACATAAATGAATAGAAAAGAAATTTTTTTTCATAATTTAATTCAATTACTTTTATTATAACTACGCTTTATGCTATAATGTATCATGACAAACCGATCAGCTATAGAGGTGTTACAGTGAACATCCAGGGGAGTTATAAAATTTTAAAGTGGGTGTTTGACTTTTGAACTTTATATCTTCTCTCCCTTATTCTTACATTTTATCTTTCTTTTTTGTAAATCTGTTAGCAGGATTTAATTCTTCTTCGATATGAAGATACTAGAATAATGCATGATATTTACCTGAACCACACAAAAGCATATCCCAAACAATATTTCCATCACAAGTGGAGGCACAACTATTTTATGTCGTTCGACAAATTTGTTTAGGAGATAATTTGGCAGACTTTGCTTAATTCAAGTTTTGAGAATCCGATATATGAGACTTAGATTTGTAGACTCTAACACATTAAATGATGTTATAATCAGAATGAGTAAAATATGTGCTACACTCTTTTTTCCTTCATCAAGGTTTTGTCCCATGGAGTTTTCCTGGTAAGACTTTTAATAAGGTAGCTTACGATACATATTTTTAGAAATGCAGTCTTTTTCCTTGATTAGGGTTTTTTCCTATAGGATTTTTTCCTAGTAAGGTTTTAATGAGGTATGTTATCTTAATGGACATCAAAGAGAGAGTGTTATAAATAATATTATTGTGGATGTCATAACTCTCAAAGAAATAATGTGTAACTTTTGTAACTTCTAATACGTAATTAAGAGGATTCAATTTTGTCATTTATTTTATTGTAACTCATTATAGTAGAAGGTCTATAAAAAGAGAACTTGTATATATCTTATACACCAGAACACAAGATAATGAAAATTATCCTTCTTTCATTTTAGTCCTGATTTTTCTCTCTCTTCCTTATCTTGCCTTTATTATATGAGGAAAACTTTTCTCATTTTGTAGCAAAGAATAAGTTATCTTCTACTCAAACAAAGATGTGGAGCCACCATTCTTTTTAAAAAATAAAAGAAATCTTTTTTTTACACAGAATTTGATGTGAGGGCAGGAAGCATTTGTTATCGGCTGTAAAAGGAGACAATCATTGCCCTTATTATATTGTTAGTTTCATAACATCTACATCTTTATCTCAAGTGTCATTGTAGAAACGTATAATAAATAATATATAATAACATGCAACCGATTACAATCATAATGAAAGGAAGAAGGTTCAAAATAGCCCAAGCATCTCCATTTTCAAAAGTTGCACCTAGTTACTTACTTAGGAGCCTCAACCTCACAAAATTTAAGGACCTAGGTTGCTTATCTTGGTAAGCAGATACTAGTCTACTAAAAAGCACAAGATGAATGAGTCTCTCTTTCTTTCTTTTTCTTTTGGGGGGGAGGGGGATTAAGTAGTTTCTCAGATTTTGGAGTGGTGCCAGGTGTGGAACTAGTGCAAAATAACTTATAATTATGCACTTGAGAATTGCTCAAGCTTCATGCCACCCCTTCACTTCATAGGATTTATGAGAAGTTGAAATAATTAAACAATATTTAAAAATAAAAAATGATTCTCATAGAATGAATATAGAAAATCTAATTGACTAATATGCGAGCAAAAAAATATATTATTATTTTAACAAAAAATTACGAAAACATAGTCATTTTGAATCAATTTACGAATCTATTGCACTGAGTCGTGCCGCTACTGGACGCTACAAGTTGCACCTTATAGAGGCTCCAATGGTGCAAAGTCACGCCCCACACTGGCGTGACCGGTCGTGCCCAAACCAGGCGTAACTTTGCATCATTCATGCGATGATACGTGATACAAAAGTTAATATTTTGTCCGCAAAACTTCAGAAGATCATAACTTTTGATTCGGGTGTCCGAATCAAGTATTTTTTTTGATTCCATATAATTTTTCGAGATCTATGCAAATATGCAATGACATCTCATTGAAGAGGATTCAGACAAAATAATTTCCAAATTTTTTTTTAATTTAAGGCATTTTGCCGTAAAACATCGGAATGCCATAACTTTTAACTCAGATATCCGAATCAAGTTTTTTTATTCATATAACTTTTTGAGAGTTTCATGTGGCAAATTCAAAAAAGGAATTTGGTCAAATAGATTTTCCAAAAAATGGGACCACATTATATTATATTATCATTTTTTCAAAATCTTTTTTCAAAAAATTACATCCCGCTCACACTCTCTTCCACTTTCATTGTTGTTCTCAACAAAGACAAAGAAATCACACTCTCTCACCGTGTCTCCGAGCTCCTATCTCTATTCAATGGGTGGAGCTAGCAAGATAGAACCAGGTATCAATGATGGAGATTTGGTCAAAAAAATTCGGACACCCCAGTAATAGTCCATGCAATCAATTACATGAGCTCAATCTTCGCATGTAACTTTTTTTATTATATGGAAAAAAAAAGAGCACTTGATTCGTCCACCCGAGTCAAAAGTTATGGCTTTCTGAAGTTTTATGGTAAAATATCTTAAATTCGAAAAAAAATTGAAAACTTTTTTGTCCAAATCCCCTTAAATGAGATGTCATTGTGTAGATATCAAAAAATTATGTGGAATAATAAAAAAATCACTTGAATATGAAACCCGAGTCAAAAGTTACGGCCTTCCGAAGTTTTACGATCAAAATATTAATTTTTTGTGTCACATGTCATTGTGTGAACGTGCAAAGTCACGCCTAGATGGAGCGGATTGACTGCTATAAATTCGTAAATTGCTTCAAACTATTATGTTTTTGTAATTTTTATTTAAATAATAATATACTAATTTTTTTGCCTGTTGTGTAGTTATTATTGATATATATATATATATATATATGGGTTCGTTTTTCTATAGTCAATGTAGATAACTTATCTACATTGAGCTCAAAACGACGTCATTTTGAGGCGGAAATCAAGGTATTTTTGTAATTATAATTTATATCAGGATTATAATAGTCTTTTTTATTATAATTTTTTAATTTTTCAACCCAAAACGACATCATTTTGGAAGCGAATGTAAATAACTTATTTACATTCACTTTAAAAATATTAAAGCCTATATATATATATTTCTCGAATTAAAAACTTAAATTGGTTTTCTTATATGATCAATTAAATTTAAAAGTGCAAATTGCTTAAGTAGGTCTGCAAGTAAGGAACGGAGCTGTGTGGTGAGCACAGAGTGAACTATTATTTCGCCTTTTACTAAAAAGGTTGCAAGTAAGGACAAAACTAGTTAAAACAATTGATCCGATCGAAAATATCAAACTTCGGTCACGCCAAATCTACCAACACACCGAAGTTGAAAAGAAACATATTGAACTTGCAATATAAGTATTGCCAATTTTAGAGATGAAAATCGTAACATCTAGCTTCAAGCATATTCTTACATGATGTTTTAGATTAGGGCATGTTTGGTGCACAGTATAGGATAAGGCCTGATAGTATAAGATCTGATAGTATAAGGTCTGATTATATAAGACCTGATTGAATTTTAATACTATCCAGCGTTTGGCACGGTATTGTATAAAATAATATATTGTATAAGATAATATCATCTAGTATTTGGTAATGCACTGTATAATACTATATATGATAAAATAAAATAAAATTAATAATAATATCCTTTAATAAAGAATTTATATAATTCTTCAAAAAATGTCATATGATATTAAATTTTATAAAAATTTATTGATCAGTGTGTCCAAAATATAAATTAATTTTTATAAAAATAAAAAGATTCAATTTTTAAAAATTAATATATTGAAAAATTAATTTTTATTTTAATAGATTAATATTAAAATAATATATTAATTTTTGAGAATTACATTTGTCAATGGTGTTAATACACCAATCTCTTATCAGGCCTTATCCCTCACCCTTAGGCCGGATTAAGTTATACATCGTTTTGATGTATCAAGGGATTATGTTGTATAAGCTTATACTATACGCTGGTCACACCAAACAACTAAAAATGTTGAGATATATAATCTCACATTGGTTGTATGTGCAACTAATGTGGCCTTTATAAGGCCTTGGGCACTCCCACCCTTTGAGCTAGCTTTTGGGGTGTGTATTCCAAGGTTCTTTAGATGGTATCAGAGCCTCGCCGCCCCCCACTTTCTCTTGTGGCATTTCTTAGCACAGGTAGGCTGGGCCTGTTGCATTGTCCACTCTTTAAGCCCAATGGGCTCTCGTGTGAGGGGGCGTGTTGAGATATATAGTCCCACATTGGTTGTATGTGCAACTATGTGGCCTTTATAAGGCCTTGGGCACTCCCACCCTTTGAGCTGGCTTTTGGGGTGGTGTATCCCAAGGTTCGATAGAAAAAATGTCATAACATATAGTATAAGTTTATACTATCATGCCTTATACGTCACACCAAACAGCCTTAGTGTCTTAGGTCCAACATTAGAGCCCAATCCATCATATAAGACAAAAATGTCCCTATCACTCAATATTTCCCTCATATAGCATGTAACGTGACTGTGATATTGATACGAACCAAGTGCAAGCGGTGGAGAACCAAGTACAAGCGGTGGAGAAGAAGAGACCGACAATAGAGATAGGGGAATATGGAAACAGAGGACAAAAGAGATGACAACGTTTGAAGAAAAGACCACAATGGATGGAAGACTATTTGACTAAAATAAGTGGTTGAAGATGACTTACCTGATAATGGGCTGCGTGAAGGAAGGCCCACATGCATAAGTATTAGTAATAGGCTAAATAAGTTGGGCTTAGTTGAGAGGCCCAATCTGAGTATTTCCATTACAATTGTTGCTTTATTATACAGGGATAGGAGTACAGTAGGGATTATCGAATTAAGTTGTAACAAACTGATAACCTTCTTCATCTCTTTTCTGGAGTTGCCGGCATTCTCAAATTGCCGTTGAAATACATACGTATATTTCTGTTCTTGTGTGTGTTTGGATAGTTGATACTATCAATTTGGTGCTTTCATTGAGAGAAACTTCTGTTCCACTGACATGGCGGAGGGAACTCGTTCGACAGTGAAGGTGAATTTGATGGATGAGTGCTTAACAAAGATCTCCAGGCATGAAGAGCAATTCAGCGCACTAGGAGAACTGTTACAAGGCATGAATCTGAAATTAACAGTCATGGAAGCAAAATTAGACCAGAAAACAAAGGGGAAAACAGAAACAAAAGGAGGAGCTAGTAGTGAAGTTGGTCTGGGTACATTCTTCGGCAACAATGCGTACAAATCAGTCAAGTTTACTGTACCTCAATTCTCTGATGGAAATCCTGATTCGTGGATTCATAAGATTCAGCAATTCTATGGTTTCCATAACTTGCCTGATGCTGATAAGCTCGCGCTTACTGCCTTCCAAATAGATGGACCGGCGGAGGAGTGGTTCCATTGGATGGAAAGGAATCACCGGCTGACAACATGGGATGCATTTTTGGCAGCACTGAGATCCAGATTTGGACCTTCTAAGTATCGGGATCTGAGTGGAGAATTAGGAAAATTACAGCAGAACACTTCAGTAGAGGAATACCAGAAAAGGTTTGAGAAACTTGCCAATCAGATTATAGGAATTGACGAACTTACCTTGCAGAGTTATTTCGAATCAAGACTCAAATCCGAAATTCGAAAAGAAGTTCGGTTGCATTTGCCTGACTCTTTGGGAAATGCTTTGGAGTTAGCCAAAGTAGTTGAAGATAAACTCAATGATCGCGTGCCCAACCGCTTTGCAAGCTCGAAGGGGTATAGCAGCAATGTTGCAACAACCCAACCTGGTTTATTGCCAACCCCTGCCAGAGGGATGATTAACAATTCAGCAAACCAAACGAGCCTATTAAAAAATACCATCCCAATCAAGAAGTTGTCACCTGCAGAGATGGCAGACAAAAGAGAGAAAGGCTTGTGTTTTTACTGTGATGAAAAGTACAATAGAAATCATGTATGCAAGGGACAAATGTTCTTACTCATGATAGGGAATGATGAGGAGGAAGAGACAGATGAGGTGCTGGAAGTAGATAATGAAAAAATCGGGGGCGAGGAAGAGATACCAGGAATTAGCTTACATGCCATGGATGGTCAGTATTCATCAAGTACGCTGAGGTTGAAAGGGATCATTAATAAGAAGGTTGTGCAAGTGTTGGTGGATGGGGGTTCTACCCACAACTTTGTACAAGAGAGATTGGTTCGGTTTTTAGGATTGGAAGTTAAACCCATCTCTCAATTCAAGGTATTAGTGGGCAATGGGGAAAGTTTGGGGTGTAAAGGGGTATGCAGTGGAGTAAGGCTTGGGCTACAAGGGTACGAATTTTTTCCAGAATTATTCGTCCTTCCTATACAAGGGGCTGATGTGGTTTTGGGAGTACAATGGTTGTCCGAATTTGGGAATATCACTACCAACTATAAGGATTTGACTCTAAAATTTATACGGAATGGTGAGACTATCGAGCTCCAAGGAGAACCAAAGATGAAGGTTGAATCAATTGAGTTGCATCAATTGCGTAAGCTGACTAATTCAGATGTTGTTGCCACTTGCTATCAATTGCAAGCTATCAGCAGTGACGGGTTCCATGAAGACGAAAGGGAGAAGCCTCCTCACCCCTTGATACAAGATGTGCTACACGAGTTCACAGATGTATTTGAGACTCCACAACACCTTCCACCTGTCCGAATGGAAGACCATAAGATCCATCTGGTACCTGGAGCCAAAGCAGTAAACGTGAGACCATATCGGTATCCACACTTTCAAAAAGTAGAAATTGAGAAGATGGTGCAAGAGATGTTACACACAGGGGTCATTAGGCCTAGCTTGAGCCCGTTCTCCTCCCCAGTTTTGTTGGTGAAGAAAAAAGACGGCACTTGGAGATTTTGTGTCGATTACCGAGCATTAAATCAAGTGACCATTCCCAACCGTTTTCCAATTCCCACCGTTGATGAAATGCTAGATGAGTTAGCCGGATCCTTGATTTTTTCCAAGATGGACTTGTGCTCCGGTTATCACCAAATCCGGATGGCTCCCTCAGACATTTACAAGACCGCTTTTCGGACTCACCACGGTCACTATGAATTTGTTGTCATGCCTTTTGGACTGACTAACGCTCCTGCAACGTTCCAGGGTATCATGAATTCTGTTTTGCAAGAATTTTTGCGCAAATTTGTCATCGTCTTCTTTGATGATATAGTGGTTTACAGTAAATCGATGGAAGAGCATGTGGGCCATCTTCGGCAGGTACTGGAATGTTTAAGGCAACATCATCTTTATGCCAAACGGTCGAAGTGTGCATTTGCTCAGGGAGAAGTAGACTACCTCGGGCACATTGTAGATGCCCAAGGGGTACGGCCAGATGCAGGGAAGATTCAGGCCATCAAAGAGTGGAACAGACCTGCAACCATTAAGCAACTTCGCGGATTCCTTGGACTTGCTGGTTACTACCGTAAATTCGTCCGCGGTTTCTCACATATTGCAGCTCCATTGACAGCCCTTCTACACAAGGATGCTTTTGGCTGGAACGATGAGGCTGAGAAGGCAATGGTAGAACTGAAGTACAGACTATCCAACCCACCAATTCTGGCACTCCCAGACTTCAATAAGACCTTTGTAGTGACTACTGATGCGTCTGGTGTAGGCATTGGAGCAGTGTTGAGCCAGGATAATAAGCCAATCGCTTATTTCAGCAAGAAGCTTAACCCGAAGATGCAGCAAGCCTCGACGTATGTGCGCGAGATGTTCGCCATCACAGAAGGTGTAGCCAAGTGGAGGCAGTACTTGTTGGGGGGGTCCTTTTGTCATCAGGACTGACCAGAAGAGCCTCCGGGAGATGATGGGACAGGTGATACAAACGCCTGAGCAGCAACGTTTCCTGGTTAAATTACTGGGCTTCGACTATACCATAGAGTATGTTCCTGGAGCCGGGAACAAGGTAGCCGATGCTCTCTCAAGGAGGCCTGAAGAGGTAACTCAACTAGAAGGAACAGCCAGCACAGCCATGCTCATCACTAAGGTCAATAGCAACCTTCTGAGTCAAATTAAGGAAGAAGTTCAAACAAAAAAAGAACTCATCCAGTTAAAAGAAAATATTGAGCACGGGGTGGTTATGAGCATTACAGTTATAGAGAGTGCCTGGTATGTTTTAAAGGTCGTATTGTAATAGCTTCTGATTCTGATCTACGCATTGCAATACTGCATGAATTTCACTCATCGCTCATGGGAGGGCATGGAGGAGTGAGGAAGACTTTACACCGCGTATTACCTATGTACTACTGGCCAAAGATGAAACAGGATATCCAGGAGTTTGTAAGGACTTGTCCTGTTTGCCAAGTCACAAAGTACCAGCCTTTATCACCAGCTGGTTTGCTTCAACCGCTCCCTGTTCCCCAAGCTATTTGGGAGGAATTGTCTATGGACTTCATAGTAGGACTTCCAATGTCGGAGGAAAAAACTGTGATCATGGTGGTGGTTGACCGGTTGTCCAAATACAGCCACTTTGTACCACTACCTCCGAATTTCACAGCCACGAAGGTAGCCACAGCTTTCGTCGACCGCATCTGTCGATTACATGGCATTCCACGTTCTATCATCTCTGACAGGGACCGCATCTTTGTAAGCAAGTTCTGGGCTGAGTTGGTTCGATTAAGTGGAACCAAGTTATGTTACAGCACAGCCAATCACCCGGAGACAGACGGCCAAACTGAGGTGACGAACAGAGGGTTAGAACAGTATTTGCGCTGCTATGCTATGGAATCACCCAAGGAATGGACTAGATACTTACCATGGGCTGAGTTCTCTTACAATTCGGCATATCACTCCTCCATTGGGACATCTCCATTTCAGGCCGTTTATGGACGCCTACCCCCTGGAATCCAGCCATATGAAGGCGACTCCACAACCGTGGAAGCTGTTGATGCCCTGCTCAACCGCCGCGATGCCATCATCCGTCAGCTGCGTGAGAATTTACACCGCACCAGCCAGCGTATGAAGGCTCAAGCCCACAAGAAACGCCGGGAGGTCCAGTTCACGGTGGGGGATCAGGTTCTTGTGAAGCTACAACCGTACCGCCAAAACTCCTTGCGCAACCAGACTTTCTCGAAACTCCGCCGCCGCTTCTATGGCCCCTTTCCGGTGATCGAACGCCTGGGTCCGGTGGCTTACCGATTGCAGTTACCTGAACAATCCCGCATCCACCCTGTATTTCACGTGTCGCTGCTGAAACCGTACCGCCAAAATCCCACCTTTCATGCCGTTCCACTACCACCGGTGAGTTGGGACAACCACCCGATCACACGACCCGTAGCTATCCTTCGCACTAAGGCTTTGCAGTTGGGAAAAGAGGAAACTTTACAGCTTTTGATCCAATGGGAAGGGCTCCCTTTGGAGGACGCGACCTGGGTGTCTTATTCTGAACTTTGCCAAGCTTTTCCAAGCTTCGATCTTGAGGACAAGATCGTGGCTTTAAGGGGTGGGGAAATTGATACAAACCAAGTGCAAGCGGTGGAGAACCAAGTACAAGCGGTGGAGAAGAAGAGACCGACAATAGAGATGGGGGAAGATGGAAACAGAGGACAAAAGAGAGGACAACGTTTGAAGAAAAGACCACAATGGATGGAAGACTATTTGACTAAAAGAAGTGGCTGAAGATGACTTACCTGATAATGGGCTGCGTGAAGGAAGGCCCACGTGCATAAGTATTAGTAATAGGCTAAATAAGTTGGGCTTAGTTGAGAGGCCCAATCTGAGTATTTCCATTACAATTGTTGCTTTATTATACAGGGATAGGAGTACAGTAGGGATTATCGAATTAAGTTGTAACAAACTGATAACCTTCTTCATCTCTTTTCTGGAGTTGCCGGCATTCTCAAATTGCCGTTGAAATACATACGTATATTTCTGTTCTTGTGTGTGTTTGGATAGTTGATACTATCAGATATGAAGCTGTTCCTAGGAAAATATTTTTGGTATTCGCTTTGTATCGAACACTTATTATATCATTTATTAAATATAGTAAAAAGTAACACTTTTAAACTATCTTTACCTATATGATTATTTTCAACTATATCCCTTATTTTTCCTTTTGGGGTAGAGGAGTTGGTACTCCTGTTGGATCCAAAATGGTAATTTTCAACATAACTTGTTGATATGATACAAAAAAATTGTATTTGAGTTGATCTGTTTTTTAATTCGTGTTGTTTCGCGTGTCAATTTATGAATCCGAAATTAACTCGCATTAATTTTTTTATAGACTATTCGTGTTATGTCGTATCGTAAACAGATTATTTATGTCTTATCGTCATATCAATTCACATAATAAATAATACAAATTGTGGTTGACAGGTTATTAATGTCAAATTGTGTCATGTCAACCGAATAATAAGTTATATATTATGAGTTTGCAGTTTATTTGTGTCATATCATGTCAAATCGTAAAATAAGTAGGTCGTGTTTGTGTCAAAAATTTGAATTTGATTTCATATCCGTATTGAGTACGTTCATGTATGTGTTGAATTCGTATTGTATCATGTTAGGACTATGGACCCGAATTGCCACCTCAATTATGCATGGTGTGGGAACAGGGTTAACGATTTAAGCACCCAATTCATGACATATCGAAATATTCAACAGGCTACAAATCATATATATTCACACATGTATATAGACCTTTTGGCCATTCACTATTTACACCTTGCACTCTCATAGAGCATTCACCTTTATCCCCTCGCTTAAACCGAGCCACTACATACACCTTCCCCTTTAACTCCATTGTTTAAACGGTTGTCTGAGCTCCATGCCACTCTAATCAACAAGATTGAGTCTTAGTTTCTTATATAGCTGCTCAACTCGTTGATATATTGGTAATACTGAGATTTGACCAATCATAATGACTTTATATTCAAAGATCTTTATCTTCCCTTTGGGTTGGACATCCACTCATACCCACCACTCCAAATAATATAGCTATTTTATATTTCTTAAAGCTTATGCTAAATTTTTCATATTTTTAAACAAACTATATATCTAATTTTAAATTTCTAATGACTAATTTAAAATTTTATGAAATAAATGGCGAATATTCCACCTCATTAACTCTTGGAGAGTAACCTCTTCTCCCCGACATGAAGAGTATATAATAAAATTAACCCCTTTAAATCAAATCGGAGCGTCAATGAGGAGCCGTTTCCCATCCAACGGCCAAGACGAGCGCTTCCCTTTTCCCTCCCAACGTCTAATTTCAATTTTTTCTCCCTCAACCCCAACGGTCACATAATCTCAAAATACAAATAATTTCCTATTTCACGATCTGTACACAGCACACAACGCTCTCAATCAATAGAAAAAAAGAAAATCACCAGAAAAGAAAGAGAGAAAGAATCAGATTCCTAAACCTTTGAACATTCTTCTTAACCTTGAAAGCTTCGTTTCAAAGCTCACGTGTGGAACCTCAATAACAAATTAACCATGAGCATTCTTCACAACAGCAGCAACAACAACAACAACTCTTCCACACAGGTTCAGGTGTGGAACAACGCCGCATTCGATGGCTTCGAACATTACACATTGAAGAGTTCTTGGTCTTCCTCTTCCGATTGCACAAAGGAAAACCTGAGCCCCGCCGCACTCAATTCCTCCCCGAAACCCGTTCTTCGAAACTCCCACTCCAAATTCTCAAAGAACAAGAACAAGGGTTTCGGTTCCGAACAAAAACGCGACGCGAAAGAGATCGACGACGAGATCGAAAACATCGAGAACGAGATCAAGCGTCTCTCGAAGAGGCTCGAAGGGCTTCGTCTCGAGAAAGTTGAGAGAATCGCGTTTGAAAAGCGCGGTGGTGGTGGCAGGGTTGTCGCTGCAAAGTTCATGGAACCGAAACCGAAACAAAACGCCGTCGTTTGGGCAAAGAAGGTCGAGGAAACTCCTAAATCGAAGGTCGTTAATTCTCGTCGAGGCGTGAGTTTGGGGCCGGCGGAGATCGTTTCGCGTGTTGCTCCGCTGCCGGGAAAGGCTGATTTCACCCCTCTTACGGGTCGCCGGAAATCGTGCTTCTGGAAGCTGGAAGATGTGAAAGAAGAAAAAGAAGAAGGGAAAGGAGTTAGTGAAAGAAAGAAAAGTGTGATTCATAGTGTTGGTGGATCAAGAAAGTGTGTGAAGAAGAAAGAGGATTGGGTTGAGCCAAAGAAGTTGATGTTCAAGGAAGGGGAAAAATCAGTGTCTGTGAGTAGTAATAAGAAAGGGAGGGTTGTTGCGAGCCGTTATAACAAATCTAGTGAAGCGAGGAAGAGGTCACTGCCTGAGAGTAACAATGGAAATGAGGTTGTTAAGGTGAAGAAGAGGTGGGAGATTCCTTCAGAGGCTGTTAATGGGGTTGTGTTGCTTCCGAAGATTAGAACGCTTCAGCGCGGTGGTAATGATGATAATGAGAGTTCTAGAGATTCTGGTCCTGCAAAAAGAGTTGCAGAGTTGATAGGGAAAAGGTCTTACTTTTGCCCTGATGAGAATGCTGAAGGATCTGTTTGTCAAGTTCTGAGTTTTGCTGAAGAAGAAGAAGGGTAATGAATTAATGGTATGGTTAGGGTTTTAAATTGTGGTTTGAGGTTGATATCATGTGGCAGATTGCAATGTTGTTGCTACTGCACCAAGTGATTGTTCCCCCAATTTTAAATTCTGATTGTGATAATGATTTGTTAGGTTCTTGCTGATATAGAAATGGGCCAAACCAAATGGGGTCTGGGAGGAAACAATTTGCTGGTTTAGACTTGCTTTTTATATGTTCTGAAATAATAGGCTAAACATTTCTCGTGCTTTCTAATTGTATATCATTTTCTTCTTAATATGCAATGAGTAAAATGAGTGTCTGATTCTCTGATTCATTTTTCATTTGGTATTACTGAGGACTATTTCTTCTTTTTTGGGGAAGGGTGTCTTTTGGGGTTTGTTATTTCTGTAGAATTATGGGATTATGGTCTGTGTATATGGAATTTGGCAAATTCATTCAATGTTTTTACTTTTGGGATTCTGTGGTTGTTGTGGGAGGCTCTACCCATGGACACTACAACTATCTGAAATTGTGGCATCAATTTGTTAATGCAATGCAACAAAGATTACTTGTTTAGTAAAATGGATATTTTGGGGAGGCTCCTTTGCTGCCATATTCATTTAGATATTTTATTTCCTTTGGATTAATGAGATCTTCCACTTAGTTGTTCTGTTTGTAATGGTGGGTTAGTGAATTTTATACTTGTGAATGAAGATCTACTAGAGTCAAGTGACAGCAAGGAAATTTGAGTATATTGATCAGGATGCAACAATCATACAAAATAACTTACCAAGTTAAAAGGTAGATGACCTTTAATTGTAAAGCCATCTCTTTTTTTTCTGTAAGAATAATAATCACGTAAAGGCCCCAATATCCTAAGAGCAATCCCCTACAAAATATGAAAAAATGCTCGATTTAGTTTGTTCTGTCATATCTATGAATGACTTGAAGTTGCGAGATATAGAACAATGATATACCTCTCTATGTGAATGGATACATCAATGTCTATTTTTCCCCTTTCCTGCTGATCATGTTTTATTTGGTAGTTTAAAAAAAGCAGAGTTTCCCACAGAGATATTTTCTCTATAAACTGAACTGGTGGAGATGTGTGGTTATGTGCCCAGAACAACAATCATCTTTATTGTACTGACGGGGAGTGACCTAATGAACCCAGTGGTTTTGGAACTGTATGAGTACCAGTCTTCATTAAGTAATTACAACTAAGAAAGCACTAAAACGGTCAGTGCTTCTCTGCAACTTCATCTTCATTTTGGTTTCAATTTTCTTTTGCTGATTTTATCTACAGTTTGCAAAATGTCTCAAAATGAGTACTGAATGTTGCACACCGGTAACTATTTATTTACTACAGTTATTGAAGCTTTTAGCAAATTGTAAACTAGTGGAATATTTAAATTGTAAATCCATTACTTTTTTTCCCCACACCTCACACGTTATCGTAGTTTCTGTGCATACTTACGCTGATTTTTTAGAATATTTTTCACCAGGGGGGTCTATATTCATGAACACCTTCTAAAGTGTTTTGGTAATGCAGGAGTCCACATCAAATCAGTGGACCACTTTTAACTGTCTTTTTAGGGTTTTACTTTTATCCTTTAACATAACACAACAAATTTTCCTACTCTCACAACATTTTGTGGGGCCCACACTTTTTAAAACAAAAAAATAAATAAAAAATTAAGGCACGCAAAACGAA
Source organism: Gastrolobium bilobum (assembly GCF_033153095.1). Lineage (NCBI taxonomy): Eukaryota > Viridiplantae > Streptophyta > Magnoliopsida > Fabales > Fabaceae > Gastrolobium > Gastrolobium bilobum. Next base: position 165,496 of record NW_026897514.1, on the reverse strand, counting down.
TCTCTATAACATTACACAATTATTTTTCCTACAACATAACTCTTATAAAACCCATCTTTTTATCGCAGAAAAGTAGAATATATTTGAACATTGCTTACAGGGTTTATGGGATGGAATTTCTGCGCAGAAAGGGAGAAATAGGGAAAAGTAGTTCAGTCCAGATCTACCCCTACTACCTACAATTGGATCGGGTCTAGTCAAAACTGACCCAGACCCTGAAAGCTAAAAATAATAATAATAATAATAATAATAATTACATCAGGGGTAGTAAAGATAGAACTCTGGTCGATTTAAGCTCATTTCAAATAGAAAAATTTCATGCCTTTGCATCACGAGTCACCTTCATGTAAAAGATAATATTCTACCATATATTTTGTGATGGCTTTCAGCCACTAAAGCCCTTTAAGGAGTTCTATCATAGAAAGAGGAATGTACAAGTAGTAAATAAGGAGCTGATTAAAAAAGAGAATTAGAGAGAACAACTAGTTATAAAAGATTCCACATGGCAAGTCATGAATGGAGAGGAAAATATGCAAGGTGGTGGGGAAAGAAGATTCGCAAAGAACTGGGAAAATATAAGGTAGTCGGGGCCATGAGAGGAGGTATGCAAAAAATTACACTGAGGAGGTATGCTCAGTAACTAGGTTAATTGGGGGTATCTTTTGTATTGCTAAGAAAATGGCTAACCATTAGCCTAGGGGTTATTGTCTTTGTCTTTTCTGTAATTTTGTTCTTCTTAATTGAGTCTTGGGTTGATTTCCTTTCTTTTGTTAATCCCGAAGTACTGTAGTTGCAAAGAGATAATCTCCTCTGTTCTGATTTTCAGTCAATAAAATTGTAGGGGTAAAAAATAATATATTATTATTTTAATAAAAAATCTCGAAAATATAATCATTTAGAAATTAATTACAGAACTATAGCAATGTGTTGTATCTCAAGAACACCAATTGCGTCCCAATGAGCTGCAAAGTGGCGCCTTCACCGGGCACAACAGGTGGCACCTTATCTAGGCGTCACTTTGCACCATTAATAATTTCTAAGTCACTAATAATTTCCTAAGTCGCTAACAATTTCATAAGTCAATAATATTATAATATTTCTATTGCTATAAATTAAAAATATAGAAATCAAATATTAACACTTACTTGACCGGAAGAGTTTTGCTGCACAAAAGTTTACCGCAAAAGTCAAAGAGAATTCTAGAGAGAAGTTAGAAGAAAATGTTAGAGAAAATGTGAAAAAGTGAAGGAGAGGTATTTAAAATGGAGCAAAGTGGCGCCTAGGTGAGGCGCCACCTGGGGGTGCCACTTTGCACTTGTTGCGCCTCACTGGGGCACGACTTGTGACGTTCTCATGGGACGCGACTTGTGATGTTCTCGTGGGGTGCGACACACTGTTATAGATCCATAATTTGGTTTTAAAGGACTATATTTTGGTAATTTTTATTAATATAATAATATATTACTTTTTTTTGCCTAAAATCGTATTCTATTCACTTGTTACCAATACCATCATTTTGAAAAGAAAAACGTCGAAGTAATCCTAACAGTTACGACAATCAGCCATAACAAATGTGCAACACTAGTGAAAATCTTTTCCTTTTTCAAAAGAAGATAATACATATCCCCTATGACAATTATTTCAGTGAGAGATCGTATACATCTCTTTCCCCTTACACAACATAAAAATGCATGACTAGAAGAAATAAGACAATTTTATACATTTGATGAGGAAAAAGAATTTACGCTACGTAAGAATGAAATAACTTCAGAGATAAACTGTAAAACATGAGTTAGCAACATGTACTTGCTCTATTCCCTACTTCAACCTTCAATAGCCAAAATAAATAAAAATAAAAGCAAAATTGGCCCAATTTTTTTATGGAAAATTATACCTATTGACCTAAACCTAAACCTAAATCGAAAGTGTATCCACACTACTTCATTCTTACGATCAACTTCCTATTGTGTTCTCTAGATCTCGGGTTCCCACAGAAAAGCTCAGTAATCCAATCCAAACAAATGGGACAATCCAACGTCTAAGGGTCACATTCGTTAAATAAGGTCCTGCTTGGAAGGACATTAAAAAAAATTATACTTTGTTTTTTTTTCTTTATAAAGACTTTAAAAGTCAAACTTGATTTGTGTTTTGATGGATTATTTAAAAAAAATACTTAAGAGAAAAGATAATCTATATGTTAAAAAGAAGAGGGCAGTTATACTTACTACTAAAAAGTTTTAGAAAAAAAGTATTTTTATATATAAAATGAGGTAGGATATCATGATATTTTACTACCAATCCACTATCATTCTAATCACCGTTGGATTCAAATGTTATTTTTCTTTTCTCTCTCTTCATTTAATTTTTCCTCTAATCCAATGGTGATTTGAGTGATAGTGAATTGGTAGTATAAAAAAATGATAGTATGAATATCCTACCTTATACAATTATTAAAAAAAAGTATGAAAAGGTACATATTTGAATTTTGGATTGAGGGGAAAATTGAATTTCAGAGGGATTGTATTAACTTTTAGTTTTTTTTTTTTTTTTTCTGAAGTCGGGAATTTTGGCTTAAAAAATATCATTTTAACTTTTTTCAAAAGTTGCTTCCATTTATTTCCAAAAAAAAAAAAAAAAAGTTGCTTCCATTTATACACATAATTTAAAAAAAATCTTAGAAAGAATAATCCATGTAAATAAGCTCTAAATTCTTTCGTAAACTCTTAGAAGTTCATAAAAGAGGCTAGATGAGAGACTATGCTAGATGAGAGACTCTTAAACTTTGGCAAAGTCACATTTAAAATTATTTTAACAAATGAATATTTAACACTTTTATAAAATATTCTATAAAAAATATAAATTTTTCATAATCTACTTTTTTTTAATAAAATAATATTTATACATAAATACACAGGGGAAAGTGAACAAAATTTTAATAAACGTGAAAATTTAATTTTATTATATTTGCTAAATTTTTTTGTTAAAGGATGCCATCAAATGATATTTTTTCACCAAGAGTCAAAACAATACCATTCATGACAGCAATTCTAGTGAAAAACAAAAAAAGAACGATGAAAAAAATATCTTAATACCAGAATTGAACAACTAACTTGAGTATGTTATATATTTGAAAGTTAAATCATTGATTTTCTTCAACTACTTCCATTATCAAAAAAAATTTACTTATTATTATCTACAAAACTACTAAAGTACATTGTAGTGTTTTCAGTGCAATGGACTTATTAGTATCTTATACATTATGTTTTAGTGCAAATTTAACACTTTTATAAAATATTTTATAAAAAAATATAGATATTTCATAATTTATTTTTATCATAAAATAATAATTGAACACAAGTGAAAATGTAAATAAAATTTTAATATAAGTAAAAATTTAATTGTACTATATTTGTTAAGCTTTGTTGTTAAAGGATGCCATCAAATGATAATTTTTTCACCAGAAGTCATAATAACACAATTTCTGATAGCAATTCTAGTGAAAAACCAAAAGGAAGATGGGAAAATGATCTAATACCAGCATTGAACAACTGTTTTTAGTATATTACATATTTAAAAGTTAAATCATTGATTTTCTTCAACTACTAACACTATACAAAAATTTTATTTTTTAAGGAGTCTGGGCACAAATGGTAGGGAATTCGGGCCCCAGAAGCAGATGTCTCGAATTCGAGCCCTGAAAATGAAAAAAAGGATTTAGAAGAGCTTCCCCCTTTAACAAGGTCAGACAAGTGTTCAAACTGGATGTAGTTCAAAGGATGAACTAGTTGGGTAACTTAAAAATTACCAAGGTACATTGCATACAGTATAATTGTGTGAAAATTTAACACTTTTATAAAATATTCTATAAAAAATATAAATTTTCATAATTTAATCTTTTTTTAAAAATAATATTTGTACACAAATACACAAATAAAAATATAAACAAAATTTTAATATAAGTAAATATTTAATTTTATTTTATTTGCTATGTTTCATTGTTAAAGGATGCCATCAAATGATGATTTTTTTCACCGAGAGTCATAAAAATGCTATTCTTGACAACAATTGTAGTGAAAAACCAAAAGGAACAATGGAAAAATTATCTTAATACCTACATTGAACAACTATTTTTAGTATGTTATATATTTGAAAGTTAAATCATTGATTTTCTTTAACTACTACCATTATAAAAATCTTATTACTTATTATTATCCACAAAACTACCAAGGTGCATTATATACAATATATCTTTCAGGGCAAATTTGGATATACAAATATGCTTAGACATCAATAGAAAATTTAATTTTTATTGATGCGCAGGTGAAATTCTCTACTGAAACATTTATCACTTATCATTGTTGAAAATTTTCATTTTATTTATATTATGTTTTTTTTTTTTTTGATAACATATTTATATTATGTTTATGATTTATTTTTTATAAATATTTAAATTTATATATTTTTATATTTACTTTTTAACTTTTAAAGAGAAAATTTTGATAAAGGAAAAATTTGACCAGTGGATAAGCCTAACTTAGCCCATTGAGTCATAGGGTTTTGAGGGTTAAGGCTAAAAAAATGTCCTACCACAAAAAGGCTCTAAAGGATTAGGGTCAAATATAGGATTTTGAGGGTTGGCTCGAGAGCTTCAACCATATTTGACAACTTTAGCATTGTGCGATCTAACTTGCAGTGGTTCTAAACTCTACTCAAATCATTAGCCATGTCACGAGAAGCATAGAGGAGGAGCAATTCAATGTTTCCCTAATGCATTTATGTGACATTCCTTCTTCAATTTCTTTCATAATAGCTATGACTTTATCTTTCAGTCCCTCAACGATATAGAACCTAACCAAGACTGTTAGTACATGAGTATCAAGGTGCAAACCATGAGACTTCATACCATTAACCTAATTATCCTATCTTTTTATATCAAAATTTATTTTAATAAGAATGTTCTATTCATTCTTGAAATTATTTTTCGTTTAAAACTTTAATCTTTTATTTCTTATCATATTTGTGTTTATGTATATAATAGAAGTCTCTAATACCATTTATAGTAATTTTAATAAAAAACAAAAGTTGTAAAGTTGTTTTATCAAACAACTTATTTTTAGCTTGAACTTGAAAAAAATTTATATAATCACAAACAGCTTTTAACTTTACTTTTTAAGCTTTTGTTTTGATCTTTAACTTAAGAATAGCATTTAATTTAAAAGACTACATCAAATAAGCTCTTAGATATAAAGCTCTCATATAAATTAATTATTTTAAAATGAAGTTATTCAAATAAAAAGTACATTAATAATTTATAACATGCAACTTCTAAATTGAATTCCACCTTGATCATACCAACACAAACCGGGCCACGCACGGTTGAACTTGGTCCGAATGTATTCTAATGGTAAGTACATGATCACTTATGTTCTTTGCAGTATTGTATCTCGGGTTGAAGCTGGAGTTCTTATGGGGATTGCACTTGAGTAGAAACGAAGAGAGTGATACCTGCAAGGCTGCAAGTAGATGTGTAAATGGATCAGACAGCCTATCAGGGACCTGACTTAGCGTATTTAGTAAAGGTGAAAATGTATCACCCCATTCTAGAACCGGTTCGTTATCATTGTTTTATGATATTAAATGCAGTTACAATCACATTGATTCAATAAAAGTACGGATAGACTTTTTCTTTTCTTTTGAAACTTTATTACTTTTAGTAAAGGTGAAAATGTATCACCCCGTTCTAGAACCGTCCTAGAGCCTACATTGATTCAAAAATTTTGCAGTGGGAATCGATTCCCAACCTCAAGGAATTGATTTGCAGCAGCTACAGTAACACACAAAAGCTTAAATTTTGCTCCCCTATTTTTAGGAATCGATTCTCAGCCTTCACAATGGCTGCAATTTACGTGCTCTGTTACAAGGAATCGATTCCCAACAGCAAGGAATCTATTCACAACTGTGAAATCTCAGTTTTGATAGCTTTTTAACTTCATAAGGGATCCATAATTTCATTCCTAACACCTTAATACTTAATATACCACTTACACAAGATCTAATGTGGGCTCTAGGCCCTTCCATCATGCATATTCATTAATCAATGCATCATTTACAATATGCCACAATTATATTGCCATTTAAACCTCAAAGGCTAATTTTACATCATAAGTCTTCAAATGCCTCAAAATACAACACATGTGGTCATGGACAAGTCTTATACTCACCAAAATACCAATGTAATCAATAGGCATAAAATATACATGAATTGCAAAAATTTAGCATATAATTATGAACATCCAAAAGCATGACAATATCAACATGCAATATGTTCATAACCTAAGTCCAAAATACTAAACACTATGCTATGTGCATCAAATATAGTCCTCCAAAATGTCATGCTCTCTATGTGCACATCATGCTCAACTCCTCCACTAAGCGGACCTCTTTCTCGAAGCTCCTATATGCTCACTATAGCCTGAAATGATGTCCCCAAACGCGAGGTGAGATATACAAATATATCTCAGTAAACCAAGGGTACTAGAGGATCACTCCACCCCATGGCTCACTCCATGTGCAATAATAAACATAATGTAAAATGCATAACATACAACATCACAAACAACTGGGCTCATATCCAAGAACATCCACTTATGGATTCCGTTCAAGGACCCCATCATATAACTCCCGGGAAGCTTCCTATTGCCTCTCTCATGGATGAGACGATCTTATGGAAAAACCCAACTGGAACTCCTCATAAGCCCTATCCAGCAGAAGTCCCACGTTTGGATGATCTTGGTACCACTCCTAGAGTCAGCCCCATGGCAAAACCCGACCGGAATCCCCAAAGGGTATCTCCAGCTGAAGTCCAAACCACACACATCTACTGGTCAGAGATCACAGATATATCACACAATTCAAGCAACAATGCATGAACATACAACACAGAACAGGTTGTACACACAACACATCTAGTTTACGCTCATGGTAATTTCATTCTCAGATGGAATAATTCTTATTTACAGCCTTTAGCCCCAAGTTGTACATACATGTATTTTTACCCATGTTTTTAATATATGAACGCACAATTCCGCTTCTGCACCCAACACAGAACAGGTACCTTTTCTGTACCTAAAATCGCATGTAACCTTACATGTTTACTAACTTCCACCAGACACATTGGCGAACCAATTTCCCAACATATTTCACTGTTACTGGATGGACCACTCGTTATAGTTTATATATCACATTGGCCATTTCAAATCCTTCAACCACAAATCCACTCAGGAATTTCTATCTACCAGGTCATACCCATGTTTTACATTAATTGTTCATTTCTTCATCAACTTAGCCATCTCAAGGCTTAACATACAATCCATCAATGATTTCCACATTAAAGACACCATGCCTACGATTTCCACCAACAACTATGTTTACATATCATTCCATACTCATGCTATAAATTCCACATATATTTCATTCATGTATACCTCAATTTCGTAATCATTACATTTAACCATTGATGTATCGTTCGAATGTACCGTATCATATCTCTTGCATACAAGTCCCATCATATAGGGATTTTCAAAACCTACTTATTATGTCATATGGAACTAAATCCATCATTGCCATTACTTTTACAATTTGACATCGGTGGATATACAATTTTCTTGAACTATTCAAGGCTACTACAAGTACATGACCATACATCATTAGTACCTAGCCAAAACTACATCAACATTGCACATTTTCAACACATCTTTCACCATAAGTTGCATATACAATTATACAATACTCCACAAGTCACTCTCCCAGTAAGGCAAAACTATCAGCCTCTTATTTAACCGAGCACAATTTCATTCACCAGCTATTAATACACATTCATACTTGACTCCATCACAATTAACCTTTTATTAGCAACTAACAAGTCATCGCCTTTACTTAAAATCTCAATAATCACAAGCCTTCCTAGAAGGACATTTACTCAGTCTGTCAACATTTACTCAAACTATTATCTCTTTCACATAGGGTGAGAATCCGAACAAACTTCCCAATATTACTCGAGACTGAAAATTATGTCATCCTACTTGATTAACACATACATTAATGTCTCATTGTCTATGAACACACACTACAGAGCGCTTCAAATTCGCACCTCAGAATATTCATCCTTATTATGCCTCACATCTTATATCCAATTTGACAATTATTGTCCACTTACAAGTATATGACATCACCTTTACGTTATTCACATGGCACAATCTCAGTTGTGCAATCAACATACAACATTTCTCTTATACCAGTCATCTCATCAATTTAGTATACTTCCAAGGATCATAGTCCTTATAGAAGATAACAATAATCTCTGGGATATAATCCGCACACAGAGAATACAATGGTCTCCGGGCACATAAGCCACACAGAGATAACAATGGTCTCCGGGCACATAAGCCGCTCAGAGATAACAATAGTCTCCGGGCACATAAGCCGCACAGAGATATCAATAGTCTCCGGGCACATAAGCTGCACAGAGATAATAATATAAATTATGTAATGTACACCCAGTGCATGAGAAAATTTTCATATACTTATCATATCTGTATATGACGGAAAAATGTGTACTCAGTACACTCCGACATGAAACTAGTCCATTTGGTGTCCGTATAACATCCGTTTATAACGGAAAAATATGTTTTGTATAAACACATGAGGCTACCCTCATTATAGTAATACCGGTATACTAATATATTTCGCATATGCATAATTCACTATGGCTTCCTGGGTATGTTCCTTTCCACGAATAGTCTACACATTTAGCTTGACTAGTCACCAGACCTAGTCCATAACATAATCATTATCACATGATTCCAGCATCTCTTCCATAATCCCACTCATATTTTCCAACTCTTAATAATTTCTCCTATTCTGTTACATTTCTAATCCATTGTCTATTTTGGTTCATATAACCTATGCTAAACATTGTTGAGCAATCCATCAATTTTCTTGATTACTCCTCCTCTTGGGGATTACAGAATATCTATTTCATTGAGAATATCACCACTTTGTCTGTCAACACTTCAATACATCGGGAAGAATGCCATCATTTACTAGTTCCCACTATCCGCGCACAGAGATCACCTGACAAGCCTAAATTTTAAGCGGTGTCCAACTGGGACTTCCAAGAGTCACACCTCTTAGGATCTAATCCCCAAAGGGAAGCCCAGCACAATTTCATTAGTCACGTTGCTACAAAACATGTACTTCATAGTGTACTTGTACACCAGAACTCCTTAATGGATCCTATACCAGATGAGCGTCCAATGACACTCCAAGAGACAATCTCTTCAAACCCTTCCCATCGTAGGGGATTCCATTCAACATCCCACTGTGTGTGTGTGTGTGTGTGTGTGTGTTGGCACTAAGGCCATGACTGAATTATTATCCAATATCCTCTACAAATAACCATGGGCAATCCAGCCCTTTCAAAATACAAAATTTATCCATTTGGATTTCCAAGAGACATCCATCGTGGATTAATTCTCTTAAACATCATGCCACTTGTACCTGCGCAAAGAAGTCATTCACAGGGAAAATCCCACACATTAATGCACATATGTATAAGCATGTTACATTATAACAAAGTTACAAACCAACAGACATTATAAAAGCACACCAACACTAGTAGTACATAATATTTAGTCATAATTCCTTATATCTCATATGTTTCCTTCATGGCATATCTGTCAAGTTAAACCATTATTCCGTTATGGACAGTCATACTCTCAATAAACTTTGTTCAATGCCATCCATGGCAATGTTCTCACTTCCTACTTTGTACTCTCTATACATCATGATATCCTCACTTATGTCCAATCTATATTAAATCATCATGGACCAAAATTCCATATTCCATCATTGAAGTACCTAACATATCACTGTCTTAGTCATTACAAGGTACTCTCATTCTCCAACATCAGATCTTAAAGATTCAAATTATTTTTACGCTCAAACATCTCAATTCAATAAAGTGTATGCCCTTCATTAGGGACTTATAACTTCCTTATCTATCATCAATGTATCCAAGCTTACATATAAGCATACCTATTCAAATTTTCAAGAGTTCATCGAGGTTCCAAGTCACTCTCCATGTCAAAGTTATACCACTAAATCCATAAATACCCAATTATTTTAACTACTCCATAATATAGGGAATATTCACGAACACTACAATCATAATATCGACTCTTTTCAATCATACTTACTAACCATAAGACCACAATTCCAACTATGGTAGCATTCTACCTAAAGGGGTTGGACATACCTCCAATTTGTTCTCACTTAGTCCTCAATTACATATAATTTACTTACAAACATCTCTGTCCGTGGAGTAGCCAACACTGCAACCACAACATCAGGCTAAGGAATGGCATTAGGTGCTCCAGGGTTGCCATGCAGGATTCTTATGATGACCACACATATAACACAAAAGAATGGGCTGATCAGACCCACACTGAGGAATCACATATGCAGTAATCAATAAGAATTTACATACAACTATACAGCACTTAACCTAATCATACCATAATCAGAGTTCCCTAAGAAACTGCTCTGATACCATAAAATGTAACAGCCCCTTACGTACTGGTAATGTTATCATTGCATATGGTATTAAGCGCAGTTACAATCACAGTAATTGAGTTAATTAAATTACAGGTAAACTTTTTCTTTTATTGCATCATTATTTTTAAACATTTAACATTTCTGTAATCAATTAAAAACAACACCGTAATTGTAATTGCAAAATATGCGGAAGCATAAAACTTATTTATTATAACCCCTCCAAGTAATACCATTAACTCTATGTTATAAAATGACTCATTTTCAAAAATTGCACTGTGGGAATCGATTCCCAACATCCAGGAATTGATTCCCAGCAGCTACAGTAATAGGCAGTAGCTAAAATTTGACTCGTTTTTAAAATTTTCGCAGTGGGAGTCGATTCTCAACCTCAAGGAATTGATTCTCAGCAGCTACAGTAACACACAAAAGCTTAATTTTTGCTCCCCTGTTTTTAGGAATCGATTCCCATCCTTAGAAATCGATTCCCAGCCTTCACAGTGGCTGAAATTTACGTGCTCTGTTACAAGGAATCGATTCCCAACTATGAAATCTCAGTTTTGACAGATTTTTAACTTCACAAGGGATCCATAATTTCATTCCTAACACCTTAATACTTAATATACCACTTACACAAGATCTAATGTAGGCTCTAGGCCTTTCCATCATGCATATTCATTAATCAATGCATCATTTACAATATGTCACAATTATATTGCCATTTAAACCTCAAATGGCCAATTTTACATCACAAGTCTTCAAATGCCTCAAAATACAACATATGTGGTCATGGACAAGTCTCATGCTCACCAAAATACTAATGTAATCAAAAGGCATAAAATATACACGAATTACAAAGACTTAGCATATAGTTATGAACACCCAAAAGCATGGTAATATCAACATGCAATATGTTCATAACCTAAGTCCAAAATACTAAACACTATGCTATGTGCATCAAATATAGTCCTCCAAAATGCCATGCTCTCCACATGCACATCATGCTTAACTCCTCCATTAAACGGGACTCTTGCCCGAAGCTCCTCCATGCTCACTATAGCCTGAAATGATGTCCCCAAACGCGGGGTGAGATATACAAATATATCTCAGTCAACCAAGGGTACTAAAGAATCACTCCACCCCATGGCTCACTTAATGTGCAACAATAAACATCATGTAAAATGCATAACATACAACATCACAAACAACTGGGCTCACATCCAAGAACATCCATGTATGGATTCCGTTCACGGACCCCATCATATAACTCCCGGGAAGCTTCCTGGTGCCTCTTCCATGGATGAGACGACCTCATGGTAAAACCCAACTGGAACTCGTCATGAGCCCTATCCAGCGGAAGTCCCACGTTTGAATCATCCTGGTACCGCTCCCAGAGTCAGCCCCACGGCAAAACCCGACCGGAATCCCCAAAGGATATCTCCAGCGGAAGTCCAAACCACACACATCTACTGGCCAGAGATCACAGATATATCACACAATTCAAGCAACAATTCATGAACATACAATTTCAACCAATGTCAAAAGCACAAAATCCAACCACAACCTTCCACTAGGTGTGGTAGAGCACACAAGGGATTAAACCCAAGTTCCAATGGTTTACCTCAACTCCAAACGAAATGTTCCACATGTAAGCTCCAAGCTTAATCCACTTCTATTGGTTCCATGAGAGACAACCTATATGATCAACAACAATGACCATCAATCAATTACAAATAATCCATCAATTTCACAAGAATTATAATCACTTAGGTCCAAAGCCCATCTCACCATTTAATCAACTACCTCAACCACTTTACTCATCAAACTTACTCACCAACCCACCAATTATGCACTAAAACATCAATCATTGATTAAACCATAATTTCACATCAATTTTCCCTTCCAAACACCTATGGTTCGAATTCCTCAAGAAAGTACCCTACAACGTTTTCAATCCAATTCAACACTTACACATGTCTTACAATCCCATTATTAACCCATACCAATGATCCATATCTCAATTATCCAATCCCTTCATCATGCCAATTCATAAAGTCTTGAGATTTCATCACAAAATTGCCTAAGTTAAAATTCCCAAATCACAATAATTTTTATTACATCAATCATCATCATTTATCATTCTAAACATTAAATTCCAAAGGAGACATACCATTTAATGCTCCCAACTACCATAACTCAACATACATAACCAAAACCCTCATTAATTTTATGATCTCATGAAAAACTCAATGAGAATGGAAAAACTTACCATCAATAGCCTCCAATGGTCCAAGGAAGTGAGCTCCAAACAATGGTTCAACACAAAAATCACCAAAAATTCCCCAAAATATCAATATTTTTGTGGCTGAAAATGGGGAAAATCTCCTCACACAATGATCCCTACAAGGTGCACTCTACATGAAAGTCACTCACAATCTCAAGGGGAACAACTTTGTAGTTGAGAGTTTCTCCTAAGAATGGCTAGAAAAAGGAGTTGTAATTCAAAAGCTTCAAACTTGCCTTCCAATGGTTTAGGTCGACGGTGGAGAGAAAGAGAGGAGAGAGAGTGTTCTGAATTTTTTGTCACATCTAGCCTATTCATCACTTAAATCACTTAAGTGGGTCTCACACGTCACTTAACTTTCTTAAATCACCTATTTTAACTCACATATTCATAACTTACGTATTTTTCTCATTCATGTCATATTTTTATTTCCTAAAGATACTTATCATATTTTCGTGTTTAGCGGTACAATTACACCGCAGTATTTTACCCCGAAAAAATCACTATTCATCAAATTTTCCAAAACTTGCCTATCCATTCAATTTTTTGTTCTGAATCCATTTTCAGCATTATTTTTACCATTTAAGACCTTCTACTCAAAATTTCTTGCCCAGGGATACGTGTTTGGTAAATTACCATTTTGCTTTTTTTATGCAATTTGACCCTAATCTCAGAATTTTCACTAATCCTACCCTTCAACAACATTTCATATATAATAATACATTTATAAAATTACGAGGTGTTATATAAGCCAACCATAATTCAAAAACATGCATATACACCCAATTATCACACCAATATACACACATGCTATACAAACCACATCAATCTATAGGGTGTGGTGGAACAACAGGTGCAAAGTCCCCAAAATCCAAGAGTTTACCTCATACAAGTTACTCCTCAAGCTCCTCTTGGCTCAAGTATCCCTATCAACATATCACAACCTTACAACCTATAAACAAGTTGAATTTTCCATCAACCATCAATACAACAACACAAAATTTATCCACCCACTTGCCATTCATCAAGAACATGAGTTCAAAAGTCTTACTCCAAGCTTACAATTCTCAATAGCTTAATCCAAGGGGGTTTTCAACATTCCATCACCATTAACAACTAGATTCCTTCACAAAGCAACAAAGTTTTCCAACATCAAACCCATATTCTTATTCCTCAATTTCGGATTTCTCAAGATTAGATAGAAAACCCTAACCCCCAAATCATGAAATCCACTATAACTCAAGAAAATAACCCACTATGGTTATGGCTTACCTCAAGGCTTCATTCAAGTTGATTTCCAACATTCCAAAAGCTCAAAAATCCCTTCAATAGCTACCTTCTTCAAGACCAATGAAAAGGGCACAAAAATGGTGGATCTCTTACTCTCAAATCTTAGCTTCTTAATACTTAAAGAGGTGAAGAGTGAGGAAATGGAGTTACTAGAGAGAACCAAGTGCAATGGAAGCTCTTTTTTGACTCTTATGGTCGAATTTGCACAAGGGAAAATGAAAGTGGAGAGGGAGATGAGAAAGACAATGGGAGGGAGGAATGAAGAGGAGAGAGGAAGCTTTTATGATTAAAAAAATATCTAAATGCAAATTTAGCCTTTTACCCCTTAGTCCTTTCACTTATTACATGGTCCTCTCCCACTTCACACTTTTAGTTTATAATTAGGCTTCCATATATTTTAGCCAATTAATTATACATTATTTCTTTAATTAATGCAATTTTAATCATTAGGGGTATTATAAAAAAAGCTCAAACCTTAAAAAAAATTATTCAGAATATAGGTCATGGGCCTACTTTTATAGGGACTAACCTAGAATATTTTATTATTTATTATTTATTTTAATTAAAATAAAATAAAAAACTATTTAAATATTGAGTAAATACAATTTTTGGTCCTTAGCAAATTTCATGATGCCCGCTTTAGTCCCTAGAAAATAAAAAGGCCCATCGTGGTCCCTAAGATATTCAAAATGGACCCATTTTAGTCCTTTTGAGGGACTAATATGGGTCTTTTTTAAATTTGTGGGGGACCACGATTTCAACTAAATGGGTTCATTTTGAATTTCTTAGGGACCACGATGGGCCTTTTTATTTGCTAGGGACTAAAGAGGGCATCGTGAAATTTGCTGAGGACCAAAAAGGGTATTTACTCTTAAATATTTGTAAACAATAAATAATTTTATTTTATTTATTTTTCTAAGAGTAAATACCCTTTTTGGTCCTTAACAAATTTCACAATGCCCATTTTAGTCCCTAGCAAATAAAAAGGCCCATCGTGGTCCCTAAAAACTTCAAAATGGACCCATTTAGTTGAAATCGTGGTCCCTCACAAATTCAAAAAAGACCCCTATTAGTCCCCCAAAAGGACTAAAATGGGTCCATTTTGAATTTCTTAGGGACCACGATGAGCCTTTTTATTTGTTAGGGACTAAAGCGGGCATCGTGAAATTTGCTGAAGACCAAAAATGGTATTTACTCTTTTTCTAATTCTTAATAGGTATAGAATACTTGATTGACTTAAATAAGCTAATAGGCTCAAGTCAAGCATTTTTTTTTTTGAATATAAGTCATCCATGCTCAAAATATTTTACACAATTTGACCTATTTAGACCAATGTCCAGCATGAGCTAACCCATTTGTAGCACTACCTATAAGGCACTTCGATACTTAAATCAGTATTTGGATAATATGTGCAATGAGAATATAAGAAGATGATGATACCTAAATTTTAGCCTCTATATTTATAGTACGCGACATGTCCTACTCATTTGTTTATATGACGACCTATATATGTGGTTTGGTTAAGAAGCTTTCTACCTCCGGGATTGCCTCATGGTGAGTTATCTCAAAAGAATTTAGCTAAAGATGGTTTCATGCCTTTCTATTATTAGCTAAGAGGTGTAGTGCCTAGATATTAGATATGGACCCATGTTTACGGGCTAGCATGTACGTGTTTCTTACTAGTTAAGAACATATATTTTAGGCTATATCCCATAATGGATCCTTTACCATAATCTTTTAGGCTCTTATTGTCCTGTGTTATAGATCCATATAACACCTAAATAACCTGCATTTTTCTCTTAAAAGGTTTTTAAAATTTTATAGAGCAAGTAATAGTTCAACACATTACTTAAAGGAATAAAACTTCAAATTCCTTTGGAAAAAATGTTCGTCCTTTTTAAGTATAGTCATTTTAGTTAAAATTACTATTTTTCATTTAATATTTAAATTGAAAAAAATCTGTCACTTTCTCTCACCATGATTTTTATTTCTCTCACTGCAAAACACAGTAATTTTGACTAAAATGACATAATTCTATGTACTTTAAAAGAATAAACACTAATCTCAATTCGTTTATGAGAAATTGGAAACATAAAAAATATATTAGCCGCTAAAAATATAAAATTGTCAAGCATATTAGTCATTTGTTAGGAATAATGTGTTTGAAATAAAAGGTCCTTTGTAAAAAAATTGCATTTTAAGAAACTTTTGGATCCTGGCAGATCGGGTATGTCTACCTACAGGGTGATGAGACGATGTGGGATCTGTATACTCACTAGTATCTATGAAGAAGATACCGCAAAGGATATAACATATCACTGTACACAAAGAAAAGACAGCATTGTCAGAGCGTGGAGTATGTGAAAGTGATAACTGAAAGTATGATGGGTAGAAAAAATGTGTACTTGATAACTTTAACCCCTATTTATAATGGATTGCCTAACTGAGCTATGATTCCAGTTGCCACAACTTAACTGTCTTTGATAAATAAATACTACTTTGGTTAAAAAAAATTTGTGTGATTTTTCCACAACTATTCTTTTTTGATGAAAATGCAATTTTTTTAGAAAAAAAAAGCCTCATTCGCTTATTTGAAAATGATAATCATTTGTATAAAATTATTATTATTTTCCAAATCTAAAGTTATTTTTTCCTTTGGAATTTCTTCACATAAATATTATTACCAAATGTTATCTTAACTATAATTTTTCATTCTTCTTTAGAAAGAATCATTTGGTGTTGTACAGTTTTTTAGCAAACTTGAAAAACTATTTCAGAGCATCAAGATTCTTTTTAAAGAAGAATGATAAAAGATAAATTATTAATTATAGTTAAAATAACATTAGGTAATAATATTTATGAGAAGAAATTCCAAAGAAAAAACAGACTTTAAATTTGGAAAATAATAAAAATTTGATCCACCGGGTATACGCATTTGCATCTTATCAACGTGGGCTCGCTTCCCTCTTTATCCTATCGAGGAACGTTTTCCTGCTTCACGCTTCCCTCCTCGAAACTTCTAATTTTTTCAATTTTCTCAAAATCAATCGCAACAGTCACATAATCTCAAAATAAAAGTAATTTCCTCGTTCACTCTCTTCACACAACACTCTCAATTCTCAATCAACAGAAAACAAAAGAATCAGATTCGAAAACCTTTGTACTTTTTTCTTAACCTTGAAAGGTTTGTTTCTTCAAAGTTCACGTGTGTGTGGAACCTCAATAACCATGGGCATTCTTCACAACAGCAACAACTCTTCTACGCAGGTTCACGGCTTGGAATTGAAGAGTTCTTGGTGTTCCTCTTCCGATTGCACCAAAGAAAAGCTGAGCCCCACCGCATTCAATTCCTCCCCGAAAAGCGTTCTTCGAAACTCCCACTCCAAATTCGCAAAGAACAAGAACGAGGGTTTCGGTTCCCAACGAAAACGCGACGTGAAAGAGATCGACGACGAGATCGAAAACATGGAGAACGAGATCAAGCGTCTGTTGGGCTTCCTCCTTCAATGCTAAGCCCAAGCCTATTTGAGGGGTTTCCTAAAAACCCTAACCCTAATTTCCACCTCCTCTATATATACTCATTAGTTGAGGGTGGAGGCTAGGTTAGTTTTGAGAGAACAAATTTGAGAGAATTATTTGATTGTTTGAGCAAGGCTTTATGCTTTGCATTTGAGAGATCTCTAGAGAGAGTTTGAGTGAAACATCTCTAGGGTAGTTTGATTATCACCATTGTTGGAGAGGTTGAGTTAACCTCCACATTGGTGTATTTGATTATATGTAACCTTTATTTTCATAGTGGATTTCTGATCTGGACTAGGTCCCGTGGGTTTTTACTTCTTCATTGGAGAAGGTTTTCCCACGTTAAATCTGGTTGTGTTCTTCTTCTCTCTCTCCTGTGTTTTCGTTTTGATATTTCCGCTGCGCTACCCGACCTGGTGAAGTTTAGGCTGAGGTATTGCCGAGATCCGAGATCAGGATCTTGTTGATTGACTTCCTCACTGAGGCTGCTTAGCCGAGCTTGAGGGAACCGAGTTTTCCCAACAGTGGTATTAGAGCCCGAGTTCGACGGGTTCTGAGGGACACGAGATGGAGACCAGTAACATAACTCATGATGGAGATATGTTCAAGTTGACCGCAGACAACTTCACTTATTGGAGACCGATGATGGAAGATCATCTTTACTGCAAAGATTTGCATAAGCCCATTATCCTTGATGAGAGACCAGCAGGCAAGACAGATAAGGAGTGGAAGATCCTGAGTCGGAAGGCGGTAGCCACGATCAGGAAATATATTGATAAAAGCCTCTTTGAGCACGTGTGTGAATTCACGAACGCGTATGAATTGTGGACGAAATTAGAGTCCATGATTCAGAAGAAGACTCCCAGGAACAAAGCACATCTAGTTCGCCGACTTGTTAAGCTTGAATACAAGGACGATATGAGCATGATTGAACACCTGAACACCTACAAAGGTATTGTGAATCAGCTGACAAAGGCTGATATGAAAATTGATGAAGAATTGCAGGCATTGCTGCTGTTGAGCTCGCTGCCAGAAAGATGGGATACTCTGGTGGTGACCCTGAATAACTCGACTCCAGATGGAAAATTGAATATGGATGTCGTGACAGACAGCCTCCTGGACGAAGAATCCAGGAGAAGAGAACGAGGTATTTCGAGTACGTCTGAGGCCAACGTTGCTGAGAACAAAGGGAAATCTGACTCCCGTGGTAGAAGTAAGAGTCGCGGTAGAGGTCGTGACAGACGAGACAAGTCCAGAGGTCGGTCAAAGCCGAAATATAAGTTGAAGTGCTTTTACTGTGGAACGACAGGCCATAAGAAGCCAGACTGCTGGACCCTACAGAATGATGAGAAGAACGGCTCTGTGAAGCCGGATCAGATTATTCCCAAGAAGAGGGAAGACAAGAGCACCACTGCGGTGGCCTATGTAGCACCGATACGACACGCGACACGACACGACACGATACTCCGACAGGTCAATCCTAAAAAATTATGGATTTCGACACGTTGGGACACGTTTTAATATTAAATAATATTTTTAATTTATATAGTGTATATTTTATTTAATATTTAATAATTTAACAAAAAAATGAAACTAAATTAATAATACCCATCAACACGTTATAAAGATGGAAGCTTTAATAAAAAAAATAAGAACTGGGATGAGAGAGAGATATAATATCAGATAGAGAGATCAAATCATATTAGAGAGAAGAAGATACAACAAGAGCGTGATAAGAATTGACAACAATGATGTTGAGATCATCTCTTATCTACTTAAGGAGAAAAAAGACAAAAAGATAAAATTGATATGATCAGGTGGAAGCTTTATTAATATATTTTAACTTTTAAAAAAACTAAATTTTAAAAAAAAAATTACAAAAAAAAATTAAAAAAAATTAAAAAAAAATTACGAAAATGTCATTTGACTGTGTCGGACACGGTCAAATTCGCGTGTCGGAATGGTCAACGTGTCGGAAAAAGTCAACCGCGTGTCCGACACCGTGTCGGAGCGTGTCGCCGTGTCGGAGCGTGTCGGACCCGACTCTTCCTGTTTTTACAAGTGTCCGTGCTTCCTTGGCGGTGGCTGCCAACCCGGATGCCGAGATATTCCTCCTTGGTTAGGATAATTATTTGAATGTTGCATATGATGACTGAATCTGGGTTGTTGACTCTGGTGCCTCATTCCACGTTACTCCACACAAAGGTTTTTTCTCTTCTTATCGAGGTGGTGATTTTGGAGTCGTGAAGATGGGAAATCAAGTGACCAGCAAGATTGTTGGTGTCGGTGATGTAACTCTAACCACAGATGTTGGATGCCGACTTGTGTTGAAAGATGTGAGGCATGTTCCTGACATGCGTTTGAACCTAATCTCGGTAGGCAAACTTGATGATGTCGGGTTAGTGAACTACTTCGGTAGTGTGAGATGGAAGCTGGCCAAGGGAAACTTGGTCGTGGCCCGAGGTAAGAAAGAAGGCTCCTTGTACGTGATGCAAGGAAAGATCAATGGCGGAGAAGCCAATTCTGTTCGAGATGAACCTAGCTTGGAGCTATGGCACAAGCGTTTCGGCCACATGAGCGAGAAAGGGCTACAGATCCTGAACAAGAAAGGATTATTGACCGGGTTGAAAGGCCAAGCGTTGGAGAGTTGCACGCACTGCCTAGCTGGAAAGCAGCACCGGGTTTCTTTTGTGAGACCAGATCAACCAAGAAGACGAAGGAATATTCTTGACCTCGTCCATACTGATGTTTGCTCCATGTCGGAAAGATCCCTTGGAGGAGCTCAGTACTTTGTTTCATTTATTAATGACCATTCTCGCAAAGTGTGGGTATATTTGTTGAAGACTAAAGATCAGGTACTCCAATCCTTTAAAGAATTCCATGCAATGGTTGAAAGGGAGACTGGCAAGAAATTGAAGGTGGTCCGATCTGACAATGGTGGTGAGTATTGCGGCCCATTTGATGCATACTGCAGAGCGGCCAGGATTCGACTTGAGAAGACGCCCCCTAAGACACCTCAGCTGAATGGACTGGCTGAGAGGATGAACAGAACAATTGAAGAGAAGGTAAGAAGCATGATATCCAATGCCGGGTTACCGAAATCATTCTGGGGAGAAGCCGTCAAAACAGCTGTTGACTTGATCAATCTCTCACCATCACGGCCACTTGAAGGAGAAATTCCAGAAGAAGTCTGGACAGGTCGGAAAGCGGCCTATAACCAACTGAAAGTGTTTGGATGCCGAGCTTTCGTGCATATCCCTAAAGATGAAAGGGCCAAACTTGATGCAAAGACTAAAGAATGCATTTATCTTGGTTCGCCGAGATGTGAGTTCGGGTTTCGACTTTGGGATCCAATCAATAAGAAGATAGTGAGAAGCCGAGATGTGATCTTTCATGAGCATGAGAACATTCATGACATCTCGAAGCCCAAAGTCCGGGTTACTGTCAGACGTGAAGAACCCATCCCTCCTGTCCGAGCTGAAGCAGGGGGAGAAAATCAAGAAAATGAAGAAAATGATGATCAGCAACAAGCTGAAGATGACCAAGACACTGAGGTCCGAGTTGATGATGAGATCTGGGATGAAAATGTTGAACCGGGTTCTCAAGCTGAAGAACAATCGAGATATCCAACTCGAGAAAGAAGACCCTCTACAAGGTACCCATCTGATGAATACACCGTTGTTGCTGAAGACGGTGAGCCTCAGAGTTATGATGAGGCTGTGATGAGCTCAGAGAAAGAAGAATGGAAAAAGGCAATGCAAGACGAGATGAAGTCTCTGCACGAGAATCAGACTTATGAGCTGACCGAGTTACCTAAAGGAAGACGAGCTTTGAAGAATAAATGGGTCTACAAGATTAAGAATGAAGAGAACGGGCAAAAGCTGAGATACAAAGCCCGGATTGTAGTGAAAGGCTGCAATCAGAAGAAAGGAGTAGACTTTGAGGAGATTTTTTCTCCTGTGGTGAAAATGACCTCGGTCCTAACCGTGTTAGCCATGGCGGCTTCAATGGACCTCGAGGTAGAACAAATGGACGTGAAGACGGCATTTCTTCACGGTGATATAGAAGAAGAAATATATATGGAGCAACCAGAAGGGTTCCAAGCTCCAGACCAAGAAGACATGGTATGTCAGTTGAAGAAGAGTCTCTATGGCTTGAAGCAAGCACCTCGGCAGTGGTACAAGAAATTTGAATCATTCATGACTAATCATAAGTTTGAAAAGACAGATGCCGACCACTGCGTATTTGTGAAGAGGTATGAGGCCGGAGATTTTCTGATTTTGTTGTTATATGTTGACGACATGCTTATTGTAAGGAAAGATAAATCGAGGATAGCCGCCCTGAAAAAGGCGTTGAGCTCGTCCTTCGCAATGAAGGACCTCGGCCCTGCAAAGCAGATTCTCGGAATCAAGATCATCCGAGATAGACATAAGAAGCTACTGTGGCTGAGTCAAGAGAAATATATTGAGAAGATACTGAAGAGATTCAGTATGGACAAAGCCAAAACAGTGAGCACCCCCCTTGCCGGACACATAAAGCTGAACCAGAAGCAATGTCCGAGATCTGATGAAGACAAAGATGAGATGATGAAGGTCCCGTACCAATCCGCCGTCGGAAGCTTGATGTATGCAATGGTTTGCACTAGACCCGACTTGGCGTATGCTGTTGGAATGGTAAGCCGGTATTTGTCAAACCCCGGCAAAGAGCACTGGGAAGCAGTGAAGTGGATCTTCAAGTACCTCCGAGGTTTGACAGACTTATGTCTCCGATTTGGAGAAGGCAAAGCCGAGTTGCAAGGATACTCAGATTCTGATTTAGGGGGAGACCCCGACTCGAGGAAGTTGACTACAGGATATTTGATGAGATTTGTCGGAGGAGCTGTCTCTTGGCAATCAAGACTTCAGAAATGTGTTGCACTATCTACAACTGAGGCTGAGTACATTGCCGCTACTGAGGCAAGCAAAGAGATGTTGTGGATGAAGAAGTTCCTCATGGAACTTGGCCATGATCAAGACAAGTACGAGTTGGGTTGTGACAATCAAAGCGCAATCCATCTTGCGAAGAATTCGACCTATCACTCCCGCACTAAGCATATTGATGTGAGGTATCACTGGATTCGGGATGTGGTGGAAGGTGGTGAGCTCGAACTCGTCAAGGTGCACACTGACCAAAATTGGTCCGACATGATGACAAAGCCGGTTCCAGCAAGAAAATTTGAAGACTGCTGTGAAGGAGCCGGGTTGATGCTGAAGTCGACGCATTGAAGTCGGAGGGGGAGATTTGTTGGGCTTCCTCCTTCAATGCTAAGCTCAAGCCCATTTGAGGGGTTTCCTAAAAACCCTAACCCCAATTTCCACCTCCTCTATATATACTCATTAGTTGAGGGTGGAGGCTAGGTTAGATTTGAGAGGTCAGATTTGAGAGAACAAATTTGAGAGAATTATTTGATTGTTTGAGCAAGGCTTTTATGCTTTGCATTTGAGAGATCTCTAGAGAGAGTTTGAGTGAAACATCTCTAGGGTAGTTTGATTATTACCGTTGTTGGAGAGGTTGAGTTAACCACCACATTGGTGTATTTGATTATATGTACCCATTATTTTCATAGTGGATTTCTGATCTGGACTAGGTCCCGTGGGTTTTTATTTTCGTTTTGATATTTTCGCTGCGCTACCCGACCTAGTGAAGTTCCGGCTGAGGTATTGCCGAGATCCGAGATCAAGATCGTGTTGATTGACTTCCGCACTAAGACTGCTTAGCCGAGCTTGAGAGAACCGAATTTTCCCAACAGCGTCTCTCGAAGAGGATCAAATTCTTCGTCTCGAGAAAGTTGAGCGAATCGCGTTTGAAAAGTGCCGCGGTGGCAGGATCGTGGCTTCAAAGTTCATGGAACCGAAAACGAAACAAAACGCGGTCGTTTCGGCAAAGAAGGTCGAAGAAACTCAGAAATCGAAGGTTGTTAATTCTCGTCGAGGCACGTGTGTCCGGCCAGCTAAAATCGTTTCGCGTGTTTTGCCGCCGCCGCTGCCTCCTCAGCCGCCAAGGAAGGTGTTGTTCAAGGAAGGGGGAAAATCAGTGTCTGTGAGTAATAAGAAAGGGGGTTTGAAGCAAGGGAGGGTTGTTGCGAGCCGTTATAATGATTATAGTGAAGCGAAGAAGAGGTCACTGCCTGAGAGTAACAATGGAAGTGAGGTTGTTAATATGAAAGCGAGGGTTGTTGCGAGCAGTTATAACAAATCAAGTGAAGTGAGGAAGAGAGCATTGCCTGAGAGTAACAATGGTTATGGAAGTGAGGTTGTTAGGCTGAAGAAGAGGTGGGAGATTCCTTCTCCTTCGCAGGTTGTTAATTGGATTAGAACGCTTCTCCGCGTGGTGGTAATGATAATGAGAGTCCATGAGATTCTTGTCCTGCAAAAAAGAGTTGTTGAATTGACAGGGGCGCGGTCTTATTTTTGAACTGATGAGAATGTTGAAGGATCTGTTTC
Organism: Gastrolobium bilobum; assembly: GCF_033153095.1. NCBI lineage: Eukaryota > Viridiplantae > Streptophyta > Magnoliopsida > Fabales > Fabaceae > Gastrolobium > Gastrolobium bilobum. Next base: position 141,310 of record NW_026897514.1, on the reverse strand, counting down.
TCAAGTTCTGAGTTTTGCTTTGCTGAAGAAGAAGAAGAACGGTAATCAATTAATTGTATTTAGGGTTTTAAATTTTGGTTTGAGGTTGCTGTCTTTGGCAGATTGCAATTATGTTGCGACTGCATCAAGTGTGATATTGGTTTTTTTTGTTCTTGCTAATGTAGATATGGGTCAAACCAAATGTGACTTGCTCTGAAATAATAGGCTAAACATTTCTCGTTCTTTGTAATTGTATATCATTTCTTCTTAATATTCAATGAGGAAAATGAGTGTCTCATTCATTTTTATTTGATATTGCTGATGACTGTTTTCTTGTTTCTTGGAAGAGTGTCTTTTGGTATTTGTTATTTTTTAGGCTTTGTGTATATGGACTTGGGCTAATCCATCCATGTTTTTTTCAAGTGGATTCTGTGGTTTGTTTAGGGGTTTGTTATTTATTTAGGTTCTACCCATGGACACCAGAGTCAACTGCATTTACATGTGTTACTTCCTCTGAAATAATGAGATCTTCCACTTAGTTGTTCTGTTTGCAATGGTGGGTTCGTGAATTCTATGCTTGTGAATGAAATTAGAGAGGACAATTAGTTATAAAAGAGGAAAGTCCAAGTAGTAAATAGGGAGCTGATGGAAAAAGAATTAGAGAGGACAATTAGTTATAAAAGATTCCATGTGGCAAGTCATAAATGCAGAGGAAAATATGCAAGGTTGTGGGGAATCGCAAAGAACAGGGGAAATATAAGATAATTGGGGCCGTGAGAGGAAAAATTTCTTCTGTGTAGTAGGATTAGGAGTATCCAAGTCTGTAATTCTTTATTTCTAAATGAAAAAAAATTTCTCCCATTTAAATCTAATTTTTAATTTGTATTTCTATTTAAGTTTCAAATTTTTTCTAGGATATAGGCACATCCGTAGTATCAAACTTGTTTTCCATGAGACTAGGTATGCAAAAAGTTTTCCAAGTGATTGGTCCCCCAATTTTAAATTCTGATTGTGATAATGATTTGTTTGGTTCTTGCTAATATAGATATGGGCCAAACCAAATTTGTATGAACAAAAGAACTCCTAATTGAAGGCTGCGTTTGAATGACAGGTACTGATTTTCTGAGAGCTGGTGCAAATGTCCACTGAAGTGGTTCTTTAATGTTTATATTTTGCACGATTTCTTTCATTGTAAGTTGTCTGTCTTTGATTTCTTTCTTGTTGCCTTAATAGGTAAAGGACTTATACAACCTTATGCTTCACCGTGCTTATTTAACTATTAGATTAGGTTTCATTCAGTTTTGTGAAATGTGAACAAATATTAACCCCGTAAGTTTGAGTCACCAAAGATTTTATTATCATTTGTTCATTCTTGGTTCTCTCCATCTTTTTCTTCAAAATTGTTCTGTTTCTATTCTTGCTAACCATAATTACATTATCCTTTTAAAAATCAAATGACCAAATGAATGAAGCCAATTGCCTGAAAAACCAACATTTACTTCTGGTTGAGGCCTTTTTCACAGTTAGTACTTTAGCAATATAGGAATTAAGAGCTGATAAATGTTAACGACTTTAAAATCATAATTATCAATATTTGACTTGACTGCTCTCAGCCATTACTCAAGTGACTTCATCTCTAAACGTCAACTTATGCATGAGTAATCACTTTCTTCACACTACAATACTTTCGTTTTTAGAGGCCTTCAACAATAATGCCAGTGTCTTATATACTTCCTACGGGATAAAGATTTAGTTCTAGATTTTGTTTGAGGGCACAACGTTTCAGCCTCAACAGACTTTGGTCATTAGATATTGAATTTGTCTTCTAATTATGTACAGTGTATGTACTTGTATCCTTATTGTTATTGCTGATGTGTTGAGTATTTGTCTATTACTATGGGTTTATTCTCAGATAAATACTCCTTTGTTAAAAGAAAGAGTAAACACTATTTTTGGTCCCTGGCAATATCTACGAAATCTTTTTTAGTCCCTGGCAATAAAAAAGGACCAAATTGGTCCCTAACAGTACGTAAAAAGGGCCACGTTAGTGACTGAGGAGTTGACATAAGGACTAACGTGACCCTTTTTTCATAATTTTAGGAACCAATTTGGTCCTTTTTTATTGTCAGGAACTAAAAAGGATTTTATAAATATTACCAGGGACCAAAAAGGGTGTTTACTCTAAAAGAAAATATGACACCACTTTTTTTGGTCTGAGACCTCTGGTATCCAATTATTTCAACGAGAGATTGTATACATCCATTTCCCCTTCCACAACATAAAAGTGCATGACTAAAAGAAATAATACAATTTTATACATTTGATGTGGAAAAAGAATTTACGTTGCGTAAGAATGAAATAACTTCAGAGATAAACGGTAAAACACGAGTTAGCAACATGTACTTGCCCCATCCCCTACTTCAACCTTCAATAAAAACAAAAACAAATCACTCCCTGATAAACTTGACTAGCGAGTGTGGGGTGGAGGTAATCCTTGTACGCAGCTTTATCCTTGTATAATTGCAAAGAAGCTGTTTTCTGGATTCGAACTCATGACCTTTTAGTCATGAAAGAACAGCTTTACCAGTACTCTGGTTCGCCCCCTTTACTTCAACCTTCAATAGCCAAAAAAAAAAAAAAAAAAAATTGAATTGGCCCATTTTATATGAAAAATTATACCTATAGGCCTAAACCGTAATTGTATCCTAAAAATTATACCATTTTAGGATCCACTTCTTATTGCCTTCTCTATATCCCTGGTTCCACGTAAAAGCTCATCAATCCAATCCAAATAAATGGGACAATCCAACATATAAGGGTCACATTCGTTAAATATGGTCCTATTTGGGAGAACATTAAGAAAAAGAAAAACCTATACTTTGTTTTTTTTCTTCATTATAAAGACTTCAAAAATCAAACTTGTTTCTCATTTCAATAGATTATTCAAAAATACTAAAGAGAAAATATCATTTGTATGTTAAGAAGAAAAAGCATTTTTATATATAAAACTATTAAATATAAACATACATGTTTGAATTTTGGATTGAGGTAAAAATTGAATTTCGAAGGGATTGCATTAACTTTTAGTTTTTTTTTTTTTCAGAAGTTGGGAATTTTGGCTTTTAAAAAATGTCATTTTAACTTCTACTTTTTTTCAAAAGAAGCTTCCAAATATACACATAATTCAAAAAAAAATATCTTACAAAGAATAATCCATGTAAATAGGCTCTAAATTCCTTCGTAAACTCTTAGAAATTCAGGAAAGAGGCTAGACGAGAGACTCTTAAACTTTGACAAAGTCATCATGCTCCTATGACAGCAATATAAAAAAGAGCTGTCAAAATGGTCAGTCCATCCTATTAGATCCTAGTCACACGAGTTAGGGCCAAACGGCCCACAATAATAAATGCCCGCAAGAGCCAAAAGCATTATGTGCTATGGCCAGCCTCGCAGACCATTCAAAATTATAATTTCAAAAAATTTATTTTTTTTAACATATTTAGTACATACAAATTTATTTTTACAAACTAATATTTAACACTTTAATAAATATTTTATTTAAAGAATAAATTTTTCGTAATTTAATTATGTTTATTAAAATAATATTTGTACACAAATATACAAGTAAAAATGTAAACAAAATTTTAATATAAGTAAATATTTAATTTTACTGTATTTGCTAAGTTTTGCTGTTAAAGGATGCCATCAAATTATTTTTTCACCGGGAGTCATGACAACACCATTCCTGATAGCAATTCTAGAGAAAAACCAAAAGAAATGATGAAATAATTATCTTCATGTACAAACATTATTGACTAAAATAATTTTTCCATCGTTCCTTTTGGTTTTTCATTAAAATTGTTGTAAGAAATGGTGTTATTATGACTCCCGGTGAAAGATCATCATGTGATGGCATCCTTTAATAAAGAAACTTAGCAAATATAGTAAAATTAAATTTTTACCTATATTAAAATTTTGTTTATATTAAAATAAACAAAATTTTCATATAAGTAAAAATTTAATTTTATTATATTTGCTATGTTTTGTTGTTAAAGGATGTCATTATGTGATGATTTTTTCAGCGAGAGTCATAATAGCAACACCATTCTTGATAGCAATTCTAGTGAAAAACCAAAAGGAATGATAAAATTATCTTGACACCAGCATTCAACAACTATTTTTAGTATGTTATATGTTTGAAAATTAAATCATTGATTTTCTTCAATTATTACCATTATACAAAACTTTTTACTTATTATTATCCATAAAACTACCAATGTGCATTTTATACAGTATATGTTTTGGTGCAAATTTGGATATACAAATATGTTTAGACGTCAATAGAAAATTTTATTTTTATTGATGCGCAAATGAAATTCTCTGCTGAAACATTTATCACTTATCACTGTTGAAAAATTTTATTTTATTTATATTATGTTTATGATTTATTTTTCATAAATATTTAAATTTATATACTTTTTATATTTACTTTTTTATTATTTAAATTGAAAATTTTGTTGAAGGAAAAAATTTGGCCCATGGATAAGCCTAACCTAGCCCGTTGAGTCACACGGGGTTAAGGCTAAAAAAATGTCCTACCAAAGGAAAGCCCTAAAGGATTAGGGTTAAATATAGAATTTTGAGGGTTGGCTCGCAAGCTTCATCCATATTTGACAACTCTAGCATTGTGCGGTCTAACTTGCAATGGTTCCAAATTCTACTCAAATCATTAGCCATGTCAAGAGAAGCCTAGAGGAGGAGCAATTCATTGTTGCCTTAATGTATTTTTGTGACATTCCTTCTCCGATTTCTTTCAGAATAACTATGACTTTATCTTTCAGTCCCTCAGCAATATATCACCTAACCAAGACTGTTAGGACATGAATATCAGGGTGCAAACCTTAGAGACTTCATAGCATCAACCTAACTATCCCATCTTTTTATATCCAAATTTATTTTATAAGTATGTTCTATTCATTCTCGAAATTATTTCTTCTTTTAAAATATTAATATTTTATTTATTATCATATTTGTGTTTATGTATATAATATAAGTCTCTAATACCATTTATGATAATTTTAATTAAAGAAAATACTTGTAAAAGTTGTTTTTATTAAAAACCTTATTTTTAGGTTGAAATTTAAAAAAAAAAATTATATATTCACAAATACATTTTAGCTTTGCTTTTTAAACTTTTATTTTTACCTTTAACTTATAAATAGTGTTTAGTTTAAAAGACTGCATCAAATAAGCTTTTAGTTATAAAGCTCTCATATACTTTTATTGTTTCAAAAACTAAGTTATTCAGAGAAAAAGTATATTAATAATTTATAACATGCAACTTCTAAATTGAATTCCACCTTGATCATACCAATACAAATCGGGCCACACGTGGTTGAACTTAGTCTGAATGTATTCTAATGGTAAACACATGATCACTTATGTTCTCTATGGGATTGTATCTCAGGTTAAAGTTGGAGTTCTTATGGGAATTACACTTTAGTGGAAACAAAGAGAGTGGATCCTGCAAGGTATAAGTAGAGGTGTAAATGGATCAAACAGCCTATCATGGATCTGCTACCCAGCCTGACTTAGCATATTTAGTAAAAGAGAAAAAGCTTAAACCTTTAAAAAAAAATGGAATATAGGTCATAGGCCTACTTTTGTAGGGACTAACATAGAAGCCTATAGGACAGTCAATACTGTATTATTTATTTTAATTAAAATAAAATAAAATAACTATTTAAATATTGAGTAAATACCCTTTTGAGTCCCTAACAAAAAACACGGTCGCCACTTTAGTTCCTTACCAAAAGAAAAAATCCTTTTGGTCCCTATAAAATTTAAAGTGGACCCAATTAATTGAAATCGTGGTCCCTCACAAATTCAAAAAAGATCCATATTAGGTATAGAAGACTTGATTGACCCATATTAGGTATAGAAGACCCATATAATCAACAAAATAAATTTATTTTATTTATTTTTTCTAATTCTTAATAGGTATAGAAGACTTGATTGACTTAACTAAGCTAATAGGCTCATGTAAGACATTTTGATTTTTAAATATAACTCAAAGCATGCTCAGAATATTTTACACTCCCTGACCTATTTAAACCAATGCCCAGCCTGATCCAGCCTATTTATAGCACTACCTATAAGGCACTTCGATGCTCAAGTCAGTATTTGGATAATATGTGCAGTTAGAATATAAGAAGACGATCATACCTAAATTTTGGCCTCTGTATTTATACTACATGACATGTTCTACTCATTTGTTTGTATGACCGCCTATGTATGGCGGTTTGGTTGAGAAACTTTTTCATGAGCTAAGAGGGCTTTCACAGCCTACTTCTACCTCTGGGATGCCTCATGGTGAGTCATCTCGAAAGAGTTAAGCTAAAGATTGTTTTATGCCTTTCTACACCATATATTAAAGCTTGGATGGTATCTTAAACCAAGTTAGAACGATAAGCATCAATAACTCTTCCTCTAGCACTAAATATTGATTCTGATGCTTCTACAGAGATTGGTATAAAATCTTATGCCTCCCGAAGGTAGTATTGGTGGGGATCAAACCTAGGTCCTTCCGCTACCTACTCAGCTCAAATGCACAAATCGAACTATCACCATTTGGTACTACTATATTATTTAATTTAATTTAAAATAATGTAGGTTTATAGGCACGACATGTTAAACAAAAGCATATATCCTGCTTTCTAAATAGGCTTTTTTAAAAGCTTAGGCAGGTTCTATTTCACTATATAAAATAGGTCGAGTCTAGCCTGATATATGCTAAATTGTATGCCCTGTAGTCTAGCCTGTCTCACTTACACCCTTACTCGAATGCACATTTAGGGCATGTTTGGTGCATAGTATAGGATAAGACCTGATAGTATAAGGCCTGATTGTATAAGACCTGATTGAATTTTAATAATTTCCAGTGTTTGGCACGGTATTGTATAAAATAATATATTGTATATGACAATATCATCTAGTATTTGATAATGCACTGTATAATACTATATATGATAAAAATAAATATTTTTAATAAAAATATCTTTTTTATAAAGAATTTATATAATTCTTCAAAAATTGTCATATGATATTAATTTTTATAAAAATTTATTGATCAATGTGTCCAAAATATAAATTAATTTTTATAAACATAAAAATATTCAATATTTTAAAATTAGTATATTGAAAAATTAATTTTTATTTTAATAGATTAAAATTAAAATAATATATTAATTTTTGAGAATTACATTGGTCAACGATATTAATACATCAATCTCTTATCAGGCCTTATCCATTGCTCTTAGGCCGGATTAAGTTATACATCATTTTGATGTATTAAGGGATTATGTTGTATAAGCTTATACTATACGATGGTCACACCAAACAACTGAAAATGTCATAACGTATAGTATAAGCTTATACTATTATGCCTTATACGTCACACCAAACAGGTCCTTAGTGGGGTTGAGGCATATGCGCCGAGCTCTGAGCTGCTCAAATATTTTTTTCAGGTCAGTCATATGGTCTTCTGGCTTTAGTGATTTCACAATTAAATTTTAGGGGTGTTCGCGGTCTGGATTGGATCGATTTTTGAAGCAAAAATCATTATATCCAATCCCTTCGGTTTGATAAAATAATCATTCATTCGGTTTGAAATTTTTTTCAAATCCGATCCGATCCAATCCAATTTTTTTCGGTTTAGATTGGATCTATTTTCGATTTTTTGAAAATCTTAAAATTTATTTCATGATTATTGTGCAAATAACATTTTTTGTATATATTGGCTTTGTAAATTTTTTTTTTTTTAAATACAAAAGCATTAGTAAACTATAATATGATTTTTTTTTTTTTAGTAATGAGATAAGAAGTTCTACAAAAATAAAATTTTGTTGATGAGATGTGACTAGATTTTTTCTTGGGTCTAGTTGATGGGTTAATGAATCTTTGATTTAGAAATTTTTGGGCTATGATTGAAAAAAGACCCAAATAGGAGAATTAATATATTGGATCGGTTTGGATTGGATCAGTTTTCATCAACCCATCCAAAAACCGATCCAATCCAATTAAAATTTGCGATTTTTTTGTTTTCGATTTTTCGATTTTCGATTTATTCGGTTATCAATTTTTCGGTTTGGTCACCGCGGTTTAAATCGGTTTGGATCGGTTGATGAACATTCCTATTAAATTTCGTGCCTCAATTTTATTTTATTTTACTAGGTGACAAACCCAACATGCTTTATGGGTCAGTGGATAAAAAACTTCTCCAGGAGAAACTTTTATCCCTTACTTTTATTGCTACTTTTCAACAATCTTTCCCTAAATGTGACAAGAAGAATAAATGGAATCAGCAATAAAACCATGAAGACTATCGCTAGAAAGAATCAATAATAGAACGACAACCTTGACATAAATTTATCCTTAAACCCTGATGATGGGAGCAAGAATAACAAGACTTTTTTGCATAGTCACTAAAACAGCTTTTAGATTTCCTCTTGTCCCTGTAGTTTCAAGCTTTAGGCTGCCCAATTAAAATGAAAGCATGAACCAGGCTCTGAGCCATGTGAATTTGATTTGGTGCTCCAGACACAATCACAAGACCTTCAGTGGCCCCAGGTTTTGGATCATTAACCACCACGCTTGCACCAGAGAACTGAGGAAAACCCAAAGGTCAATCAATACACTCAATGTCAAAATCAACATCAACTTTATTCCAAACACTACTAAGACAATTTCTAGCAAACCATAAGAAATGAATCAATAATCAGACATATAGACAGACCTGTCGAATCTCATTTAGGTTGCTATTGTTATCCCCATACACGTGGGTTAAATAAATACTTGGGATGGTGATCTCAACAGTTGAGCTATTTGGATTCTGCAATGAGTTTCCATTACTGGAAATTACACAGATACCACTATAAAACATTAGGTACAGCACCCACTTTTTAATTAATGTGGAAAGGCAAAAGGACCTATCAACTTATATAAAATAAATAGTCACTTTATAAGAAACTCCGAAACTCACTTTCCAGGAGTCCCATTTCTTGAAGCCAAACTAGAATTATCAGCTGTTCCACCTGGATTTCCTCTGTTAACTGCCTGAAATACAAACCTACAGGGTTATAACATCATTCTTTAACGCACAAAGGGTGGGCATGCGTGGGGTGCGATGAAGCAAAAGAAAAGATAACACCCGCACCTTTCCAAAAAAAACACAAGAAAATGTTTAGACCATATAGATGAAGATCCCCAGGCATTAAACCCTGAAAGTGAAACTGACCTGAGGATTCCATGATCTTGGAGAATTTGGTCCTTCATACCCACGAGGATAGGGAACTCGATCCATGTTTGGCATACCACGACCCATACTATGTGTAAATGGATGCTGATCGACAGGCATTGAGGGAATAGGTGAATGGTCAATCCCATGAGGCCCAACTTGAGGAGGAGGGTGGCCAGAGGACATCAAGTGATTTCTTGGCCTATATAAAGGAGGAGGCATTTCTGAAAATTGTGGCAAATGTGGTGGTGCACTAAAATTTGGAGGGGGCTTTATTGGGAAAATGGTTTCTCGAATTCTGCTGGTTATGTGAAACAAAGCATCTTGCACAGATTGTAAGGTCCCAATAACCTGCAAAGGAACACAATTTATTAATATTTTCAGACCCTACCAACCTCCTTGAACAGAAGACTGAAATTTAAAACACAAATCTACAGAGTACACGTGTAGGAGCAAACAGAGCTAAAATCATCATTTTCCCTTTAGTAACTAAAGTATGAGACTGATAAGATCTAGCTCAGAATACAACTTAAAAAGAACTCAACAAGTTTTTGGTCCAGAAAGGATTCTTTCCAGGTTTTTGTCTATTTATTGATGAATTAAAAGCATTACAATGAAGGAATTTCTACGGACACTCTTCTACCCCTTAACATTTGATACAAACAGAAATGATGAATACAAAGGAAAAGAAACTTCACCCAGCACTTTCGAGAGGTGCAGACTCTCCCATTCCAAGTCTAATTTTCCACCCAAACTTGAGTTGGTATTGGTAAAGGATGTAAGAGGCCTGCTGGAGAAAGATTTTGGTTTTTATTCTGCTGACATATAGCACAAGCAGCCACAAAATCTTTGATCTGCCTTCTCATTCCTTCCTAGTACACTAGTGCAGCAATCCTCTTATAGGTACGCAGGAAACCAGAATGTCCCCCAACACAAGAGTTACGAAATTCTTCTAATATAAGAGGAATGAATTTGGAATGGCGTGGGAAAATCAACCTTCCTTTGAAGAATAAACGGCCACCACTCAATGTGAAGTCAGCATGTGAACCCGGATCAGCAAGCAAGTCATGCATAATGGCTCTCAATTTAGCATCCGCTTGTAAGTCCTCTTCAAAAGTGTCATCCCCTACTGGAACTACACAAGTCAAGGCAGAAAAGTGTTCCTGATGAGAAAGCACATCAGCAACTACATTCTTTCGCCCTGGTTGATATTGTATCTCGAAGTCATATCCCAAAAGCTTGGTAACTCATCTTTGTTGTTCTTCACCCAATACCCGTTGCTCCATCAGAAATTTCAAGCTTTTCTGATCTGTTTTAATGATAAATTTCCGCCCCAACAAGTACGGTCTCCACTTCTGAACTGCAAAGACAATAGCCATAAGTTCTTTCTCATAGATTGACTTCTCCTGAGCCCGTTTAGAAAACCCTTGGCTAATGAAACTGATTGGTCGACCCTTTTGCATTAGTGCAGCTTCTACCCCACGTCCAGAAGCATCCGTGACCACCATAAAGGTTTTGGTGAAATCAGGTAAGGCAAGTACTGGAAGAGTAGTCATGGCTGTCTTGAGTGTGTCAAACGCTAGCTGAGCGTGTTCATTCCAAATAAATCCATCTTTCTTTAATAAGTCAGTCAATAGATTGGCTATCTTCCCATAGCCTTGCACAAATTTACGATAATAACCCAACCTGTGAGACCTAAGAACCCTCTCAATGATTTAAGATTCTTTGGAATCTGCCACTGAAGCATTGCTTCAACCTTCTTTGGATCAGCACATACTCCGTTTTGAGAGATAAGATGGCCCAAATATTCCACCTGCTGCAAAGCAAATGAACACTTCTTACGATTTGCCACTAGACAATTGCTTCTTAATGCATCAAACACCATCTGGAGACGTTGCACATGTTCTGTTCGACTGCTGCTATAGATGAGGATATCATCAAAGAACCCCAACACAAATTTACGGAGAAAGCGTTTTAAAACCTCATTCATCAAAGAATTGCAAGTGGAAGGAGCATTGGTGAGCCCAAATGGCATCACCACATACTAATAATGGCCTTCATGTGTGCTGAAGGTTGTTTTTGGTATGTCCTCCTCCTTTATTCTGATTTGATGATACCCAGATTTGAGGTCTAATTTGGAGAACACCTTAGATCCCCCCAATTAATCCAAAAGCTCCTCAATTACAGGAATGGGAAACTTGATTGGAACAGAGATTTTATTCAAAGACCTGTAGTCCACGCAAGCTCTCCAACTTCCATCTTTTTTTTTCACCAAAATTATAGGACAAAAGTATGGGCTCTCACTTGGCCTTATTAAACCCGAATGCAGCAACTCAGATACCAGTTTTTCAATTATGGTTTTCTGATAATAAGAATACCTGTAAGGCCGTATATTGGGTATTGCACTATCTACCTTGAGAATAATGGCATTATCCTGTCATCTCTTTGGTGGAAGTCCCAGTGGTTCTTGAAAAATAGAATGAAATTCACTCAATAACGCCTCCAGTTCAGGCCACAACCCCTCAGCATCTGATTTGCTTTCCTTCTGCCAATGTTGATCCACCACAAACCCCTGTCGTGCTTCAGATAAAGCTTTGACCATGGAACGAAGAGTTGTCATAGACGTAGTGTTTGACAGAAACGGATCTCCTCGCAACGTGACCTCTTGCCCCTCCACACAAACCTTTAATATTAGATTGCAAAAATCATCCTTCATTTCTCCCCAACTCTTCAGCCAATCAAGCCCCAAAATAACTTCAGCTCCCCCTAATTCGAAAAGAAATAAATCATGGCATGATTTTGCTACCTGAACATCAATGTTGACGTTTCGACAAACCCCCTGACATTGCACCTTGTATCCATCCCCCACCACCACATTGTAAGTGGGTGTATCCTCCACCGTGAGCTTTAACCTTTCAGCCACTGTGCGTTCCACAAAATTTCACGAGGCCCCACTATCCACCATCATCACCAAACGCTCTCCTTATATTGACCCCCACAACTTCATGCTTTGGTTCGAAGAGAGCCCCAGTACGCTAAATGTTGACATCTGAAAAAGGACTTCGTCTTCTGTAGGAATTTCAACCTTAACCACATCCCCTTGCCTGGTTTTATTGTCTTCGTCTCCCTCCTCTTCGTCTTCGATAATCAGAAGATTCAACTGCGAGATTTTGCAACGATGGGAGGGATTCCATTTGACTCCACACTTGAAACACAGGCCCTTCCTTGAACGCTCATGGAGTTCCGCCTGAGGTAGTCGACGGCTCTCCACCTTTGTAGCTTGGCTTCCAACACTCTCTGTCCCTTGAGCAACTCCCATCGTCTGATTAGGGTTCCCAAATGCATTCGTAGTTATATGTGTGTCCGTTCTAGCTGAGTTCAAGTTTGTCCTCGTGTCACCAACATTGCCAGCATGAGTTAATTGATTCACGTGTCTGGCACCTGAGGACTGCATTATATTTCTATTGGGCTGATTAATGCGATTTAGCCCACCCCATTTCGCACCATATCCAAACCCGTTTAGCCCAAACCCATCCTGAATCCAAGATTGGTTCCTCTTTTCCAACGCTGTCGTTTCCTTCATCAGCTCCCCCAAAGTTCGTAAATCCTTCTGTAATAACTCAGTTCTTAATCCTTCATTCAAACCATGGAGCCAGATTTCCCTTAACATGTGGTCATCAGCGTAATGGAGAGGACTGATGATCCGTTCAAACTCAGTTCGAAACGACGCGATACTTCCAGTTTGCCGAAGATTCATCGGCTCATGATAAGGACCTCCCAACGTGTCTGCTGTGAACTGCTCCAGCACCTCCTCTCTGAAATCCCCCCAAATGGCATTGGGATGATTACGTTCCTAAACCTAAAACCAATTGAGAGCAACACCATCCAAAACGATCATGACAGCATCAATCTTGTCTTGATCTCCAATTCAATTGACCAGAAAATAGTGTTCCACCCTCGTCAACCAAGAATACACATCGTCTCCACTAAATCTGGGCATGTCGAGACGAAGTGCCCGTCTGTCCACCACTGGTACTTCTCTATTATCTCCATATTTCGATGCCACTGGAGTGGGACTTCGCCACCGAGAACTCCCACAGCGACGACGTCCTCCCTGAGCTGGGTTGTCTCTGTTTTGTCGATCCAGTTGTAACAACTGAAGAAGCTCGCGATGATGTTCATCAGCGAGTTTTTCGTTCCGACGGAAACGTTCCTCGATGGCTTCAAATCTTGCATCCATATTGCGCGTCAAAACCATACACTCCAAGAAGAGACACAGACGGCGCCAATTGATAAGATCTAGCTCAGAATACAACTTAATAAGAAGAACTCAACAAGTTTTTGGTCCAGAAAGGATTCTTTCCAGGTTTTTGTCTATTTATTGATGAATTAAAAGCATTACAATGAAGGAATTTCTACAGACATCCTTCTACCCCTTAACATTTGATACAAACAGAAATGACGAATACACTTGAGATTAAAGAATAATTGTATATTGAATAATTGTAGTGTATTACAATGTACAAGAGCTCTCTATTTAAAGAGACTAAAAGACCTAATAGGCTGAGCTCATACGATGTGGGACTATATATATATACTGAACTATGTTTACAACTATTCTAACACTCCCCCTCAAGCTGGAGCATATATATTGTAAGCACCCAGCTTGCCACAAATATATTCAACCCGAGGACCCCTAAGAGCTTTAGTGAAGACATCCGCAAGTTGATCATTGAAGTTGACAAATTCCGTTTTGATTTCTCCTGACTGAATCTTTTCTCGAATGAAATGACAATCGATCTCTATATGTTTGGTTCTCTCATGAAATACAGGATTAGAGGATATATGTAGTGCAGCTTGATTGTCACAAATGAGAGTCATGGGTTTCTTCTGTTCACAAAGATGGAGCTCCCGAATCAACTGCTTTAACCAGATTAGCTCGCAGGTAGCAACTCTCATTGCACGATACTCGGTCTCTGCACTAGATCGGGCAACAACAGTTTGTTTCTTACTTTTCCAAGAAATCAGGTTTCCTCCAAAGAAAACACAATAGCCTGAAGTAGAGCGCCTATCCGAGGGTGATCCTGCCCAATCAGCATCTGAATAACCACAAATTTCTGTATTTCCCTGATCTGAATATAATAAACCTTTCCCTGGTGCTCCTTTGATGTAACGAAGGATCCTAACAGCAGCATACCAATGAGAATCACACGGAGAATCAAGAAACTGACTAGCGACACTAACAGCAAAAGAAATGTTCGGCCTAGTCACAGTGAGATAATTGAGCTTCCCAATCAACCTCTGATAACGTCCAGGATCAGATAATGGTTCTCCTTGTCCGGGTAGTGATTTATAGTAGGATCAATGGGTGTGTCAACTGGCTTACACGCCAACATACCAGTCTCTTCTAGGATATCCAAGGCATACTTCCTTTGACAGATAGAAATGTCCTGTCTAAATTGTGCTACCTCAATTCGCAAGAAGTAATGCAGCTTCCCGAGGTCCTTTGTCTGAAATTGACTGAATAAATACTGTTTTAAGTGACGAATTCCAATTTGATCACTCCCGGTGAGGATGATGTCATCAACATAGACTAACAAATAGATGCACTTATCAGGAGATGTGATCCTATAAAACACAGAGTGGTCAACTTTACTGCGAATTAAGCCAAACTCCTGAACAGCAGAACTGAAGCGACTGAACCATGCCCGAGGAGACTGCTTGAGACCATATAAGGATTTGCAAAGACAACACACCTTCCCAGACTCCCCCTGAGCAACAAAACCCGGTGGTTGCTCCATATAAACTTCTTCTTGTAAATCACCATGAAGAAAGGCATTTTTTATGTCAAGTTGAAGGAGTGGCCAGTGACGAATAGCACCAAGAGCAAGAAATAGGCGAACTGACGCCATCTTAGCGACCGGAGAGAATGTATCACTATAATCAAGGCCGAATATTTGAGTAAAACCCTTTGCAACTAGGCGGGCCTTGAGTCGATCAACATGGCCATCAGGTCCAACTTTCACAGTAAACACCCAGTGACAACCAACTATAGACTTCTCTGGAGGAGCAGAAACAAGGTCCCAAGTGCCATTGGAATGAAGTGCAGTCATCTCATCAAGCATCGCTTGGCGCCACCCTGGATGGGAAAGTGCTTCACCTATGGTCTTAGGAATAGAAATAGAAGAAAGACTAGAAACAAAGGTGAAATGAGGTGAAGAAAGACGGTCATAGCTCTAAAAAGTATAAAGAGGATAACGGTTACGAGTAGTACGTGTACCTTTTCTTTGAGCAATAGGAAGAGCCTCTGGTGAAGGATCCGGAGGGGAAGAAGCAACAGCAGTGAGCGATGAGTCAGCGAGAGTCGAGTCGACAGGAGGCACAGTTTTGCGACGCTGATAGGTGAGAAGTGGACGGTCCTCAGGTATAGAAGCAATAGGTTGCTCATCTGGACTAGAAGCGCCTGCAGCTGGCAAAGACAAGTCAAGAAAAGAGACAGGAAGAACATGATCAACCTGTGACAACTGAGATGGGATAGAATTAAAAGGTTGTTGATCAAGAAAAGTGACATCAGCGGAAACTAAGTAACGCTTAAGATCGGGAGAATAACAACGATAACCCTTTTGAAGACGAGAATAACCAAGAAAGATACACTGAAAGGCTTTGGATGTTAACTTATCCTTACCAGGAGTGAGATCATGAACAAAACAAGTACAACCAAAGACATGTGGAGTTAGAGGATAAAGAGGAACATCTGGAAGCAATAGATTATGAGCAATGTCATTGTTGAGCACAGATGAAGGCATGCGATTGATGAAAAAACAAGAGATGAGTACAGCATCTGCCCAGAAGTGAAGGGGAACCTGCATATGAAGAAGAAGGGTACGTGCAGTTTCAATGAGATGTCTGCTTTTACGTTCAGCCACCCCATTTTGTTGTGGAGTGTGAGGACAAGTAGTTTGATGTAAAGTACCTTGTGCAGCCAAGAAATTAGAAAAATCAATAGAAACATATTCCTTAGCATTATCACTACGTAGAATGCGAATAGAAACACCAAATTGAGTATGAATCTCACTAGAAAACTTTTTATAAATGGAAAATAACTCAGAACGATTTTTCATTAAATAGATCCAAGTGCAACGGGAAAAATCATCAATAAAGGTAACGAAATACCGAAAACCTAAAACAGACAAGGTACGACTTGGACCCCAGATATCTGAATGAACAAGAGAGAAAGGAGCATCAGCTCGTTTATTGACTCGACTGGCAAATGAAGAACGTGTATGCTTCCTTTGTTGACATGACACACAATCTAAAGACTGAAGACCGAATAAAAGAGGAACCATTTTCTGCAACTTTGAAAGACTTGGATGACCGAGGCGACTGTGGATAAGTTGTGGAGATTCTGTGAGAGAGCATGCCACTGAAGGACGAGGCACATCCAGATAGTAAAGCCCCCGTGACTCACGACCCACTCCAATCATTTTCCCCGTACCCGGATCCTGCACAGAAACAGAATGGTTAGAGAAAGTAATGGTGCAAGTGAGGGAGTGGATCAACTTACTAATAGAAATTAAGTTATAAGGGATGCCAGGAATGTAATAAACAGATGTCAAGGCCAAGGTAGAGGTCGGACGAGCTTGTCCAATCCCACGAACTGGGGCTTTGGTTCCATCCGCAAGGGTAAAAGAAGGTAAATTATCAGAATAAGTAAGAGATGTAAAGAGTTCCTTATTACCACAGAGATGATCGGTAGCACCTGAGTCAAATATCCAAGTGCCAAGTGATGTAGAATGAGAAACACAAGCAACGAGATTACCAGTATATGGCTGAGACTGAGGAGAAGCCTTCCTAAGAAGAGTTTGGAGTGCAGCATAGTCCGCAGGTGAGAGAGAACCTGAACCGAATGATGCATTGTCTGACTGAGCTATATTTGCAACAAGAGAGGTGTCCCAATCTTTGTAGTTAACCTCTGAGAGATCAGGAGATGCTGCTGCCATTTAAAGACAAAAGATAATATCCGTAAACGAAGGCAAACGATATCCAATCAAGGAGAACCACTCGTCTAAAGTAAGACCCACAAAGAATCAAGCACAGATCCGGAAAGATGAGGAAAAACCGAGCTAGTCTGTCCAGAAACGACCGGAAAAAGACGCCGGAACAGTGCACACGCGCCAGTGAAGGGTGGCGCGTGAGCACCACGCGCAGGGAAAAGAAGCGGCGCGTGAGAGCGCGTGGGGACTCCTCTGATGACGGGTCTTCCACAGACTTGGTCACCAGAGAGAAAGGGATCTGATCGCAGGCTTTCCGGTTGAAATCGACGCCGGAACAGTGCTCTGGTGGCCTGAACAGTGACGAGCGGCGGTTGTTGGCGGCGGGAAGTGATTCTGACAGTTGAAGAAACAAGCCGGAGAGACACACGGCTTAGAGAAAAAACTCGCCGGAAGAATGCACGGCAAAGTAGAAGAGAACACCTAAGCAGTGGGCTTAGGGTTTTAGCGGAAGCGGATCCCCAGAGCGAAAAAGCTCTGATACCAACTTGAGATTAAAGAATAATTGTATATTGAATAATTGTAGTGTATTACAATGTACAAGAGCTCTCTATTTAAAGAGACTAAAAGAGCTAATAGGCTGAGCTCATACGATGTGGGACTATATATATACTGAACTATGTTTACAACTATTCTAACAAATACAAAGGAAAAGAAACTTCACCCAGCACTTTCGAGAGGTGCAGACTCTCCCATTCCAAGTCTAATTTTCCAATGCCCTTTTCCTCTCTCCTATTCTTACACTAATGCTTCTCTCAACAAACTAACACGTCACTATTCTCCTTACTCTACTACTAACAACCCATAACTGAATGACCCTCCAAAGCATGACCCTCTACACCTTCTAGAATGCCCTGCACCACATCAGCTTTATTTTTTGGTTATTCCTCTAATGCGTTTCCTGTTATAAGTACGCAACACCTTCGTATCAGAGACTTAACAAAATCCTACATGGAATATAAAAACTGCTGCAGCATAGAAAATTATTACCACATCCTCATACTCATTACAATAAGAGCAGAAGAAAGGGGGACAGACAAACTGACAAACAATCCGTTTGAACAGCTCTCTGTAGAAAATCAACTGGTAGCCTAGGACTGAAACAAAAGTTGAATAGTAGGATAACATCCATAGATTAGATTAGGCAATGAAAAATAAAAAGATAGAAGATGCTCTTTCTCAAGATATATTGAAAATCAGTGACCAAAACACAAATTAGTGTAAAAAAGAAAAGCATAAAGAAATCAAGGAAAAGAGAGAGATATATCATTTCCTAATAGCTTATTAAGTATGGGAGAAACCATAGCTTCCAACTTTTAAGCTCTCACGATTTTTATTTTTATTTTAGTTGCTTTGATTTATACTTAGCACCAAACATGTGTTTATAATTCACATGCAAATGTCCAAAGAGCCAGTTACCTGTACAACTTCTTCATTTTGGGAAATATACTTAATCTGTTCCTTTGAAAAGATTCGTATATTAGCACCTGTGGCTCTTCGCATTTCAGAGATAACAAGACCACCCTTGCCCAAGAGGCAGCCTACCTGTGGTGAACGCACAAGAAGTCTAGCAACAACTGCTGCATTTGGTTCGAATCCAATCTCTGTAAGTCGACTATGAACACGAATAACAGCTTCTTGTGCAGGAGAATGCTTTTGCTCTGGATTCTGCAGAAGGTTATATCAATTTCATTTCTTTTTCCTAGGCAAATATCATGGAAATTGAATATCATATTTTATAATTTACTGCTACAATTCTACCAAAAGATGCAAACATGTTTGCAACGAAAACTATCAATACAGGAAAGTTACCATGATTAGAATAATTCAACATCAACTCACAGTAAACAATCTGAAGATGGACCCCAGCCACAAAAATCATACAAAGGTTACCTGTTTTGATTATAGCAAAAGAACAACCATATTTTAGATTTCCAACAAAGATCACCAGAATAACTGGACACCAGAGAGCCAGCTGACAATAATCTCAAGAAACATTGCACTTGCTGGACCAGAAACCTTTCTGAGACATAGTTTACTTCCACCAAATCAAAGTTATAGAAAAAATTTAACACAAAAAATATTATAAGGTTATTGGCAATTACATGTTAAAAGCAAATCCTATGGACAACTATGGTTAAGGTGCAAGTAGAGTATTTATTTATCAAAGACAGTTAAGTTGTCGTGCCTCTCGCGCGGATATCACAACCACACGCTCATCTGAATCAGGTCCAGCATCAACAATTTGGATAGATGCACCAGTTTCGCTTTGCAGTGCCCGCACTATGGAACCACCTTTCCCAATAAGACTACCAACTTTATCATGTTGACATAATAGCTTAAAGACAACCTCCTCTTCAGCAAGCATTCTATGAGCAGGTCCTGCACTTTCAGGACCAGGAAAAGAAGCATAACCTCTTGAATGATGATCAGAAGAAGCATATGTGCCAGAACCAGATGCATAACCCCGTTGGGGATAAGGTTCAACCTGAGCAGGTGCCCCCGTTCCATGGAGCACCCCAGGCCCAGAATCCACCCTTGCATAATCCTGAAGACAACTTGAAACACAGAGGAGCGCTTTTTTTGCTGCACTAAAGTTTCCAGTTATCTGCATACATCATAAGCCACAATGTTATTTACTGTGCCAAGTGACATAGCCCATAGGAAGAAAGAGTGAAACCACTTCAAATTACAAAAGCTTATGATAAGTCATTTTATTTTTTATTTTTTGGTTAAAGTGTCATCAACCAACTCTCCCAAAAATTTAGCCGGTTGACTAAAGTCCCAATAAATGGTTGATTGACATTTTGCCCCTCTTTTAAAATTAATTTACCACTTTGCTCATCTTCCCAAATAATATATCAATCTATCACTATTTGACCAAATCTCAACCCTTAGTAAGTCATTACTCGAGCAAAATGACTCATTTACTCGAGTAAGTGTTGGTCAAATAGGAATAGATTGGCACCTAGTTTAATCTTGAGTGACATACTGATATATAGATTGAGAAGAAGGACAAAGTGGTAAATTTATTTTAAAACAAGAGCAAAATGATCAATTAACCCCGGATAAATGATATTATTATATTTCTAACACCCTCCGGCATCATATAACCATTTTTGGATTTAAAGTGTACAGATCCATTTTACCTTGAGATCTTATGCTGAAATTTAACAACTTAAACTTTTTATTATTATTATTATTAAAGCCTTAAAGGAATCAGACGTATAAAAGCTCTGGTAACGTCACAAACTAACAATCCCAAAAATTGAACGAATGATTTTTATTATATCACTAAGCTAAAAATGGAAAAGCTTTACTTTGGAAAAGAGTAATTGAGTAACACAATAATTAGCATTAGTTATGCAATATGTAATATCTCTAATTTTGACTTATATAGATTAAGGAAAAAGAAGAAGACCTGAATGAACTCATCTCCATGAGGAGGAAGAGGAGGTTGATCCTTTGGCAAAACCCTAACTTGGGCCCCACTCTCTTGCCTAATCTTCTCCACAATCTTACCTCCTCTTCCAAGCACACACCCAACCTGATAACTCGGCGCCACCAACCTACAATTAACCGTCAAATTCGAACTCTTAACTTCCTCCTCAACCATTCTCTCAAAAACCCTAATCAAAGCAAGTTGCGACGGCGACTCATCACCGCCATTGCTACCTTGTTCGCCAGTGCCCACAATAACAATGATGCGGTCTTCGCCAAATTCATCGACGAGAATCTTAGCTCCACCACCACCGAGCCCCGTTAACTCCGCCGTCTTTGCCACCGGACACATGATGCGGAAAACGGTTTCGGTTGCTGTCGGCGGAACATGGCGGCGCTTCTTGTTGCTGCTGTTGTTGGACATCGTATGAAACTAACACACTCACTCAAACAAGTAACAAAAGCATTACATCGTATGCACCTTTCTGCAAAAAATTATATCATTCTTAGTTTTTTACACACGTATAACACGACTGACATTAAATCCAATAAATACAAAATAAAGAAAGTACATGGATTTGAAATTTATGAAAAAGAAAATACTGAACGTTTTGTAAATTCTATTAAATTAATTTTCTTAATGAGTCTTGCATTAATTTCCCAATAAATAAAGTCATCATTTACTTTAAAAAAAAAAATTTGTTTTTGTCTAAAAAAAATATTTTTGTTTTCGTATTATCTTCAATTTATTTTGTCACATTGCAAGCCTGATAAGATGAAAACAAAGATTCTCGGCTCAAATTTTAAATATTGTTCCGAATGAACATTAAAGGGATGATCTTCGTGAATAATCTGTGTCTCTATTAAATTGTGTATGATACTTATATAAGATATAATTATTGGTTACTAAAAGATCGTGGGTACTTAACAATGGAACGGTTATTGAGATCGTGGCATGTTCAAAGTGTAGAACTAAATAGTAGGTTAAAACCTATATTTAGGGGTGTAAATCACGGCAGGTTTTGGCCTTCATAGTCTAGGTTTACACAAAAAATATTGAGCTTATCTGATCTATGAACCTATCAAAGCCTTAGTTTAAAAGTGAAGTTTATCCTGTTATTTAAAAATACAAAGCCTACATGGTCTATGAGGCCTTTTAGGCCTACATATTGCAAATTAAATAAATAAATAAAATTAAAATATCTCATTCATTGCATAATATTTCCAGCATGGTCCAAATTATAAAAATTCTACAACAAATTTTTTAACAAGAAGTCAAGAACACATGTTATAAAAATTCTACAACAGATTTTTTTAACAACAACAAAAATTGAATTTTTCTTGGCACTTCACAATCTTCTAATGAGCCTTCTTATCTTCCTTTTACTTTGATATACTTTCACTTTTTGAATCTGTGAAACATCATCCTCCTGCAAAATAAAGTTTAAGCGAGTGAGGAAAAAAGAGAGAAGTCCAAGAAAAATATATTAAATAAAGTCAACGTAAAATTAATTTTATCAGAAGACAGCACAAGGGAGAAAGAAAATAAACTTGGTACTTCAAATTCCACAAACCTATGCAATAAAAAAGTGAAAACTCAGAAGCTGCAGCTCATAAAGTGATAGAATCCAAGAAATCAAGAACTCAAAAATTGAATTAGGGACAAGGGAGATGTATCTGAGTGACACTGACAGTGTGCTTCCAAGAAAGCGTTGATTACAAATCTAAAGAAAACAGAACCAGCAAGAAAATCCGGATCTTCAAAGAAATCTATTCACCTGAGCCAAACCCAGTAAAGACTCAATCACACAAAACATCCGAAATCATCCAAGAAATCAATCACTCTTAGAAAAGAGTTTTTTTAATCATTAGAATTATAAAGAAAAGGAATTTAATTTTCCAAGAATGAAACAAACAAATACTTTCAAGCTAATCTGAATACATGAACTACAATTCACATATGTTCAAATACAAATTACATAAATCTGAACTAAAACACCCATTTTTTCTTTTCAATAACATAAAAAAAAAATACAGAACCAACACTAATAAACTCGAAGATAACCAATTTCTTAAGCAAAGAAGAAAACAAAAATCGAAAAAAAAGAAGCAACGAACCACTTGTAACGCATGAAATGGCCATCTAAGGGGGGCGATCTTTTGGATTCATCTTTAAACGAAACAGCACACCAAATCACCGGTGACTGATTAGGATTTATTGGATTAGGATTTTAAAAGACTTTTTTGAGATAGAAAATTCTATAGATTTTAAAAGACATTTTAGAATTACAGAAACTTTATAGACTTTTTTAAAAGACTTTTTTTACAATCAATATTTCATATGATTGAATTTTAAAGGATTTTAACATAATTCATAAGATTTGAAAGGACAATATGATGTTATCAAAAAAAAAAAAAAAAAAGGACAATATGAATTTATAGGATTTTAAAAAACTATATGAATTTTTAACAAATATTCAAAATTACAAGAGTCAATAAAAAAATAACAAAGAAATGCAATGATATTAATAAAAAAAAGTAAAGTTAACAACGAGTTGAAAATTATCTCAAAAATTACTAAGCAACAACTCTCCACGTATCAATAAAATCTAATATAATTTTTAACAAACATTCAAAATTATTAAGCAATAGCTCTCCACATATCTAGAGTTATACTAGTCCTCCAAGCATTAGCATCTTCTCGTTCCTGCTCTTGAGATTGACCAACGGGTTAAAAATTATCTTCTTCACTAACTGGTGATACTGAAGATGAAGATGCATCTATTGATTTAATTGGAAATTCATCTGAACAACAGTTTTCTTTGCGAAGAAAGTTGTGTAGTGCTACACATACTAAGATTAGAACTAGACAATAATTAAATATTTTTAAATGAGATTAATATCAACACAATTTAAAAACATGTTTATTCAAACGAGTAAACCAAACTAACATGAAATAGTTCAATCAACATGCTTGTCTTTATTAGATATTCTGGTGTTGTATGTTCTTTCTTATTACTTTGTATATAAAAAAATATAGACGAATAGTGATGAAACATAAAAAACTCTATATTATTTTGGTATTTTTTTTTGGGCAGCATAGTGAAGAAAGCCTGATACCAAAATATAGACGCACATTTTTTTTTTGGGCAGCATAGTGATGAAGCACATCATTTTTTTTTAAAAGCTCTGATACCAAAATTATTACGAATAGTGAAGAAAAATAATAATTACTATATGTTCTAACCGAGGTCATATTCAATGGTTATGATCACATGACATCTGTCTTTCTCCACCACTATGCCTTGCAATATCAATATTTTAATAAGTCAAAATTATAAAGGCCAAATCATTCACAACAAATATAAAACAATTTTTTAATCAATCAGAATTAAAAGAATTAAATAAAAAATATAAGAACCATTATTTTATGGTAGGAATCAAAACCTAAAAGAGTCAAAATCAATTTTTTAATCAATCAGAATTAATACTTTATGGTAGGAATCAAAAGACGCAGTACAAAAAAATGGGTGATTATTGGAGGTTTTTTAGTGGAGGTTAAGAAAACCTCCACTAAATAATGTAATCTTTGGCAGGTTTTAAACCTCCGCAAATTGATATTATGTTTTGCTATTTTAAATTGCTTAAAAATGCATAATAGTTTTTTTTTTTATAATTTATATTTTCTTTCTACATTTTATGAAATGCAAAAAGGTGTTTTAAAAAATTTATACTTTTTTTTTAAAAAGAAAATTTGTGTACAGCAACGTAGCACTAACTCCACTAAGCAGCTACAAAGTCTCCTCCCCCTTATTCAGAACTTCAACATTCACTATCAGATTTCTCTCTTCACAGATAACTTCATTTTCCTATGCTTCGAAACCCAGAGTCATTGGAGTTATGGTAACTCACTCGGCTTCAATTTCTTATTGTTTACTACTTAGACTTTTGAATTTTACATATCTCCTTTTTCAGATTCAAAATTTTCAAATTCATGTTTCAAATTTGAAATTGCTCCAACCTGGTCCTCGCTTTTCTCACCATCGCTAATATCCAGTGAGATCGTGAAGCTGAAGATGATTGTGAAATGATATTTGAGCCACCTGCTCGATGGAATTAGCAAGTGCTCGACATGCCATGGGTGCTTCGCGCATTAAGAGTGAGCTATCTTTGTTTTCTTATCGTTCTCATAATGCTTGTTAAACACATTTCATTCTTCTTCTTCTTCTTTATTTTTTAGTAATTTCCTAAGTTTATTCATTTATTTTTGCAGATTCTCAGGAAGTTTTCAAGCAATGGGAGTTACTGGGAGTTTCTCTTCTTCTTCTTATTTCTCTTATGTAATTGTGTTTTGCGAATGAGGTGTTCGATGAATTGACTCAATGAGATTTACTGTGATTTTGTGATTGTTTGTGTTCAGGAAAGAGGCGAGTGGACCATCACTTATGTGGACCATCAGTTATGTCTTGCACGATGCCACTGCCGTCGTGAGTCCCTATCTTCTTACCTGTGATTAGAATATATAAATGTTGATATTCGTTTCACCATTTATGATGATGTATGAGTGAATAAGAGAAGAAGAGAAGAGGGTTCTCTGTTTCATAATTCATTTGGGATGTTTCAAGACAGTGAATGTGAGAGGGAATGGATGAGAAGAAGAGTATAAAAAAAATGAGATTGCATGAGGTAGGGTGTGAGTTTGAACTGCATTAATTTGGAGTCTATTGTTTATGTCTCTTGCAAGTTTTTTAGTCTTAGGATGATAGTCCAGTTGTGCTTCCTTACCTCATATATTAGACCGTTGAAAGAACAAAGGACATCTTCGATGACTTCAATTCCACCACCGACACCGTGTTTGAATTAGGTTATTTGATTATACTGTATTTCATTCTTGTTCAGTGCATTGGTTGATAGTATTGAAATTTTGATTCGTAATATTGATGTTGTGAAATTATTTCTTTAAAATTATTTATTTCGAAAAATATTATAACTTGATTGCTTTGTTTCTTATAGTTGAAATGTATATTGTTATGGACGAGAACTTGAGCTATACTGTACATATCCTGTGACAATGGACATAAATGCTGAATTATTGGATAAGAAATAAAGATGGGGATTTTGATTTGATCATTTTGATTGATTGCTACTTTCGTCCATTTTTGTAACTTGGTTGCATACGAAAATTGTCTTCTGTTGTTTGGTAAACTAGGCTTCTCCTAAATCTGATGCATTTAAATTTCAGTTCATATTATTAGGTGTTGTTCCATTTCCTATTGATGTTCCTCGCTTGAAGGTCATCACATTGAATGAGTCATATGTGACTTTGGTTCCAACCACATTATATTATGTGAGTATCCTTTCTTTGCTACTTATATTATTAGGTACTGTACTCTACTCACACATATAATATACTTAATTTCTTAATTTTTTAATTTTCTTATTTTCTTAATTTCTTAATTAAGAGATTAAGAAATTACAGATATAGCCGTCAACTTCACAGGTCAGGAATTTAATCAAACACTTGTTTTATGTATTCTATTCTATTATATTCTCTCTCTAATTCAAAAGTGCAGATGGCATGTTTAAGGGAATCTATAACGGCAAGCAATGTCACGTCGCAGATATACCAACGGTTTTGAGCAGGGCTTGGGCTGCTGGTGTCCACCGAATTATTGTATACCCTTTTCCTCTTTCGTAATATATAAATTACTTGTCTATTTGTCGAGGAAGCTTTGAAATCCATAATGTGAATTTTTAATTATGAGGGTTCATTATTGTGCTTTAATTATTAATTGAGAAGATTAAGTGAAATTCAGGCTTGAAAGTTAGTTTATGAAATTAAAAGTTGAAACCCTATTATCCTATAGAACTTCAAGCACCAATTAACACGATTTATTCTTCTGTGATTTAAGGCAATGAATATGAATTCTTGTGCTAAAAAAGTGCCAGAGCCTGAAGGGGTGATTCCCTTGTACAGAGGCGGTATAAAATGATAATTCTGCTCAAAATGAAGGCATTTGTTTCTGTTTGTTTGTATAAAGTTATCAACTTGATCCCATAAATGTAAATTGTGTTCTATGTGTGGGTGGTTTACGGTCAGGACTTGCTATTTGTGTTGCAGGTAACTGGTGGGTCACTTGAGGAATCAAGAGAAGCGCTTGCAATTGCAGAAACAGATGGTTTGTCATGTTATTGTCATTTTCTCTATATGACTTTCAAATGCAGATTGTGGCTTTTCAGTAATTTGATGATTTATTGTTTTTTTTATAGGACGACTTTTCTGCATAGTGGGTGTGCATCCAACACGTTGCAAGGTTGCTTTTCTCCTTTGGGAGCTCTTCTTCAAAGCATTTGTTTGGATGGAATTGTTTGTAACTATGATTTACTGAATTGGTTCAGGAATTTGAGGAGAGTGGAGATCCAGAAAAGCATTTTCAGGCTCTTTTGTCATTAGCTATATATTGTGGAGGCTTTATAACCTTTTGAATGGGAACTTACAAGATTTAAAGTATAATTTTTTTCAAATAACAAATAAATTTATACTTGAAATTGATGTCTTTTATTATTTAAATAAAATCATTTCTCGTAAGCTCATTTTTTTTTAAATATAATAAACAAATTGTGGAGGTCTATGCCCTCCAAGAAGTGATCAATATTGTGGAGGTCTATGGGTGACAGAAAGTTAAATATATTGTGGAGGTCTTAAATCTCTAGAAAGTGCAATATTTGTGGGGGTCTCGAATCTCCAAAAAAATATTTGTGGGGGTCTCGAACTTCCAAAAAATATTTTAACAAATTGTGGCACTGCACACAAAACCCCCACAAACTATGTTGTGGCGAAGGTAGAACTGGGGGTTTGGGTGAATGCCACAAATGTCTTTTGTGGGGGTTAAAGACCTCCACAATATGAGAATATGACCTCCACAAATAACCTGAATTTTTGTAGTGACGACAAACATGGAGTCAAAAACCCTGATACATATATTAATCACGTCGGATTTTTGAAGCACGAGATTGTGATTAAAAAAAAAATACAGATGACAATGAAGCACGTTAAAATCATCAGATTATGAAGGAAGAATACAGACGGTAATGAAGCACGATTCTAATGGATTTTTTGACTCCACGTTAAAAAAAATACAAACGATAATGAAACACGTCGTTAATTATGAAGGAAGAATACAAAACCCTGATAAATACAAATGACAAACACAACCATTAACGAGGAAGGAGGAATATGAGAGTAAAAAAAGAACATACCTTGGCTTTGAGAAAAAAGGCTTGTGAAAAAATACTGCAATAGAAGAATCTCAAAAAATCCTAGGGGTTAGGGTGAGATTGTGAGAGAAGCATCCTATTTATATTTTTCACTAAAAAGTCTCATGAAATCCACACCAATATAAAATCCATTAAAATCGTCGGATTTTTGAATACCACGAGATTGTGATTCCATCGTTTAAAATCCTGATTGAATACCAACGGAT
The DNA here is from genome assembly GCF_033153095.1 of Gastrolobium bilobum. Classification (NCBI taxonomy): domain Eukaryota; kingdom Viridiplantae; phylum Streptophyta; class Magnoliopsida; order Fabales; family Fabaceae; genus Gastrolobium; species Gastrolobium bilobum. The sequence goes on along the minus strand of NW_026897514.1, from coordinate 113,060 downwards.
TTGGATGGATTCTAAAATAATCCTTTAAAATCCTAATCGAATACCACATGACTTTTTTTCAGTCCATTAAAATCCTAATCGAATACCAACAGATTTTTTTGTCCAAAAACAATCCATTAAAATCCTTTGAAATCTCAATCCAATACACTCCCATTAATTTTCCAAGAATGAAACAAACAAATACTTTCAAGCTAATCTAAATACATGAACTACAATTCACATATGTTCAAATACAAATTACATAAATCTGAACTAAAACACCCATTTTTTCTTTTCAATAACATAAAAAAAAAATACATAACCAACACTCATAAACTCGAAGATAACCAATTTCTTAAGCAAAGAAGAAAACAGAAATCGAAACAAAAGAAGCAACGAACCACTTGTAACGCATGAAATGGCCATCTAAGGGGGCGATCTTTTGGATTCATCTTTAAACGAAACAGCACACCAAATCACCGGTGGCTGTGTGTAGAAATAGTTTAGTTATGTTAAAGACCACATGATTTTTTTTCTCTCATATCTTTTCTCTCTCAAATAATTCACTCACACTCAAGCATACTACAAGCACTTTTGTTAAAGAAAAATGGAGTCAATCAATTTATTATTATAATCATTATAATAATAAAAAATAATAACGAAAACCCATGAAAAACCATGTGCTCAAGAATACTAAGGTCACATTCCTCCTCGAGCAGATGGTAGAGACAAAAAAATTTGTAATAGGGGACAAGAAAATTTAAAATTCATAACATAATGTTCTCTGCATCTGTGACTACCTGGTTAAAACTCATTAAGCTTCAACACTCTATTAGTAAACTCAGTAGCAAATCCAAAATAACATCACCTTCGCAAAATCAAAAAAGTTCACGAAAGAAAAAAGAGAGTACCTGGTTCTTCTTTGGACGCAGATCGAAAGCCGAACCACTTCTGCATCAACATAAAAAATGCAATAGATTAGTTCATGAAAATCGCAGAAGAAGGGATATACTGACAGAGACATGGTTTGTCGGTTAGGGTTTGTAAATTGTTAACCTTGATAAATGAGTGACCGACGGTGAGAATAGATGGATGACCGACGGTGAGAATAAATGAGTGACCGGCGGTGAGGGACAAAAGCTTGCTCGTTTGGGCGATGAGACTCGTGAGTTGTGAGATCTGATGGTAGAAGCGGCGCATACCAAAAGAAAGCAATTAGGTTTTGTAATTTTTAAAATATAAATGGTATTATATATATATATATATTTTTATTTAAAAGTTTAAACAGGCGAGCCTACAGGCCAAAAGGCCAGGCTTTTTATATCTGGCTTACGGCCTTGTTTTTAAATAGGCTAACCTACAAGCCTTCACATGTCCTATTTACCTCAAAGGCCAGGCCGGTCCAGGCTTTACCTAGGCCAGGCCGTAGGCCCCTGTAGGCCGGCCTGGCCTATTTACACCCTACCCATATTCCAAGTGGGTTTAGACCCATACTCCGGGCTCTTGTTCCTGGTTCCATGCATATAAGTTAAGAACTTGCCAGTTTACCTTACTCAAAACATAGGCCTCATTTATGCTTAACCCCATAAGTTACCAACCCGGAACATTAAACCCATGAGTTACGAACCCGGAACATTAAGCCCCCCAGCTTGGAGTATTATAAATACTTCGAGTTGTCACTATGGATTTGTCTTGATCTAAATTCAAATATGGCAAGCAACACTATCATTAAATGCCACCTGCCACTATACTTTGCGTATGCCACATGTTGTTTTTTGCCTAACCTTGATCTTATCAAACAACACAATTTGACATATTTCAATCATTTCTTTTCGAAATTCGAAACGGTAACCCTTACACTTCTTCCCTTAATCTCTTTATTTTCCTTACATCTTTAATCGTTTTCTCTTCTTGCTTTTCTTTTCTTTGTCTCAACCGCATCTTTTTCCCCTGGTTGCTGACATCTTCTTATGCCTCTTGTTTCCTTCTCCATAATCATTGCACACTACTCTAAGTAAGTTTACTCATCTTTATACTTTTTCTTTCTTTACTTGAGAAACTTGTTGTTTATTCCCATTCTTGATATTTTTCTTTTATATTTTCTTACCACTATTCATATTTTCAATATAATGAGCCCCCATAATACCTTCCCAAATATCTTCCTTAAAGAAGACGTTTTAGATCACTTAAAAACCTTCGCTTTGCTAGAAAACTTTGCTCCTTATTGTAAGAATTTTATCCCTTGTAGAGCCCCGTTATTTCCTTTGCCAGGTTCAGGACGTATTAGAATATCTTTACGTCCTCAACCCCCTTACAATAGTATATTGCCTATTACTTCAGTTTTCGAGTTGAAGTCTAACTATGTATTTCCTTCCAGGCACATGCCGGGGAATCGTCCTTACCGCTCGCTTCCCGCTTCTCATTTTGCTCTTCCGCCCAGCTTGGCAGATTTAGAATAGGTTGACGAAGAAGCGTTAGGACTTCGCTCATCTTACGAAAATAACCCTATTGCTTTATAATCAGCATTACATTTGGTACCTCTCTGTCATATAATTACCTCTTTCCAGGTTGAAGTTCCCGGCGAGAATGAAAGAATATGTTCCCCCTCCGGGCAAGGTGATGACTTTTTTTTCTTTGTGTACAAATGCTTATTTTCAAAACTTAAAATCCTATTACCTTTTATCGACTTCCAAATAGAAGTCTTACATTATCTGGATGTTGTCCCTTCTCAGCTTTATCCTAACAGTTGGTGTTTCTTATGAGTTTCTGAACTAATTTGCCGAGCTTACAAGTTCACTTATTCTGCCAGGGTATTTTTTTGTCTTTTCGCTGTTTTCCGTAACGCCATTGAGAAAGGAAGTACCCATTACAATTAGGTTTCTTTAAAAGTTTTCCCTAGACTTAAATGGTGTACTATATTTAAGGATAATTGGAAAAAAATTAAGGAAAATTACTTCAAAATTTGTTGTCCTGAAGCTCTCCCTTCTACCTCATCTGCTTCTTCATCTTTTTCTCAAGCTGCAACACCTTCAGCTTTCTTTTTAGATCAAGATGGACTTCCTCGGTTCCTCTTATCTCGGAACCGAGCTCATTACACTCCTTCTGCCAAAGTATTCTTAACTAACCCGAAGAATTTGTCAGATGTCGAGTATGTAACTTATGATTGGTTTAAAGACTTGGCTCATCAATTAATAAAGGAAAACATCTCTATTGGTCCTCGCCCAATTTTAGAAAACGGGTTTTCCTCAGAATAGAATCAAAGAAAACTTAGTAAGTAACTATTAATATTTTTTCCTAAAGTTCATCATATACTCAGTGTCTAACTTTCTTCTATTTTTCAGATAAAACCATGGATCCAAATTTTTTTCCTCGTATGAAGAAAAATGCTAATTTGAAAGGGGCTCTGACTGAAACTGCTTCTGCCTCTGGGGAAAAGGGTTCTCCTTCCACCATTCCGGCTACTTCTGCTACGGGTTCCGCTCCCGGAGATACAGTCGTAGTGGATGTAGATGCCCCAGTTGATTCTGGCGACCTCCGCCAAAGAAAACGTGTCCGAGTAAATGATCCTGACAAAGATATTGGTGTCACTGTTACTAACAGATCTCTTACTCCCCCAACTTCCATCGTTGCTTCGCAAGCTCAAGGTCCTAATTTTCTTGAAAAAGTAAAACCTTACTTCACTGCAGGTCTTTGAGAAAAATGGGATAAATTTTCCTTGGATTAACTCATCACTAAGTTTACTGTTCTCCGAGATAACGACATCCGAGAAGCTTACTTATTTGAAATAGCTCTTTTAGCTCTTATTAAGCGTCATCAATTTCTATCTAACCTTCAAGACCTGAATAACTTCAAAAACAAATTTCACACTGAACAAGCTGTTCTCAAAAAATGGGCTGAAGATGCCCAGTTCATTGCTCACGGATTTCAAGTACAACTAAAGGAAGCTCAAACTTACAAAGCCACTGCCGAGGAGACTGCCAAGTTCGTTGCTGAAAAATTGCAATTTGCTGAGCATAACTATTTTGAGTTGATGAAGGAACGTAATCAACTCAAGAAGAATTTCGAGGATTCTGATCTCCAGGTAGTTGAGTTAGAGATGGAAGTTGATACCTTAAAATCTAAAGTATTAAACCTCGAAAAGGCTGCTACTGATATGGATAGCAAATTTGAAGCTAATGGTCATCAAATTCGTTGTTGGGTTCTAGACCAGGTGGGATTCTATAACCCGAGAATTGTTCTTCAAAATTTGAACAAAATTGAAACTTTTAACTTTGTGGAAGATGGCAACTTGTGCAAGTATGACGAGGAAGGTCAAATAATTGTTCTCGCATCTTGTGCTTCTGATGTCGGTGTCGTTAACCCGAGCTCCAGCAATGTTCCTAACTCAGAAGACTCTCCCATTCAAACTCACGATGCCTAAAAGGGTGGTATGCCACCTTTATTTGTACTCTTTTTTGGGCTGGAAATGTCGGCTTTTAGTTGATGTATTAAACAATATTTTCTTTGTTAACTATTCCCTTTAACTTCAACTTGCTTATCTATAAGATTTTATCTATTTTACCTTTACTCCTTCCTTGATATTAATTGAATAAATTTTTCGTAACCTTCATACTGGCTTCATATTGTCATATTCTCTACTCGTAATTTTTTGCCCACTTCCGAGTAGGAATTGAACGGGTGCCCAAAAATCCATATTTTGGCATCAAGGGACATTTTATTTGCTCGCTTCCGAGTAGGAATTGAACGGGTACCCAAGAGTCCATATTTTGGCGTTAATGGACTTTTTATTTGCCCGCTTCCGAGTAGGAATTTAATAGGTGCCCAAGAGTCCATATTTTGGCATCAAGGGACTTTTTATTTGCCTGCTTTCGAGTAAGAATTGAACGGGTGCCCAAGAGTCCATATTTTGGAGTCAGGGGACTTTTTATTTTAGTCTTGGCCTGGATAATTTTACTGGAACTCACTAGTATTATTGGCTTTAAATTCAAGAATACAAAGTAAATTTTGAAATTATAAACTTCCTATTTGAACTTTAAATTTAAATTCTAGACATCAAACTTAAACCTTTCATACTTCTAAATATTCTACTTTGAAATTGTAAAACACATTCCTAAGAAAAAGTAATCTAAGCGAGTTCCTTAACTGAAATACCTCTTCAACTTGTCCGCATTCCAATGTCTTGGAATTACTTTCCCATCTAAATGTTCTAGTTGATAAGCTCTTGTATGCGTGCAAACCGCTACTTTGTATGGGCCTTCCCAATTAGCTGCCAATTTTTCATTCCCTGCATTCTTATTTCCTATATCTTCTCTCCTCAACACTAATTCTACGAGTTCAAAAGATCTTTTCACTACGGCTCAGTTGTATCTTGTCGTTGCTCGCTGTTTGGAGGTCATCTCCATAATAGACGTTCTCTCTCTTTCCTCTTCTAACAAGTGTAGATCAATCTTCATCATTTCACTGTTTACTTCTTCTTTTTCTTCTTCTACCATCTTCCTTCTCCATGATGGCTCTCTGACTTCCACCGGTAACAGTGTATCAAATCCATAAGTCATCTTGAACGGAGTTTCTTGAATACTAGATTGGACTTACGTCATGTACCCCCACAAAACATTGTCGAGCTCTTCTAACCATTTACCTTTACAACTCTTTACTCTCCTCTTCAACCCATTCGTAAGAATTTTGTTAGCTGATTCCACCTGCCCGTTTGTCTGGGGATGCTCCATTGCTGCAAAATGGTGCTTCACTCCTAACTCGGCTACAGTTTGTCGGAACTTTCTGTCTATAAATTGGGTTCCATTATCTGTAATAATTATCTCCGGTATACTAAACCTGCACATTATTTTTGTAAAGAAGAACTTTTGCACCTTCTGAGCAGTGATATTTGTTACGGTTTCTGCCTCTATCCACTTTGTAAAATAATCAATCGCCACAATTAGATACTCAATCCTACCTACTACTTTGGGAAATGGGCCTAAAAGGTCATTTCCCACTTATAAAATGGTCATGGAGAAGAAATTGTGAATAACAACTCTGGGGGAGCCTTGTAAATATTGGAAAATTTTTGGCATTGTTCACACATTTGGACTTGCCTCTTCGAATCTTCCCCCATAGTTGGCCAAAAATAACCTGCCCAGATGACTTTTCGTGCTAATGACTTTCCTCCTAGATGATGTCCATTGATGCCTTCATGAATTTCTTCTAAAACATACTCGGTGGCCGGTGAGGCTATACACTTCAATAATGGCGAGTTGAACCCCTTCTATACAAATGCCCTTAAAAAAAAATGAACCATGTCGCCTTCCGCCTCAACTTAGCCGCCTCCTTCTTATCTCCAGGTAACTCTCCCTTCTTCAAAAAGGCTATAATAGGGTCCATCCAAGTACCTTCCTCTACCATCCAAACAATACTCGGAGCCTGAATATTCTAATGTATTATGATCCTCAGGTTCCCTGTAGCTTTAGTACTCACCAATCTAGAAAGTACATCAGCCCAAACATTATCATTTCTCTGAATATGCTCTACTCAGACCTCCTTAAAATCTTTCATCAACTCCTGCACTTTTGCTAGATACTTTATCATGATTTCCTCCCTGGCCTGATAAACACCACTGATCTGTGATGTCGCCAGCTGCGAATCACTGTGCACTTTCAAGACCTCTTCTCTGAGTTCTTTAGCTTGAATGAGGCCTGCAATCATTGCCTCATATTCAGGTTGATTGTTATGTGTGGGAAACTCTAATGTTAACGAGTGTCCATTGCTACTCCTTTCGGGTTCTCTATTATAATCCCTATTCCACTTCCTCTTCTGTTTGATGATCCGTCTACAATAACTTCCACCAATAATCAAATTTTTCTCTTCTGGGGTGAGTCATTTCTACCACAAAATCTGCTAACGCCTGTGCTTTTATTGCCACCCAAACTTCAAAACTAATACCAAACACTGACAATTCCACCGCCTATGCGACCATCAATCCCACAAAATCCAACTTCTGTAACAGTTGCTTGATAGGTTGATTAGTCCTGACTATTGCTTGTCGACATTGGAAATAATGTCGAAGCCTCCTTGTTGTTTGTAACGCCAAGGCCACTTTCTCCACATGCTGATAACGAATTTTAGCTCCTTGCAACACCTTGCTTATGAAATACACAGGTTTTTGACTTTCGTCTTCTCCTTCTCGGACGAGGGCCGAGCTAATTGCCTCTTGTGAAACAGATAAATATAAGTATAAAATTTCACCTGGTTTCGGCTTGCTGAGTATGGGAGGGAAAGCAAAAATATTTTTCAAATACTGAAAAACGACTTCACACTCTTCCGTCCAAGCAAAATTATGCCCATTTTTCAACAATTGAAACAACGGCAACAAAATATGAGCCGATTTTGCTAAAAATCTAGACAAAGCCGTTACTTGCCCATTCAACTTCGGTACTTCTCTAACACTCCCCGAGCTCTGCATTTTTAATACTGCTCGGCATTTATCCGAGTTCGCCTCAATTTCCTTTTCTGTCAACAAAAAACCTAAAAATCTTCCTGCGGGGACCCCAAAAGTGCACTTTGTCGGATTCAACCGCATATTATGTTTTCTGATTTGCTCAAAAACTTCCTCCAAGTCGGATAAATGTGTTCGACTATCCCTCAAATTTACAATCATGTCATCCATATAGACTTCTAACATCCTCCCTATCTGTTCCTTAAACACCTTGGTCATCATCCCCATGTAAGTAGCTCCTGCATTCTTCAAGCCGAACAACATCACATTGTAACAATAAACTGCATTCTCCGTTATGAAAGCTGTCTTTTCTTGATCTTCTTTCAACAATGGTATTTGATTGTACCCCGGGTATGGGTACATAAAAGAAAGGACTTTATATCCGGAAGCATTATCTACCAATTGATCAATACTTGGCAAGGGAAAAGGGTCTTTAGGGTAATCTTTATTCAAGTCTGTATAATCGGTACACATCCTCCATCTCCTATCCAGCTTCATTATAAGTACCGGGTTAGCTAGCCAGGTTACACACTCTATTTCTCTTATAAAACCTGCCTCTAACAGCTTCTTCATTTTTTCTTCAATCGCCTTCCTTTTTTCCAAGCAATTTCTTTTTCTTTTTCTGGGCAACCGACTGTGATCCGGGCATTACTGACAAACGATGGCATGATAAAGCCGGATCTATGCCCAGCATATTAGAGGGCTTTCAGGAAAACAAATCTGCATTCTTTCTCAACAGTTCTTTTAACTCATCTGCTACCTCACTTTCTAACTCAGACCCCATTTCAGTGGTGTGCTCAGGTAACAATCCGAGTTAAAACTCGACCATTGTCCCAATAGGTTCCGGCCTTTCTCCCTTATTTTTCACCCGAGGGTCTGCCTTACTACCGTCACTTGTGGTTCCTTACTTTCTCCCTTCTTTTTCTCCTTGTCTGCTTTGTTTCCTTCCTGCTTGACTTCCTTCTCTGCCTTTCCATTTTCTTTCTTGCTTTCTTGAAGGATCCTCATACTCATGTTGTAGCAACTTCGGGCAGCGACTTCATCCGCCATTACTGTAGCTATAGTTCCATCCTTAGCCACAAATTTCATGGCCAACTGGTCTATAGACAAAAATATTCTAAATTTCTTTATAAACGGCCTGTCGAGAATAATATTATAGGCAGACACAAGATCCACCACCATGAATGACAAAGTCACTGTTTTATGAGTAGGTGCTTTGCCTAATGTTAATCTCAAAGGAATATATCCTAACGACTTAATCTTGTCTCCTGTGGATGCTATCAAGTCGGCTCCACAAGGCTCCAATTGATCATAATCTAAGCCTAACCGCCTAAATGCATCCCAAAAAATAGTATCTACTAACATTCTATCCACTCGATAATTCGCTAATAGCCCTAAAATAACTAGCGGATCATCGTGCTTTGGATCCAAAATTTCATCATCTAAATCATCGAACACTATCTGCTTGCCTGTCTTCTTCCTTTCTTCTTTAAAGCGAGGCTTCTCTGAAATGGCCATACAAGTTTTTAGATGTTTTTTCAAAGCATCGCCAAATTCTCCTCCTCCAACTTGACTTTCGACTATAGTGCACACATGTCCGACTTGTACATGGTTAGATGGGGATGACTTTGCCTCTATCTTCTGACCTTTGTTTATCTCCTTCCTTCTTTCTCCTGGCGGGCTGTGACTTCTATCTGGTCTTTTATATCTGCCTTCTCCTTCTTTACATTCGCTGCCTTCGCCTCTTCTTATATATTTCTGAAACTTTCCTTCTCTAATCAGTTGCTCAATAACGTTATGCAAATTGAAGCAATCATTTGTGAAATGCCCATATCCTCTGTGGAACTCACACCATTTAGATTTATTTGCTTATGCATAACTCGATCTGATGGGTGGGGGCCTCAAAATATTCCTCATCTCCGTGCTCATCACATCCTTGAAAATTTGTGCTCTCGAAGCATTCAAAGGAGTAAACTCTCGTCTATATCCTTCTTGGAACCTTTCTCCGACTAACCGACGTCTCCTTTCTTCTATCTGTCCTCTACCAGCAGGTCTATCTGGCCTCCTGTTTTTTGTAGCTTCTGGAAACCCGCATTCAATCTCCTTTTGCGAGGCTCTGAATTCTTCTAGATCAATATGCCTAGGCAGGGTAATACCCAGGTCCCTCTTGTTGATACTCTTCTTGGCGACCATGATTGAACCCGTCTGGTTCTGACTCCTATCCTTCTGATATTCATATTGTCGCCCTTGATCACGCCGACTTTCCTCTTGGCAAGCATAATATCAATTGTTGAACTCCTGCTAATTTTCTTCACAAACATCATGCTACTCGTAAAACTCCTGTCTGTCTTCCTCCTGATGTCTGTACTCCCTTTTTTCCTGATAGTGCACATTTATATCTGCCTCCCAAGGATATTCTACCTGTACTCGCTCTTCATTTCTCTTATTCATCTCCCATCCTCTACTTTTATTGTCTACTCTTTCTAGGGGACTCCTTGACTCCCTCGAGTGCTGAAGACGACGGTCCTCTTGACAAGCTTCTCGTTGTCCCATAAGATGAGACAACTAGATATAACTAGGAACAGGGGATCGTGAACCCCTTCTGTGATTGCCTTGTCGCTGCTCATTTTCCCGTCGTGGTCTTTCCTCTGAATGGTGTCTCCTTCTTCTTCTTTCATTGTGGTGTCTATTCCTAATATCTTCTGTTAACTGAATCAAGGTCTATCCAATTGTGTTTAGAGAACAACTCCTCCCATTGGATTGGAAAGAATTTTCTTCTTCCTCTCCAGAAAGATGACTGTTTCCAATTCTATACTCCTGATGATTGTTACTAGCCATTAATAAGGTAGGAATAGTTTTACAGTTCCACAGACGACGCCAAATGTTCGGTATGAACATTAAAGGGTTGATCTTTGTAAATAATTTGTGTCTGTATTAAATTGTGTATGATACTTATATAAGGTCTAATTAACAGTTACTAAAGATCGTGGGTAGTTAACAATGGGACGGTTATTGAGATCGTGGCATGTTCAAAGCGTAGGACTAAATATTAGGTTAAGACCCATATTCCAAGTGGGTTTAGACCCATACTCCGGGCTCTCATTCCTGGTTCCGTGCATACAAGTTAAGAACTTGCAGATTTACCTTACTCAAAACATGGGCCTCATTTATGCTTAATTAAGTCCATAAGTTACCAACCCGGAACATTAAACCCATGAGTTACAAACCAGAACAGATACATATAATAAATGTCACTTGATTTCAAACTTCGTTTGTTTATGAAGTAGATGTTCTAATGCATTATTTAATGCAATCATATCATTTGAGAATATTTTATTTATTTATTGTTAAATCGGTGATGATTGTATTACTCTTTGTTCATTTATATTTTTCTCCCGTTATTATTGATTCAATTATGAATAATTAAGATCATTTCATATATGACATGATTATATTATATAATGAAAAAAGTGTGTATCATTTTAAATGATGTAAAGTGGTATTATTTTAAGTGAGAGAAAGAGATAGATAAAGAAGGAGAGAGATGACAAAAAAATATAAAGGTGCCGCTCTCACCTCTTTGTGAGAGTGAAATGACACAAGTTGTATTATTTTAAAGGACAAACATTTTCTCCTTATATAATACATGAAAGGATTAGTTTACTGATTATTTCAGGTTACTATTTAAAGTCGTTCTTCTCTGTTTTTTAACGATTTATTTAATTATTTAAAAGTTTTAAGTCTATTTAAATATTTGAATTATTAAAATAGTTTGAGCTTGAATGTTTGTTTTCCAAATTATCGCAAGAGAGTTCGTTGGAAAAATAAAAGTTAAAATAAAATTTTTAAGAAATATTTAGCAAGTTGGCATGTCACATCCCATTTAACGGGAATGTAAAGTTTTTATATTATGAGTATACCGAATTTGGTATATCCGTTTATTAAATGGGGAAAAAAAATTGGCCATAGAGAAAAATATTAAAAAAGCAAGAGTTAAAATGAATTTTTTTTTACTTATTTTAATAAATGGATGTACCGAGTTCGGTACACCAATAGAACCGAAAGTTTGCTTTCATTTAATATAAGAATTAAACGACCAAATTTATATATTTACGTTTAAAATATGGGATTAATATTAGAAAAAGTTATCTCCTATAATCCTAAAATGATATTATTTTTGGGTTTAAGATTTAAATAAAGGATATTTTAATAAAATTTATGATACAAGAGAAAATTAAATTTCTAAAATACTCTTTATTTTTAATCTTAAATTTCAAAATGACATCAGATTATAAGTTATCTCATATGATTCTTCCCTTAAACTATCTTATAAAATGTGTAATTCTTATATGTGCATATTGTAGATTAAATGATCTTGTTGTTCTTGGATCTGGCTCTGCCTGTTTACAAAAATCACTACCAGCTTTTGCCTTTTGCTACCCTCCATTCTATAGGGATCAATGTCTGCTCAATCTGCAAGTTCTCTGTACAAACATTTCTTCTTCATTGTAATGTGTACGATATCTGATCAACAGTTCTATATTCTATTATATTTTTAAATTTTCTTCACTCTTGCTCAAAAGATTTAACAGAAAAAAACAAAGTTAGGCAAAAACCCAAAACAAACAGAACCAGGTTACAAACAAAAAAGCTTGTGTGACTCTCATCAGTTAGCTCAGAAGGTTAATTGGATTTGTAAAGTGTCATTTGATGTTAGGAAATGTAATACAAAAAATACTCACAATAGAAAATAACATACTATATAAAATCTTGAAAAAAAATTATTACAAAAATCAAAACCAAACTTAAGTCTTGCTTTAGGTTATATTGTTGATTTTTTTATAATTGAATCTATGCCAAACTTTATAGCAATGTCTTTTCCAATATAAGTAATTAAACAATCTTCAAGAAATTTATCTCCCATTCTATTTCAAAAATTACTCTTGATAATTGATATGATGGAGAAAGTTGTTATTATCTATCATATGTTGATATTTAAATAGATATCAAATCGATTTGAGATTTCTTAGAAAATAACATAAATTTATCTTGTATAAATATATTTTATTTCTAATTCTCAATTTCAATTTTTTCTTATATTGTATATTTATTATATACTAATATTGAAATAGACATAAACCTATTTGAGATTGTCAGAAATAAAATTAATTTTATCATGTTCAAATCTATTCTTTATCCAATTTTAAAATTCTAATTTAATTTTTCATCTCATTTATTTATTATATATTGATATTTAGATATACATAAAATATATTTGAGATTGATTAGAAAATAAAATTAACTTTTATTATGTTTAAATCAAACTTTTATCAAACTTTATTTCTTCCATATTTTTTTAATATATTTCAGACTTTTTTTTGGATAATATTTTAGACTTTTTTTACCTTTTAAACTAATTCAAATAATATTACTTTTCAATAAAATTAGGGGGAAATATAGAAAGCAATTATTGTAATAACATGATAGATGGTTATTACAATAATTTATCTTCTTTTGTTCCTCAGTTTTTTATTATAATTAATGAGGAATTATCTTTCTTAATTTACATCTTAGATTGTGTTCTGGGTTGGTTATATAGGCTTAGGCAAGCATAAATCAGAGTTAGGATATTGGGATAAGGTGTATCACTTGGGCCCGGAACCCAGCCAAGGAGCCCGGAACGTGCCTGTAACCCAAGCATAGTGGTGTTCAAGGATCCCACCACGATCTCAATAGTGGCATTACCAGTAACTGCCCACCATTATTATAATTGTTTATTAAGGTATATAATAGGGGAAAACCCAATAAATAGGGAGACAAATATTAGAAATTAACCCATTAATGTTTGTCCAGAACATTTGGCGTCGTCTGTGGAGAAGGTAAAACTATTCCTACCTTTGTCAATGGCTAGTAACAATCATGAAGAGATGAGAGTGGAAAATAGTCCTCTTGTTGGAGAAGAAGAAGAAAATTATTTCCAAAATCCAATGCTAGGAGCCGTTCTTAGAACACAATTGGACAAGCTTTATTCTAGTTGGCAGAAGACATAAGGCACATACATCATAATGAAGGAAGAAGAATGAGACATCGTTCTGAAGAGAGACCAGACCAGGAGAATGTGCAACATTGCAGAAATATCAGAATGGGTTCCCAATCCCCGCTTCCCAGTTATATTCCGCTGTCTCATCCTGGGGATTAACGAAATATGGGACCAGAGAATCGTCGGGTGCAACCTTCGAGGGAATCAAGAAGCCCTACAGAAAGGATAGATAGCAGAGGTAGAGGACGAGAGATGAATCAGAGAAATGAGGAGCGAGTACACCTGGAGAATACTAGTGAAACGGGTAGGAGTTGGCGATATTAAGAAAAAGAAGGCAGGCGAGTGGTTTACGAGCAGCTGGATGCTTGAGAAGAAAATCAACATGAGGCAAGCTGTCGATATTATACTCGCCAAGAAGAAGGGTGGCATAATCAAAGGTGGCATAGTGAGTATAAATGAGGTAAGAAGCCGGAACGAGGAGAGTTCCACCAGGATCATCGAGGAGAGTACCCAACAGAGGAAACTGGCTATTATTATATCTCGGACAGAGAAAATCAAGGAGGAAGGAAAGGTCAGTATCAGCAGGGTAATTAGAGGGATAACCCGAAATATTACCATTATTGGCAAGATCGCCAAGAAGGTTATAGGGCACAACCTTATGAAGGACAGGTGATGAACACGGGGCCAGGAGGATCATGTGTGAATAAGCAAGCATGGGTGGTACCATATCAGCCATATTTTTAGCAGGAGTTCATGTAATGCCGGTTAACCAAGGACCATCAGGAACGCCACTATCATGGAGGCTGAGGGCAGAGCCTATTCTGAGTTGGTTTAAGCAACCTAATGATATGAAAGCATATGATGGAAGTTCAGATCCCAGAGAGTTTGTAATTGTGTTTCGATCAGCAATGTCATTGTGTGGATAAACAGATTCTTTGTTATGCAGAACATTTCCAGTTTTTCAGAGAAAATAAGCCTTGAAATGGTTTACGGTGTTGCCAGAAAATTCAATCGATAGTTGTGGGAGTTGTCGTTGCAATTTACACAACAATTTGCTCATTGTGGACCGCAGCCTAAAACTACACATAATTTATGTGGAATAAGGCAAAAGCCTGGCAAGAAGTTGAGGGAATATTACGAGCGTTTTTTGGCGGAGGCTAGGAAAGTCAGGGGGTTAGAAAATCAGACATATTTGTTACTATTCACTACCAGGCTGCAACCAGGAGGGTTAGCGAATTCTTTGGCAAAAAAGAGGCCGGCCACTAAAGAAGAATTGTTGGAAAGAACTCGGAAGTACATTGATTTGGAGGAATTTAAAACCTCACAAAAGAAATTGAACGTGGTTTTCGGGAAGCTACATAAAACAGGAGGCCAGATAGACCTGCGAGTAGAGGACAGTTGGAAGAGAGGAGACCTCGTTTAGTCGGAGAAAGGTTGCGAGAAGCATATGGAAGGGAGTTTACACAATTCGAATACTTCGAGAGCATAAATTTTGAAGGAGGTGATGAGCATAGAGATGAGGAATGTTCCCAGGCCACCGCCTATTAGATCGAGTTATGCACAAGCATATAAAACAAAATAGTGCGAGTTCCATAGGGGATATGGGCATTTCATAAATGATTGTTTCAATTTGCACAATGTTATCGAGCAGTTGATTAAGGAGGGAAAGCTGCAGAAATATATAAGAAGAGGTGAATGTGTGGGATGCAGAGAAAGAAAGCATAAGTTTAAGCGACCAGATCGAAGTCGCAGCCTGCCCAGAGAAAGAGGGAAAAAAGCGAGCAAAGGCTAGAAGGTAGAAACGCATACATCTTCGCCTAGTCATGTACAAGTAGGGCATATATGTACTATTGCAGGAGGGCGAGCTGGAGGAGGAGAATCTAATAATGGTCGAAAAAGGCATCTAAAAACATGCAGGGCTATTGCAAAAAAAACCCATTTTAAAGAAGAAAGGAAGAAGACGGGCAAGCAAATAATGTTTGAAGATTTGGATGATGAAATCTTAGACTCGGAGCACAATGATCCATTGGTCATTTCAGGACTATTAGCAAACTATCGTGTTGATAGGATGCTGGTAGATCCTGGGAGCTCGGTAGAAATCATATTTTGGGATACATTCAGGCGGCTAGATTTAGATTATGAGCAACTGGAGCCGCGTGGAGCTGATTTATTAGCTTTTACATGAGATAAAATTAAGCCACTGGATATATGCCGTTGAGATTAACACTAGGCAAAGCGCCTACACATAAGACAGTAACTTTGTCATTTGCAGTTGTGGATTTAGGGTCTGCATATAATGTTATTTTAGGCAGGCTGTTTATGAAGAAGTTTAAAATATTTTTGTCTATAGATCAGTTGGCCATGAAATTCGTAGCCAAAGATGGGAACATAGCTACAGTGAGGGCGGATCAAGTGGTTGCTCGGAGTTGTAATAATATGAGTTTAAGGATTCCGCAACAAAACAAGAAAGAAAAAGAAAAGGTAGAGACAAAAGCTCAGCAAGAAGGAAGTCAAGTAGATAAAGAGAAGGAAAATGCGAGTAAGAAAGAAGAAAAAGAAGAACCATAAGTGATGGTAGTAGGGATAGATCCCCGGGTGGAAAGTAAGGGAGAAAGACTGGAACCCGCCGAAATGATGGTGGAGTTTCAACTCGGATCATTACTGGAGCAAAATACTAGAGTGGGCTCCGAGTTGAATCACGAGGTAGCAGAAGAATTAAAGGAGTTGCTGAGAAAGAATGCAGACTTATTTGCTTGGAAACCTTCTGACATACTGGGGATACATCCGGCTTTATCTTGTCATCGATAGTCAGTAATGCCCGGTTCGAAGCCGGTTGCCCAGAAAAGAGAAGATTTTGCCCAGAAAGGAAGAAGGCGATTGAAAAAAAGACAAAGGAGTTGTTAGAAGCAGGTTTCATTAAGGAAATAGAGTATGTAACGTGGCTAGCTATCCCTGTACTAATAAGGAAGCCAGATAGGAGATGGAGGATGTGCACCGATTATACAGACTTTAATAAAGTCTGTCCTACCTTTTTCACTTCCAAGTATTGATCATTAAGTGGATAGTGCCTCCGGGTATAAAGTCTTATCTTTTATGGACGCTTACTCCGGGTACAATTAGATACCTTTGTGGAAGAAAGATCAAGAAAAAATGGCCTTTATAATGGATGATGCAGTTTATTGCTACAATATGATGCTGTTTGGGTTGAAAAATGTAGGGGCCACTTACATGAGGATGATGACTAAAGTATTTAAGGAGCAGATAGACAAGATGTTGGAGGTGTATATAGATGACATGATTGTGAAGTCGGGAGATAGCAGGACACATTTAACCGACTTACAAGAAGTTTTGGGGCAGATTAGGAAGTATAATATGCGGTTAAATCAGGCTAAGTATGCCTTTGGGGTCCCCGCATGGAGATTTTTAGGATTCTTATAGAAAGAAAGAGGGATTGAGGCTAATCCAGATAAATGCGGAGCCGTGCTGGAAATGCAGAGACCATGAAGCATCAGGGAGGTTTAGAAGCTGAATGGGCGAGTAATAGTGTTATTCAGGTTCAAGGCAAAGTCAGCCCATGTTTCACTGCCATTGTTCCAATTGTTAAAGAAGGGGCATAATTTTGCTTGGACAAAGGAGTGTGAAGTCGCATTTCAGCATTTAAAGAGAATTTTAGCTTCTCCTCCAATTCTCAGCAAGCCGGAACCAAGTGAGGTTTTATTCTTATATTTATTTGTTTCACATGAGGCAATTAGCTCGGTCCTTGTCCGAGATTGAGAAGACGACAACCAAAAGCTGGTATACTTCATAAGCAAAGTACTGCAGAGAGCTGAGGTTCGTTATCAACATGTAGAAAAGGTGGCGTTGGCGTTATTAATAAAAGCAAGGAGGTTTCGCCATTATTTTCAGTGTCACCAGATAGTAGTCAGGACCAATCAGCCTATTAAGCAGATGTTGCAGAAGCCAGACTTAGCAGAGCAGATGGTAGTATGGGTAGTAGAATTGTCTGAGTTTGGCATCAGTTTTGAAGCATGCATGGTAATAAAAGCACAGGCTTTGGCAGATTTTATGGTAAATGTGACTCACCCCGGAAGAGAAGAAGTAGATTGTTGGTGGAAATTGTTTGTGGACGGATCGTCAAATAGAAGAGGAAGCAAAGTGGGGATTATAATAGAAAACCCGGAAGGAGTAACAGTGGAGCACTCATTAACGCTGGAGTTTCCCATAAGTAACAACCAAGCAGAATATGAAGCAATGATTGCAGGGCCGGTTCTAGCAAAGGAACTCGAAATTGAGTTTTTAGAAGTATATAGTGATTCGCAGCTGGCGACATCACAGATAAGTGGAGTTTACCAGGCGAGAGGAGAAGTCATGATTAAGTATTTAGCAAGAGTGCAAGAGTTGATGAAGGAATTCAAAGAAGTCCGGGTAGAGAACATTAAGAGGAATGATATGTCCTTGCTGATGTACTTTCTAAGTTAGCAAGAACTAAAGCTACAGCGAATTTAAGGACCATAATACAACAGAGCATCTAGGCTCCGAGTATCGTGTGGATGATAGAGGAAGGCAATTGGATGGATCCGATTAGAGCTTTCTTGGAGAAAGGAGAATTACCAAAAGATAAGAAGGAAGCAAGTAGAGTGAGGAGGAAGGTGACATGGTTTGTGATATTAGAAGGGCACTTGTATAAGAGGAGGTTTAACTCGCCGTTGTTGAAGTGTATAGCTCCACCAAATACCGAGTATGTGCTGGAAGAAATTCATTAAGGTATTAATGGACATCATCTTGGAGGGAAGTCCTTAGCACGAAAAGCTATCAGGGCAGGTTACTTTTGGCCAACGATGGGGGAGGACGCAAAAAGATATGTTCAAAGGTGTGAACAATGTCGAAAATTTTCTAATGTATACAAAGCTCCTCCGGAAGAGTTGTTTACAATCTCTTCTCCATGGCCATTTTTTAAGTGGGGAATGGACCTCTTTGGCCCATTTTTCAAAGCAGCAAGCTGAGTTAAATATTTGATTGTGGCACCAGATTACTTAACAAAGTGGATAGAGGCGGAACATGTGGCAAGTATCACTGCTCAGAAGGTCCAAAAATTCTTTTTTGCGAAGATTGTTTGTAGGTTTGGTATACCTGTAATAATAATTACTGATAATGGGACTCAGTTCATAGACAGGAAGTTCCCACAATTGGTAGCCGAATTGGGAGTAAAGCATCATTTTGCAGCAGTGGAGCATCCCCCGACGAACGGGTAGGTGGAGTCAGCTAACAAAATTCTGACAAATGGCTTAAAAAGGAGAGTAAAGGGGTGTAACGGGAAATGGTTAGAGGAGTTGGATAATGTGCTGTGGGGGTATAAAATGTCAATACTGTCTAGCATTCAGGAAACTCCATTCAAGATGACTTATGGATTTGACGCAATGTTACCAGTAGAAGTTGGAGAACCATCGTGGAGAAGAATGATGGTAGAAGGGGAAAAAGAAGAAGTGAATAATGAAATGATGAAGACTGATTTGCATTTGTTAGAAGAACAAAGAGAGAAGACGACTATGGTGGAGATGGCGTCCAAACAGCGAGTGGCGACAAGGTATAATCGAACTGTAGTGAAAAGATCTTTTCAAATCGGAGATCTAGTTCAGAGGCGGGCAGATATAGGAAACAAAAATGCTGGGGATGGCAAGATAGCCGCAAATTGGGAAGACCCATATAGAGCTTATCATTTGCACACATACACAAGTTTTGTCTCTACTCGCCACTAGGAAATAAGTTTATTTTAAATAATAAGTGGTTTGTATTCGAAAAAGGACAAAACCAAAATCTTAATAGAGCGTGGTTTATAGTTATAATATTCCATCAACAATAAACTGCAATATTACGAACATAGTATTGAAGTACGAAGCGAGTACAAATAAGAGACAAAGACAAAAGAAATAAGTAAGCAGAGATTGTTAAAAATATCCATGGTTAAGGGGCATGATACCCCTTCAAGCTTCTTCGTGAGCATCCGAAGCACCTCCAGAGGTAATAGTATGGGGATTCGGATTAAAACCAGCATATTCATATGGGCGGGTTGCAAGAACAACGATTTGACCTACCTCACCATGTGTACATAAAAGGCCATCTTTGACAAAATTAAAAGTTTCAATCTTATGCAAGTCACGGAGAGTAGTTTCTGGGTTGAAAAGGCCAACCTGGTCTAAGACCCAACCACGAATTTGGTGACTATAAGCTTCAAATTTGGAGTCCATTTCAATGGTGGCTTGCTCTAGGCCGAATACTTTCTTCTTTAAATTATCTACCTCTAGTTCCAGTTAAGCCACTCGGAAATCCGAGTCTTCAAAATTCTTTTTCAATTGATCACGTTCTTTGGTTAATTCGAGTAGTCGTTCTTAGCAATTTCCAACTTTTCAGCCGTTTTAGCGGCTTCTTCAGCCGCGGTGGCGGCTTTTTCAGTTTCTTTTAATTTTACCTAGAAACCATGAGCAACAAATTAAGCAGCTTCAACTTGTTTCTTGAGATATTCTTGCTCAGCCTTGAAATTATTTTTGAAAAGTTGCATATCTTTGAGCTCACTGTGAAGTTGCTGACGTTCAGCCAGAGCCAAGAGAGCCATCTAAAAAAGTGTGCTTCCCGGATGTCATTATCTCGGAGGACGGTGAATTTGAAAATAAGTTGTTCTAGAGAAAACTTATCCCATTTCTCTCGAAGTCCTGTAGAGAAATAAGGCTTCACTTCCTCTATAAAATTGGGTCCTTGGGATTGCATAGCAACGACGAAGTCTGAGGAGTTTAAGGCCTATCAGCAGTAGCTATATCTGTGCTTTGGTCATTTACCTGGACGCGTTTTCTTTGTCGGAGTTCACCCGAATCAGCTGGGGTATCGACATATACCAGGATAGTATCTCCGGGAATAGAACCCGTAGCAGCAGTAGCCGGAATAAGAGATGGAGTAGAAGAGGGATCCTTGTCGCCAGAGGCAGAGGGAGCATAGGTCCGACTTCCCTTCTTCATCCAAGCAAAAAACTGGGATTCATGGTTTTATCTAAAAGAAAAAAAAGAGTGGAGTTAGACATAGAACATATAATAACATGTAAGGAATATGCTAAAGGTTACTTACTAAGCTTTTTGCGAACCCATTCTGAAGAATCTTTATTTTCTAAAATAGAGCGAGGAGCAATAGAAGCATTCTCCTTGGTTAATTGAAGTGCTAAATCTTTAAACCAAGTATAGGTTTCAAATTCTTCATTAGTCAAATTCTTCGTTAGTCAAATTCTTCGAGTTAGTTAAAAACACTTTCGCAGAGAGAGTGTAGTGAGCACAGTTCCAAGATAACGGGAACCAAAGAAGTCCACCTTGATCAAAAAAGAAGGTTGTAGGCGGTGCAGATTAAGAAGAAGAAGAAGAAGCAGATGGTGTAGTAGGAAGAGCTTCAGGAATACAAATTTTAAAGTAATCTTCTTTGAAATTTTTCCAGTTATCCTCATATATAGCACACCACCTAAGTCCTGGGAGAGCTTTCAAAGAAACCCAACTATAACGGGTACTGCCCTTTTTATAGCATTTCGGAACACGGCAAAAAGACAGAAAAAGACCAGGGAAGAATAAACAAATCCATAAGCACGGCAAATTATTTCAAAAGTTTGTAAAAAGCACCAACTGTTAGGATGAAGTTGAGAAGGAGCAACCTCAAGATGATGCAAGACTTCCATTTGGAAGTCGGTAAAAGGTAGGGTGATTTTAAGCTCAGAAAATAAACATTTGTAGACAAAAAAGAAAGAGTCATCACCTTGCTCGGATGGGGAACAAATCCTATCATTCTCGCCGGGTACAGCAACCCGGAAAGACGTAATTATAGAATCACGAAAGATAGGTACCGACTGCAAGGCAGCGTGAAAAGTAGTCGAATTGTTCTCATAAGTTGAGAAAAGTCTTAATGCTTCTTCGTTAATCCATTCTAAACCCGCCAAATTAGAAAGAAGAGCAAAAAGAGAAGCGAGAAGTGAATGGTAAGGACGATTCCTCGGCATGTGCCTGGAATGAAAGGCACTGTTAAACTCTAACTCGAAAAAAAATTAATAGCTAATATGTTATCAGGGGATGGTTGAGGACGCAAAGATACCCTAATCCGTTCGAAACCCGGTAAAGGGAATGCAGAGCCCCTATAATGGTTAAAGTTATTACGATAAAGAGGACAACTCTTAGGCAAAGAGGACGTTAGTAATGAATCTAAAATGTCTTTTTTAAAGACGATAGGGAAGTATTAGGAGGATTCATAGTAGCAAAATACGAATAATGATAAGTGCAGGTAATAAGAAAATATCAAGAATGTAAATATGAAAAGAGTTCTTTATATAACGATTAGAAAGAATAAGAATAAATAGAGAAGTAAAATTACTTGGTAGAAAGTTCAATGGCAATGAAGCACGAGAGCAGTAGCCTTGAAGAAAGGTCAGCAAGAAGAGAAATAAAATGCAAACGAGGGAGAAAGGAGTAATAGATAATGGCTGAAAAGAGTTAGAAAGAAGAAAAAGAGGAAAAAGTAACGAAATGATAAGAATGTAGAAACTGACTGGAAAAAGAAGAGTTTAAAAGAAGTAGGATTAAATGTAAACCAACGTTTCGAATTTCGAAATGAAATGATTGAAAGATGTCAAATCGCGTCGTTTGGGAAAATCGAGACTGATAAGAAAGGGACAGCTGGAAAGAATAGGCTGAGGAGGTAGGAAGCATTTAATGATAGTACCTTTTTTTTGGAGATACAAAGGAAAACTAAAACAAAAAACAAAAAATTAAAAGGACCTGGAGGTCATGACCCCCATTTGATCATTATAAACCAAAGACCTGGTGGTGGACTAAAGAAAATCTTGATGTTCGCTTATGGCTAAATTGATGCTTTGTAAGCCAGTCTGCTACTTTGTTACCTTCTCGCATAACATGGTAAACTCTGACAGACCAAGATCGCTTAAGAAGCTCCTTAATATCTTTGACTAATGGCAATAATGGATGATCATCATCACACTGCTGAAGTAGTTGTTGTGCAACTTTGGAATCTCTTTCAAGGAGAATTTTCCTATAACCCTTCTCCCAAGCCAGATTGAGTCCCACTAGTATTCCCCAGACTTCAGTTGTCACAATATTTCCATAACCCACCTTTTTATTAAAACCTATCTGCCAAATACCAAAATTGTTCCTAACGACTCCTCCACAAGTAGAGAAACCCCCATTACCATCATTAGCTCCATCAACATTTAATTCCACTCATCCCTGTGGGGGAGTTTCCCATTTAATCATTCTGGACCGTGAATGATTTAGCCCTCCAGTCCTTAAATTTATATTTGATTCCACCATTCTTTCCACATAACACCAAATCTTTGAAAGCATAGCTTGCAGAGTAGTAGTCTTTTCTTAGAAAACAAGATCATTTCTATCCTTCCAAATTTGCCAAGCTGTAACACCAAACACCAAAGGCCAATCATAGTAGTTTGAGATACCTGCATTTGTAGAAAGATTAAAAGATAACTAGTTACTGAGATTAAGAGATAAAAAGGTGTCCCATTGCATAGGGTGAACAAGTGAACTCTAGATATGTAACATCCTTGGATAGCTCCTAATAGCATGGAGAATATCTTTCCTCTGCACCATACATCGAGGACAACTATCACTATCAACCATGTTCCTATCAGTTCAAGCAATATATTTTTTCTGAAGCACCTTTGTCCAGAGATTTTCTTTATGAGTCACTAGCCCATGCCTTATTTTCATAATCAAGGCTTTGTTCATATCACACATACTTCTTAACCCCAACCCTCCAAGATCCTTAGGCTTGCAAACACGATTCCAAGCAACAAGATGAGGCTTCCTAGTTGCTGCTGATGAACCCCAAACAAAATTCCTTGTAATTTTATCCATATCCTCGCATAGAGACACATGGAGGAAGATAGTCTGCATTGGATAAATGGGAATGGATGTTAAGACTGCTTTTGCCAACGTCACCCTACCTGCCAATGACAGGGATGATTGGGTCCAACTTGATAACCTGTCCCTCAGCCTTTCCAGAATATAATTGAAAGTTGATCTTCCAACTCGACGATGATGAAGAGGAACCCCAAGGTATTTTCCTAAATTAGCTGTTATGCTAAAACTCATGGCTTAACACACCTCATTGGCTCTAGCATGGTTTACATTCTTTGAAAAGAAAACTCGACTTTTCTCCTTACTAACCTTCTGACCAGATGAGGCACAAAAGCAATCAAGAATACTTGATATAATATTTTCTTGGTCCACATTTGCCTCTGCGAACAATAAAAGATCATCAACAAAGAACAAATGAGATATATGAGGGCACTTTTTATTAAGGTATATTGGCTTCCAACCTTTCTGATCCTCTGCAAGCTGAATCATGTGCGCTAATCTTTCCACACACAAAACAAAAAGATATGGAGATAGCGGATCCCCCTGACAAAGACCTCTTGAAGGCTTAAACTCTTTAGTAGTAGCTCCATTCCATAACACATTCATAGTGCAAGTGGAAACACAACACATTATTAAAGAGATTATATTCTCAGGAAACGCAATATCCCTTAAAGTATCTTTTAAGAATTCCCAACTGATTCGGTCATATGCCTTTTCTAGGTCAAGCTTCACTGTCATCCAACCTTTCTTCCCCTTCCTACTTCTCATTTCTTGGGTGATAATGATATTATCCTTACTATGCCTCCCCTTCACAAAACTACATTGATTTAGCCTCACAAGTTCCGACATGTTCTCCTTAATCCTATTAGGAATAAGCTTAGTAATAACCTTATAGGTCACATCACACAAACTTATTGGTCTGAACTGAGTTATCATCTCAGGGCTAGCAACCTTAGGGATTAAACAGATCAAAGTTTGATTAATGTCCCGAATTGATTGAGGCTTCTGAAAAACTTCATTTACCAGGTTAATAACTGAATCCCCTATTATGTGCCATTGAGATTGAAAGAACGCAGCATGCAGTCCATCCACCCCTAGAGCTTTAAAAGGACCCATGCTATCAATCACAACTTTGATCTCATCCCTATTTGGAGAAACACCCATCCTTGCCAACATAGTCATATCAAGTCTAGGAAATGCCTGATGGGACGAAAATTCGTGCCCATCTAAGCCCATTTTGATGGCAAAATGCCATTTGTTCCCTCACCTGATGAGCAACTTTAGCACTAAAAGCATATGTTGAATATCTTTTTGACAAAAACACAGTGGGGAACACACGGTGACGTAAGTCTTTGGAAAATATATAAAAAGGGGAACGAATTTGGAACATTAAATACACCTGCTCCACTCATTTAATATTTCTGACCACTTTGCAGGAAACGTTGGAAATAAGTTTCCATAAAGCATAAGCGGTGCAGCAATCAAGCAAGAGGAAACGTGCGCATCAGAGAATAAACGGTTCCTATTGGCTAAGGAGGAAAGCAAGGCATGGGACGATCAGAAGGAAAGATAAATCTCAACAATAAATGTCCCATCCAGCCACTTGCGTCCCTCAAAGCACTGTTCACACCGCCCCTTCCATGCAGTCAAGAAAACAACTCCAAGAGAATTACCCACTTTGCCCTTCACTCTTCTGCCTATAAATAGGACGTTCCAGCACGAAGACAACATCAAATTCCTTAACAAGAGATCACTTAGTTTAGTTTATAGTTTTCTTTGTATTTTTGTACAGTTTTAACTTTAGTTAAGTGACAACACTTCTTCTTCATTTTGCATCACCCACTTGAGACTCCTCACGAGCAATAACCATATTCTCCACTTTTCATTTTGTTGTAATCAAGTTATTCTCATTTAAATACAAGTGTTATTTCTCTTTTTTCCATTCGTTATCTCTGAACTGAATCTCGGGTCTATGGGATTTCAGTTTGGAATAATTATGTTTAAACTAGTAGCCATGGGCTAACCTATCTGTGGAACGGAAAAACTGCAAAGTTCTTAGAGACATATTTTTGAAACTTTTGTATTTAAGCTTTTGGATTTCTCAGGTTAAGTGAGCTATATTCATTGTGTATCAATGGAAATTGAACACATACTGAGAAAGGAACTTCCATAAGGAAGGGATTTCAGACAGCATAACCAGAGAGGGAAGCACAACACTCCTGGTTGCCTTAGGAATAAAGGGTCACCTCGTTCATTTTAAGGTCCTGTACCAAGTACATGTTGGAGTCAAGGGAGCCATAGGAATATGGAAACTTGTGAGTCATCTAGTCCATAAGCTGAGGAATCAGACGTTGGCAGTTAAGAGACTGGAACAAAGACAAAAATGTTAAAACTTGAGTAGAAAAAATATTTATTTAAGAATGGAACAGTGGATCCGTTCCATCTGTTAAATTGTTTTACACCATCCATCTTGTTGTCTCTTAATTACTGTTATTACTACTGTTATTTTTCTATTATTTGTTCGATCTTGCATCTATAACTCTCCCATGAATATTGCTTTTCCTTTTCTCAACAAGAAGGGCATCATACATAACAGAGCGATGAACTGTTTGCTGTCAGATTGAACCTACTGTTCTTGAGGAACGTTGTCAAGACAGTAGGGAATGTTTGACCAGATAGGTCAATTACTAACTTTTCTTTTCATTTTCATTCTTTGTAAAATAGTATAAGGCACTAATTAGAGTTCCATCCTCGTGGGAACGATAATCTGGGCATTAACACTCCCATTTATTACTTGATGTGTGCTCTTGCGCACTTGGGTTGAAACTAAGAGAACAACTGTGTTCTTTCTTAGTGAACTGAAGAACGTCTTCATCATAATATATTTTTCACCCAACAGCTTTTGACCCAACAATACCCCTTTAATTGGAAAAGCTTGCCTTCGAAACTCCTCCTCTGAGTAAAGCTTGGTGTAAAAGTTAATTGTTAACTCAATAATTTCCTTACCATCCCCAACCCAATCTCCATTATCATTCCTTAACATCTCAATACGATTTCTTCTGCGTCTAGCTACTCTAACTGAATGAAAAAACTTATTATTTCTATCCCTAAAGGCTAACCAATTACTCCTTGAGCATTGGAACCAAGTAAGCTCCTCTCTAAGATAAATAAGATCAAGATTCTTCCATAATTTTCTTTGCAGCTGCTCTAAAGGACCATGAGCACAATAATTAAGCTGATC
This sequence comes from Gastrolobium bilobum, assembly GCF_033153095.1. Taxonomy (NCBI): domain Eukaryota; kingdom Viridiplantae; phylum Streptophyta; class Magnoliopsida; order Fabales; family Fabaceae; genus Gastrolobium; species Gastrolobium bilobum. Next base: position 86,403 of record NW_026897514.1, on the reverse strand, counting down.
ATCAATACCACGAATCCTAGCATGAAGATTAGCTTTCTCTCGATTCTTAGCCATGAAAAATTCCTTGTGCCAATCTGAAGCTTCTTGCTGAAATTTATGGCATGCCACGTTCCAATTATAATCTTTATGGTTGCCATGCTGCTAAGAACCGAAATGGTTTAACACCATTTTTAGCTCTATATGGTTTCCCATCCCAAAGTAGAATAGGCCGGTGATATGAACAATAGAAAGGAAGATGATTCACCGACCTATCAGGAAAATTAATATTTCATACCTCATTAGAACACATCCTATCAAGTCTTTCTATAAGTGACCCCTTCCTCCATGTAAAGTTAGGTCCCTTGTGACCATCATCAAATAACTTACAATCTTCCAAGAAGTCATTAAATTCATTCATAGCACGACAACAAGGATCTCCACCACTTGTTTTTCTGACTTAATTAGGTATGAGTTAAAATCACCCATCACTGGCTAGGGTATTGAAGGCTAGGGACACAATAAACGAAGACTATCCTATAAGGCTCTCCTCTCCACACGTTTCGGACTCCCATTAATAAACGTCATTTCTTCACTTTTTATCTCCAGTTTCCATGATAGTTTAGCATGGACGTATTGGAGATGATTATCCAAAATCTGCACTCCAACATCCTCATCATTCCACATAAGCCAAATTCCCCCTGAGTAATCTACTACACTCTTTGTGTAATGGTTCTGAAAACCAATACTCTTTATCACGCGATCAGCTCGTTCTTCATTGATCCTAGTCTCAAGAAGAACCAATAACTTGATACGATACTTTCTTACTATATCTCAAAGAAAGGGACAAAGTCATTTCCTCCCTGCCCCCCTTACATTCCATACACACATTATCATTAAAACCAGATGGATTTGGGGAAATAAGATGGTCTGCTACCACATACCTAAGTTCAGAGTGAACTGTGATGCCACCCAAGGTGACAATGTCATCTGAAGGAAACTCCCCCTTATGAGATTGTTCATACTGACGCATGAGATCCAAAGCATCCGACAGTTTCTTCTCCTTACTAATTTGGTCATCATGTTGTTGAACTGTCTTTGCAGGACTCTGACCTATTTGTTTTTCCATGCGATTTCCATCCGAAGGTATCAGAGATACACCATGGTCTGGTTTTGGATTGGTGATGTGCCTTCAACATATAGGTATTTCATAGCAAAAAGAACAAGGATTTGACAGTAATTCAGTGATAAAAAGTAGCATTTTTAATGAATCCTTGATAAGTTTCCTTCAGGCACACTTTCACTCTGTTTGTATGTTTTTACAGGAGAAAAGCATGAAAGAAAGTTGGGTTTCGAACAACTACTTCACGCGATTAGCATGAAGATGGCGCGGATCCCGCCATAAGACAGGAAGAAGGGTCAGAAACCACTGTAATTCGTGCTAATGGCGCGATGTTCACGCTAACCGCGCTAGAAAGAGAGTTTTCCACTGGGTCATCACGCGATTAGCGTGGATCTGGCGCTAATCGCGCGGCAATGTGCTGTGCGTTTTTAACATGCAGATTTGGACGAAATTAGGAAATCAAATCAAATCTTTTAAAAGATTTTAACCTGATTGAGTCTTGGGCTATGAAAAGAGTTAGAAACCTAATGAGCAAAAACACTTTTTTCAAGGAGAAATTGACGAAGGCAGAGAACGCGGAGCAAGCTTCTTCTTCCCAAATTTTCTGGTTTTTATTTATTTATGAATTCTTTTCCATACATTGAATTGTCAGACATGAACATGTCTGGCTAGTCTTTTATTATTGTGGTAAGGGTCACAACCCTTGATGTGAACCCCTTGTAATTTGATTAATTTTTATATTTAATTATTTCAATTGCATTTATTTTATCCTGTTCTTCATCTTATAATTTTTCTAGAATTGGTCACTCTTTTGGGATTGCGAGGGTTAGGGTTTTCAGTAGGAATATTGAAATTATAGTTCGTGACAGAGGGTAAAATAATAATTCATGTATACACTAAGGATAGGTTACATGAATTGCAAACGTGGAAAATTCACTGGTTTAAAGGATTAACTTGAAAAAGAATTTCTAAGGGATTAGGATTCTAATAGGGTTAATAAAGTTAAGATCGCTAAGGAATTAGGGCTTAACTAATCAATTGATAGATGGTGAATTGTTTGATCAATGGGTAATTAAATGTAAACATTAATTAATATTACAAGATGAGGATCAGAAAGGTGTTGGTGTCTTTTACCGCAATATTCTTTTACATATTTTCTCAATCTTAATTTGTTATTCTCAAGTTTTCAAAAGTATCCTTGAATTATTCACAAGTTTTGAATTATTCTCAAATTTTACAAACACAATTACTCTCAAATCAATTTTATTCATCCAACAAGAAAGGAATAGTTAAAATAATTTAGGTGCCTCAATCCTCGTGGAGACGATCTCTACTTACCCTTTTATTACTTGGTACGATCGGTGCACTTGCCGAATCTACGCAACAAGTTTTTGGCGCCGTTGCCGGGGATTGAATACGCCAATTTTATTTTTAACTTTTGAATTTCTTGATTGGGTTTTGTTTTGTTACTAATCTTTTTGCTATAGTTTATGCGAGGAAAAGTACATCGAGACTCTTTACAGTTTGATCCAAAAATAGAGAAAATTGCAAAGAAAAATCGAAAGCAAGCCAAGCAAAGAAAGCAAGAAGCATCTTCAAGTTCTAAGCCCCATACAGAACCAGTAATGACAGCCCCTAATCAACCCCCTGCAGTAGAGTTGATGGAGTCAATTCTTTCTCCTCTGTTCACTAGGCCAAACTCTAGCATTGTCCGGCCACAGATAGATGCCAACAACTATGACATCCAACCGTCGCTGATTACCTTGGTGGAGAAGACTCCTTTTGGTGGAGAGGATTACGAAGATCCTCACGACTTTATGGACAGATTTCTGAGAATCTGTGACACCACTAAGCATGATGGAGTGTCTGATGATGTAATCAGACTTCGGCTGTTTCCTTTTGCCTTGACCGGAAAAACCCTCAGATGGCTAGATCGACAAGCTCCTATCAGTATCCGAACATGGGACGATTTAGCAGCTAAGTTCTTTGCTGAGCATTTTTCTCGGGAAAAGTACAATAAGTTGGTGAATGAAATCACCAACTTCATTCAGCAGCCGGGAGAGACTCTCTGTGCATCCTGGACTAGATTCCAGGAGTTGATCAGAAAGTGCCCTCAATATGACTTCCCAGATGACAAGAAGGTCAGAGTCTTCTACAATGGGATGACACCCGACTCCAGGATGGTTGTCAACGCCGGTGGAACCATAGGAAGGAAGACAACAGCTGAAACTCTAGAATTGATTGATTACATGGCGAGAACCGAGAATGCTTCAATAGAAGTTCAGCCAGTTCAACCCAAGAGGGGAATCTTACAACTGGGGAACAATGATGCGTCACTAGCTGAGCACAAGGTTATTTCTCAACAGCTCAACAGTATGAACGCCAAGTTGGATAAAATGCATATCTCAACATCTAAAGTTAATGTATTTAACTGTGAGTACTGCAAGGAGCCGCATGATACTAATGAGTGCCCTACACTCATGGGAGCTGAACCGTTCCAGGTGAACGGAGTTTTGTATGATCCAAGGCCACCACAAAATACCCAAAGTTACCAGAGGAATCAGAATGGCGGCCAAGGGAGCAACTTTCAGAGGAGAAATCAAGGGGGAGGCTTGGATTATAAATCCAACAATTACCTGCAACCTCTTCCTCTACCACATAAAGAGCCATCAAAATTGGAGAAAGCGATGTTGCAGCTTTCCAAGACCACAAATGATCACATGCAAACTACTGATGCCTTTATAAATGAGACAAGAGCCTACCACAAGAACCAAGATGCTTCCATCCGGAACTTGGAGAGTCAGATAGGTCAGTTGTCTAGACAGTTAGCTGAAAGAGCTCAAGGGCAGTTTCCTAGTGATACCATCGTGAATCCTAAGGCAGATTGCAAATCCATTGTAACTAGGAGTAGAATTGTGATTACTCCTCAAGACAAGCCAAAGGTGGCTCCGAAAAATAAAGTTGATGAACCAGTTATTGAGCCAGAGCACGAAAAAGAAGTGGAAAAGCCTGCAAGTGAGAAAGAAGAGTCTGCAAAGCAAGAAAAAGAAGAGGCAAAGGATAAACCTGTTGAAGCTCCAAAGAAACTGATGGATTATTCTCGTTTTGAGAAACTCCCTTATCCTATGAAGCTCAAGCAACAGACACAGAAGCAACAGTATGCCAGGTTTTTAGACATGTTTAAAAAGTTGCATATTAATATTCCTTTTACCGAAGCTTTAGCTAATATGCCTAACTATGCTAAATTCTTGAAAGATTTGTTGTCTAGAATGCATATGTTGTAGGAATGTGAGATAGTAGCACTTACTGAAGAGTGCAGTGCTATTATACAGAAGAAGTTCCCACCAAAGCTTTGAGATCCTGGGAGTTTCAACATTCCAATTGCGATAGGCAACACTAATGTTGGCCGGGAACTTTGCGATCTTGAAGCAAGCATCAATCTGATGCCATTGTCGATATGTAAATCATTGGGAATTTCTGAGTTGAAGCCAACCATGGTCTCTCTACAGTTTGCTGACCGTTCCTTGAGGAAACCTCATAGAGTCATAGAGGATGTCCTTGTTAAAGTTGACAAGTTCATCTTCCCTGCTAATTTCATTGTGTTGGACATGGAGGAGGAGAGTGAAATACCTCTTCTATTGGGTAGACCGTTCTTGGCCACAGCTCGAGCTATGATTAATGTAGAACAAGGAAAGCTCGAGTTAAGGATGAATGATGAGACAATCACTATCTATCTCTGATTTGAAGGGCATCAATCCTTCCTTTTGTACTCACAAGATTCTGATGGAAGAAAATGTTAAACCTGTGAGACAACCTCAGAGAAGACTAAACCCCACAAAGAAGGAAGTCCATCAGCAACATGAAGAAAGCAAGCCAAAGGTTAAGATGGAAAAATCCAGGAGTAAGGAAAAGCATGTGAGGACTAAGTTTAAAGTTCCTGAGAACCCTCATCCTCATCCACATGCATATGATAATGGAAGGAAACAATACTGGACCAAGAAGATTGGGTCATCAATGGTAGCGTGCTTCCAACCACCATAATCGCAAGGGGTACATCAGGCTCGAGACGTTAAACAAGCGCTTCTTGGGAGGCAACCCAAGAGTTTTGAGCCATTTATTTTATTTTTAGGGTCATGAGATAAATGGTAAAGAGGTATTGTCACAAGTCCATACTCACAGCACTAAGATGATGTCACATACATCTTGGGTGAAAATCCATTTAAGAGGGAATTATGAACTCACGCTAATCGCACCAGGTAAATCAGCATTTCCTTGAGCTTACTGGCAGTTCACGCTAATAGCGTGAACGTGGCGCTAGTAGCGCCAACAGTTCATTTCCATGCTCACCGCGTGACAATCACGCTATCCGTGTGAGAATTTTCTCTCGTTCTTGTCTCACCACGCTATCAGCTTGGTATTGGCGCTATTAGCGCCGGCAATTTTGGAGGATTTTGCAATACCGCGCGATTAGCGTGAGGATGGCGCTAGTAGCGCCGGCGATTTTTGAGGGTTTTTAAAATTTGAAATTTACAAAACCCTAACGGCCCATTTCCAAACCCACTACCCATTCTAACTCCTTCCTCCCCTAACCTCCGCCCCACTTCTCCATAACTTACCTTCATCATGTCCACATTACCAGTCCCCACTAAGCCAGCAGTAGAGCCTACTGATACACCACAGGCTGCAGGAGGGGATGACATGGATGAGTCGTGGCTGGATGGCTAATCCTCTGCTTACCATTTATCTTTCGTTATTTGTTATTTTGATGATGTTTTTACATTTCTATTATTGTTGAGACAATTGAGATATTATGATGTTTAGTTATCTTTTTAGTTATGATTAATTGATGCTTTAACCCGTGTAAGTGTGTTACCTGCGCAAAAATTCTTATTCTTCGACTAGTTTAGTTTTATTGTTGGGGACAACAATTTTCTAAATTTGGGAATTGGGCACCCCACATGTGGCACAGAGAAACCAGACTTAAAAGACCTCTAACAGAAAAAAAAGTTCTGAATCATCAGGGGAGATATATGAACCCTTTTGTCTCAATTGCTGTTTTTAATTTTTTTGTTTTTGTTGATAGAAGAAGTTCTCTGAATAACATACCTGAATTTGCATTTGCTATTCATGCAATAAGAAAATCAAACTTTAAAGAGCATATAAGACACTGTGTGAGAAGTCACAAATGATTGAATTCTGTGTTGAAGTCTTAAGAGTTATTATTGCTTACATGATTGAATTCTTGTTGAGAAATACAGTTGGTATGTGATTTTAAGTGGGATTTAGATTCTAGTTTGATTGCACAACCGTGAGGTTTGAGCCTATACAATGAATTTTTTTTTAGAGACCTCACTGTAATAACACTCTAGAACTTGATCTTTTTCTCAATAACACATGCATGATCTGAAATGATAAAGGAAATTATTTCTTAACTCATTGGCCAAATAGTTGAACCGAAAAAAAAAATATTCCATTGCTAGCCCCTTTGAGCCTTAGCCTGTTGTTTCTTGTTGAATCTAACCATGAGACTCTTAGCTTATTTTCCTATCAACACACCTTTGATGAGATTGAAGCACTGATTATAGAAATTCAAGGATCAATTTCACAGAAATAAAGTGATAGTGAAAGAAAAAGCTGGGACCAAAGAGAAAAGAAACAAAAGGAAAAGTTGCAAAGTAACAACAAAGAATAAAAGGTCAAGAAGAAAAAGAAAAGTATGAATAGAAAGGAAAGAACTACGTTAAATTGTGTCTGAGTATGAATAACTAAAATGTTGTTGTGTTTCAATCTCATATACAGTCAAAGATTAGCCACTTCCCCAAATATTCATACCCTAGCTTAAGCCAAGTTACAACCTGCCAAGACCTTTGGATCTAATTGTGCACGTTTATGAGTTCCTTATCTTTAGGAACCCGAGAATGGGATCAAGCCTATGGTAGTCTTATTGCACTGATGGACTGAGAGAGAACCTTATACACAAGATTGGAAAGTGCAGCGATTATCTTGGTAAGGAGTGATTAAGCTAGATTCTAATTCCTTATGCAAAAAGTGATTTTCGAAAATTTCAACTAGAATTCATTCATGCACAGCATTATAAACTCTGAATTTCTTCCATGTAGAAAAATGTCATTGAGGACATGAATTCTTCTTACAGAATTGTCATTGCTGCTTAATGTTTGATTTTATTTATTGCTGGGGACAACAATATCTAAATCTGGGAATTTTTTGATGTGCCTTCAGCATATAGGTATTTCAGGGCAAAAAGAACAAGGATTTGATAGTAACTCAGTGATAAAAAGTAGCATTTTTAATGAATCCTTGATAAGTTTCCTTCAGGCACACTTTCACTCTGTTTGTATGTTTTTACAGGAGAAAAGCATGAAAGAAAGCTGGGTTTCGAACCACTACTTCACGCGATTAGCATGAAGATGGCGCGGATCGCGCCACAAGACGGGAAGAAGGGTCAGAAACCACTGTAATTCGCGCTAATGGCGCGGTGTTCACGCTAACCGCGCTAGAAAGAGAGTTTTCCACTTGGTCATCGCGCGATTAGCGTGGATCTGGTGCTAATCGCGCGACAATGTTCTGTGTGTTTTTAACGTGCAGATTTGGACGAAATTAGGAAATCAAATCAAATCTTTTAAAAGATTTTAACCTGATTGAGTCTTGGGCTATAAATGGAGTTAGAAACCTAATGAGCAAAAACAATTTTTTCAAGGAGAAATTGACGAAGGCAGGGAACGCGGAGCAAGCTTCTTCTTCCCAAATTTTCTGGTTTTTATTTATTTATGAATTCTTTTCCATACATTGAATTGTCAGACATGAACATGTCTGGCTAGTCTTTTATTATTGTGGTAAGGGTCACAACCCTTGATGTGAACCCCTTGTAATTTGGTTAATTTTTATATTTAATTATTTCAATTGCATTTATTTTATCCTGTTCTTCATCTTATAATTTTTCTAGAATTGATCACTCTTTTGGGATTGCGAGAGTTAGGGTTTTCAATAGGAATATTGAAATTCTAGTTCCTGACAGAGGGTAAAATAACAATTCATGCATACATTAGGGATAGGTTACATGAATTGCAAACGTGAAAAATTCACTGGTTTAAAGGATTAACTTGAAAAAGGATTTCTAAGGGATTAAGATTCTAATAGGGTTAATAAAGTTAAGACCACTTAGGAATCAGGGCTTGACTAACCAATTAATAGATGGTGAATTGTTTGATCAATGGGTAATTAAATGTAAACATTAATTAATATTACAAGGTGAGGATCAGAAAGGTGTTGGTGTCTTTTACCGCAATATTCTTTTACATGTTTTCTCAATCTTAATTTGTTATTCTCAAGTTTTCAAAAGCATCCTTGAATTATTCACAAGTTTTGAATTATTCTGAATTTTTACAAACACAATTACTCTTAAATCAATTTTATTCATCCAACAAGAAAGGAATAGTTAAAATAATTTTGGTGCCTCAATCCTCGTGGAGACGATCTCTACTTACCCTTTTATTACTTGGTACGATCGGTGCACTTGCCGATTCTACGCAACAAGTTTTTGGCCTAATTTGGTCATCATGTTGCTGAACTGTCTTTGCAGGATTCTGACCTATTTGTTTTTCCATGCGATTTCCATCCGAAGGTATCAGAGATACACCATGGTCTGGTTTTGGATTGGCCTTAGAAATCATAGTTGAATTCTTGATACTAGACCTGGGTTTAAGAAGTGTGCCCCCACCACATATCTGTTTTACTACCTTTGAATTAGATTTATTAATCTTAGGATTATTCCCAAATCTTGGATTGGGCGCAAGGCTATCCTTCGTACCTGACACACTTCCTTTTTCCTTCATTGCAATAGGGGCTCCACCTTCCACGTCAGTTTTTTCACAAACTCCTAAGTCTTAACTGACTATTTCCTTTTATTTCCATAACTTCCTTTCCGTTACCACCAGCTATCTCAACTGTTTCCTTTGAAATATTATTCTGCATAAAATCTATGGGCGTTTCTTGAACCTGACTTATGGTATTCAAATCAGCATTCAAATCATAATTTAATATTTCGTAACGTGTCCCACCTGACTTCGTGGGCGGTCTCTGCACAGCTCCGCCACCCTTTCGTGGTATCTCTTTTGCATTTCCTCCCTGGTTCAGGTTCGCCTGGTAATTCTTCCTTCCTCGTGTGGGTCTTTGAACAATCATCCAATCCCAAAAGCTTCTCCACTATTCTCCTTGACTTTCCAAGAACAGGCTTTGGCCCATGCCCCATATCATCTGAACTTTTCTCTGCATGGATAATAGTTGGACAACTATCCTTCCTATGACCAAATCGTCCACACTTAAAACAAATCATATGTAATCCCTCATATGCAACCTGAAACACATGCCCGTAAATATTGAATTTTAACAAAAAAGCCTTTCGCAAGTCTACCTCCACACAAATTCTAGCAAACCTTGCCCTCTGTGTTATCTCCCCCTCTCATACTTCACATCGCTTGATAGAATTCTGATCAATTTTAAGTGATTTTCCAAACATACTTCCAATTCTCCAGAGATGCTGAGACGTGTATAATTCAATGGAAGACCAGGTATTATGTTCCACATAGCAAGCTTTGTGACAGAGTCTTCAAACGGATCAAAAAAAGGTCTCCATCGTTGTACTATTACATAGTGATCAGCAACCACCCAAGGATCCTCATGCAAAACATGAGTATAATCCTTCTCATTACTAAATCTCACCAAGTAATAATCATTCTCAAGATCAATGAACTCATGAGCACCAGTTAAACCCCACATCTTCTGAAGTCTATTAGTAAAAAACTTCGCTCCCAACCTCTTCCCTAGTAGTTTTATTATCAGTGTATTTCCCCACTATTTTACAATTTTCCTTGTATTCTTTACTGGAAACTTGTATGTGGGACAGAAAGGATCATCTTCCCTAATCTCCACTTACCTCAACTTAGCTTCTAGATCTTCCTCATCCTTTTTCAGCTTTGATAACCAATCATTCTCCACACTTTCTGCTCCTCCCCAGTTCCCATTAAACTGCATTAAGCTATCCTTATATGAAATCACCTTCCTCGCCCCCAACAAAATTGTCCCTTGACTTTGTCCAGCTCCTGTCTCAGCACAGTCCACCATGGCATCCTCCTTCGTATTTTTGATACTTCCCTGGAGGAGATCTTCCTCCTCCGCCGTGGAAGTGTGAGCAGCCATCGATTATCTCCCCTCTATTGTGAACTCTAAAATTTCAATGATAATACCTCTAAAGGATAGTACCTTTAAAGTAATATTAGGCGATGCTACATAAGAACAACCCATATTATTAACTCGGAGTACGACAGAGATTATACTCCGAGTTGGGAAGCTTAATGTTTCGGGTTGGTTATATGGGCTTAGGCAAGCCCAAATCAGAGTTAGGACATTGGGATAAGGTGTATCACTTGGGCCTAGAACCTATAACATGCCTGTAACCCAAGCATAGTGGTGTTCAAGGATCCCACCACAATCTCAATAATGGCATTACCGATAACTGTCCACCATTATTATAACCATTTATTAAGATATATATAAGGGAAAAACCCTAGTAAGTAAATAGGGAGACAAATATTAGAAATTAACTTATTAATGTTCGTCCAAAACATATTCAAATAATTAATATTATCAAATCATATTCACTTAATTAAGTCAAATTATTTTTCTAGAATTAAGAGAAGATTGCGAAACGTGTTAAGAAAAGTTACCACTGATAACGAAATCATATATAGAAATAGCATAAATAATTCAAAATCTTCTCAACCCTAATCCTAGTGTTGCAAAAAAATAATAATAAAAATCATATTTTTGCATACCTTTTTGTTGATTCCCTTCTATGTATTATGGTCCTCTAACTCATACTTTTCGAATGTTGGTCTTCTCGTCGACGTGACATATTGAATAGTATTTAATAAAATTAATTCTGCAAAAGTTTTTTATAAAGAAAAGTAACCATTTTAAAAAATAATTGATTGAATTTTATTTTAATAATTAATTTTTTTTTCCAAACTGATATTTTTTTTCACATCTAAAAAGATATGAAAGGATCATAAACTTAATAGAAAATAAATTTAAATAAAATAGGAAAACATATTTATCCTTTCAAAGATATATATTTATGTCATTTTAAGTGAAAAAAATATAATCTGATATTTTTTATTTAAAATTTAAATTTTAAAAGTCACATAATTTTTCTCTAATGATTTTTTTATTTACATTTTTTTTGTTTAAAATGACAAATAAAACGGAATAACAAAACTTTTTTTTTAGAAATATTCCAATCGATTAGTTGCAACTAATCCGATTCAGAGTGCATCCAGTATTAAGATTTTAAACCCCTTCCAAAGATGACACTGAGAATAAAAAAACTTTGAAAATGAAACTAAAAAGTCATTTACTTTCGAAGTATACACGCCTTAATAAAAACGAACTGAAACAGCAGATTTCTCATCATCATATAATGAGACAAAAGATATTATGTTTTTCCTTCAAATCCATAATATTCAAATCATAATCAAATTCAAAATCAAAATACAAAATAAAAAGAAGAATGGATACAAAGCAAAGAAGAATCACATTATGCAAACGACATTAGACTTGCAATTGGAACCATGTGCCTTTTGGAGCGTTGGGTTTGGTAAGTGCCCATTGAAGAGCACAAAACGACACTTTGAAAAAAGTACAAGAATCAAACCTAAGTCAAGTTAGACATAACATAAGTTGTGTAGGTTGTTCAAACACCAAGGACTCACACAGAGGATGTTTGGGTTTGGTGCTTCTTCCACCGCCACCGCCACCGCCACAACTTCCACTCGCATTCTCTGTGCAACCCTTAACTCTCCTTCTTCCCTCACAACTAACCATCACTTCTCTTCTCATCTCCTTCCCACAACTTGGGTATTTTTCTTCTTCTTTTGACTCTCCTGTTCACTACTACTACATTTTATTTTATTTTATTTTATCTGAATTTACTCTTATTCAATGGTATTGGTTTTCAAATGGGTATGTTCAGGTTCGTTCATCTTCACTGCGCTTCAGGTGTATTCCCATCAAAGCCATGGCTGAAACTGAAACAGTGTCAGTGCCTAAAACTGCTTCTGCTTCCTTTTCTCCTGGTACTTCTAATTCTTACCACCCTTTTTATTTTATTTTTCTGTTTTTTCAATAATTTTATGGTGGGTTTTATATTTTGCTTTTTTTTTTCCCCTAAGAACAAAATGAAATCTTTATTTATTTATTTATTTTTAAAAATCATTTGGGTGATTTTTACGACACCGTAGTTATGGCCTTTAATGGGGCGGGGTACTGTGGTTCAGTCTAGAATGACATCTATGATAGCAGCAATATTAATGTCTTTGGTGTTGGATTCTTCAGTTACATGGCTTTCTGGCACTTTAATAAAAAAAATTTATGGTAACTCTCTTAGTTATTCTAATCTCAAAGGGTAGTTATATTTCGCTATTAATATTGCTTTTGATTTCTTTTTTTCTGGCTTGACCTTCTAAGATTACTCCTCTCTGAGATTCTTCTGAGTTTTTAGGCTTGCTAATGAGTCTTTTTTCTTTTATATATAATTTATTCATAGATAATCAATCATTGAGTCATTTATCTGATTATGCCTCTTATTCTCTGGAGTAGTGCAAAGAATAATTCATTTTATGCCAAAGATGATATTGGTGGATGTTTTGCTGATGATTAATTTCTAAGACTCCCCTTGCAGTAAGCACTTCAAATTAGTAAAGCCAGATTACTTAATTAAACTTAGTGCCATCCTTTCTCTATAGATGGCAGAAAGAAGTGATTCAGTTCTTTACCTTTTAGTATTCACCTTTTTGCTACTGTTTTGCCCTGAGTGATGAGGCAGAAAGATGTGAGTTTCATTTTTCTATTGGTATCATACACCTTTAATATGACTAATTTGCTACTGAAATATGTATTTTATGTAATCTGTCAAAGCACCAAAGCTTTGTTCACATTTAGTGTTAAGAGCTGTTTAGTAATGAATTAACATCACATTCGTCTTGGTCAATCCAGTGACTAGTGAGGAGTGATAAAAGAATAGATAGAAGAATTCTACATAGCTGAAACTTTCTCTGAAATAAATATGAATTTCCATCCTAGAAAATTATGTCAGCAAGAAAGTTTTTAACAATTTTCATTAGTTCTTTATAGCAGGATTGTGACAATATCAAATGCTAAAATGAAATTGTAATTTTTATTCTTGATTACCAGGCACATTTGTGAATTTTAACTCAGTTGCTTTTTATCCCTATTCCCACATATAAAACCTGACGTTCAAAGCCCATTTGAGTCATTTCCTCCTATATTTTATTTGTTAATGTACTTTCCCGCTTCTGTTATTTGCATCACATAAATGGGTAGAAGCTGAGTAGACATCAGCTGCATAAGTGTTGATTCTTCTGTTAATTAACACCTTGATGAATGAAGTTGTAGCATTAGGGGCAATTAGTTTTTCCACTTTCGTTTGGCTCTTCCAATTTGCATATCCAGTGAAGTGCCAAATTTTCTGCTGCTTTCAACTGCAAAGGATCACTTTTAAGTCCTAATGCAAGACACAATCGCATAGTTAATAACTTCCTTTGGGACAATGATGAATGTCTCCTAGACCTAAGTTACCAACATAGAAGAATAGTTAGCATATTATTACGTACTGGACCCCATTTAAGTTTTTTCGAGTTTTGACCGTCAGAGCTGCTACAGGCTTGATTTGGATTTGGAATGCCACCAATGTCAAAATATCCATCCAAACTCATCTTCCGCGCTTCTTGAGGAGAAAATATTTTAATACAGCAGACACAGTTAACAAATTCCCTGAAATACCCATCACATCTAAGAAAGATATCAAATAGAATATAATTTAAAAAATTCAGGGCTCGAGTCTAAATGAAACACATCCACATGTTGGCATTCAGGAATAACTCCTTATTCAAGATGCACATTACTCCAATTTTTTGGGGTGTATAATTTACATCATGAAAATGCTTATAATAATTTTCCTTTCCTCTGTTGCATGCACAAACTGGTTAATTTTAATTCTAAAGTAATTGTAGACAATATCATGTTTACTGATACTTTTTTTATGCTAAATATAGCCATGCTGTGTGCTTTGATGATTTTTGATTTTTTTTTTCTTTTTAAATGACAGTTTCTGGCATTATGTGTTCTTTTGCTGTGAAACAGGCAGCAAGCAAGCCTTAATATCATTGTCAGACAAGAAGGATCTCGCATTTGTTGGGAATGGGCTCCTGGAATTAGGGTAAGTTATTAATATTAATGGGTGTCCCCCCCCCCCCCCCTCCCCTTTAACATGTTATAATATTATTGTTTCTCATGTTCATACTTTTTTTAGTACAATATATTCATACCTGTTTTTAAGAAGTTTATATAATGATAGTCCTGTTATTAAATTGTAGATACACTATTGTTTCAACTGGAGGAACAGCTGCTGCATTGGAGGGTGCTGGAGTGGCTGTTACTAAAGTTGAACAACTTACTCAGTTCCCTGAAATGGTGAGTGCTTTGTAGCTAGAGTTCTCCTTCCCAAAGTCTCATGATCAAATTCATTTATTGGAACTTCTGATGTTATGTGTATGGATTCTCATGTGTTTAAACTAATCATATTTCTTAATTGCTCATTCTATGCTGTTTTTTGTGTTTTTCTTGGATCATAAGACTTTGGTTTTTCATTGATATTTTCCTGCCAAACTAAGGTGTTATAGTGTTTCTTTTGTTATAATGTTGATAAATTTTACTTGAATGTTGGTTGTGACATTTGTACTGAAGTCTAAAAGTTTTTGTCAGTACTAGGATCATGGCTTCTCATCTCTTGGTTGCTTATATATCTAACTTTAAGGAAACATTTCCAATATGAAATATTGTGGTATCAAAGTTTTGAACTTTCAATTGATGGACAATCATGCTTGCTTTGGTAATTACCATGAACCAAATATCCCAAAAGCTTTAACTGTTAGGTGAAGAGACATAAATGGTTTTATATTAACATCTCTAACACGCCCCCTTATGCAAAAGTCCTTCGAGCTTGAAGTGTGGGCAATGGACAGACTCGTCTAACTTGTGCCGAAATTTAATTTTTCATTAGAGGAATAGGTGCGACGTGGATCGAACTCCAGACCACTTGGCGATAGAGGTCCAGATAACTTGTCACTAACCAACTATTTCAAAAGTTTAAGTTGTTAGGTGAAGGCACATAGCATAATGAATGAATTATATATTTATGGACAGTAAGCGACACATTTTGAGGTTAAAACCAGGTCCAAATTCAGGCTTGTGGACTTTCTGGCAGAATGTCTACCAATTCTGTCGATGTTTGCTTGACCTTGTACGAGTTCGTAGACTTCGTAACAAAAATGTCTTGGCTTTTCTTCACAGCTTGATGGTCGTGTCAAAACTTTGCATCCTAACATACATGGGGGTATCCTTGCTCGAAGAGACCAAAAACATCATATTGAAGCTCTCAGTACACATGGTATTGGTAAGTCATGTTATCAGCTCTGTTACATGGTGCTAAAATTTTGTTATGTTAAATTTGGAGTTCCGTGTTCATTCTGTTTGTCAGATTTAGGTATTTTATTGATTTCACTAGAAGTTTTTCTTTTCAGGTACTTTTGATGTTGTGGTGGTGAACTTGTACCCATTTTATGATAAAGTTACATCAACTGGAGGCATTGATTTTGAGGATGGAATTGAAAATATTGACATTGGTGGTCCAACGATGATTAGAGCTGCTGCAAAGGTGGTTTGTTTGACTGAAAATTCTAACTTTTTTTATATTTGATATGATGACAAAATCTTTTCCCCATAAATCTTTATCTTGTCATTATATCTTAAAAGTTTTGTAAATTGGCTTGGAAAATATTCTGTTAGCCAAATACCACTAAACTACTTCTGTGGAAAATAAAAGAAGGATCTGTCCACTAAAAAGAAAAGACGAAGGATCCTTGTTCATTGCATACTGTCTTTGTGCTGAAATTTTCAGTTTTTCTATTGAAATATCTTTAAAATAAGGTGATAAATTCTTATTTGAGCAGAATCACAAGGATGTTTTGGTAGTGGTGGATTCAGAAGATTACCCTTCCCTTCTGGAATTTCTTAAAGGAAACCACGATGATCAGAAGTTCAGGCTAAAGCTTGCTTGGAAAGCTTTTCAGCATGTTGCTTCCTATGACTCTGCAGTATCTGAGTGGCTGTGGAAGCAGAGTGTGGGAGGTATTTCTGTTATAAGTTTGTGAAGAATTATTAATTCATACTTGACTGTTTAGATTGACTTGTGTTCTCATTTTTATGACAGATAAATTTCCTCCGAGCTTGACAGTGCCTCTTTCACTCAAAAGTTCTCTCCGTTATGGTGAAAATCCTCATCAAAAAGCTGCATTCTATGTTGACAAAAGACTTTCCGAGGTTAATGCTGGTGGAATTGCTACATCCATTCAACACCACGGAAAGGTGGGTGTCGGCTACTAATTTCTTTTGTCTAATAATCTAAAATTACTGGTAAATATATTTTGAGTATTTTAAAAGCTATTGTATCATGTTTGGGGTTGAAAGTTTTTGACTGAAAAATTGTATAGTTTTCTATAAATCTTCATTTAATATAATGCCTTACATGGTCTTAAAACCTTAACATTCTAATGCAGGAGATGTCGTATAATAACTACTTGGATGCTGATGCTGCTTGGAACTGTGTATGTGAGTTTAGGAACCCCACATGCGTGGTAGTGAAGCATACTAATCCATGTGGGGTAGCATCACGTGATGATATTCTCGAAGCCTATAGACTAGCTGTTAAAGCTGATCCAGTGAGTGCATTTGGTGGAATTGTAGCTTTCAACGTGGAAGTTGATGAGGTATCCATCTCAAATCCCTTACTGAATGTGTATCCTAGGAACGTCTACAATTTGGCAAGCAATTTGATTGGGTGTACAGTGTCAAAATAGTTAACTCCACCTAGTATGATGAAGCTTGATTGTTGTCGTTGCATTAGTGTCAAAATTCAAATATTTATTTTTTTCCTTCTTTTTCCTCATTCTTTCCTTGCTTTTTATTTGGGTTCATCAACCGTCAATCTCGACTAGTTTCAGATATAGATGATGTTGATGTTGAATTGATACATGGTGATCAAGTCCATGGTTTCATATTTTAAGCCAAGGGCTGGGGTCATGTGTCATTGTCTCGTTTGTGAAGATAGAGGCACTTTCCTTATCTTGCTTTTTTAAGATCCCATCTTGGCAATGAAGAGGTGCAATAATATATATTTAATGCTTTATATATATATTTTAGGCACTTGCTAAAGAAATTCGAGAATTTAGAAGCCCAACAGATGGGGAGACAAGGATGTTCTATGAAATTGTGGTTGCACCGAGCTATACATCTAAGGGACTTGAGATTCTTCGTGGAAAGTCAAAGACTCTAAGGATTCTTGAGGCAAAAAAGAATGAAGCAGGAAAGCTTTCACTCAGACAAGTTGGTGGAGGGTGGTTAGCTCAGGATTCCGATGACTTAACCCCACAAGAAATCCAGTTCAGCCTAGTCTCTGAGAAATCTCCACAGGATGGTGAGCTTCGTGATGCGGAGTTTGCGTGGTTGTGCGTGAAGCATGTCAAAAGCAATGCTATTGTGATAGCTAAGGTTGTCATCTGCTACATCTTGAAACTTTTCTATGCTTTAATGGAGCAGGTTTAAGAATCTGATCCTTTTTGTTAATAATTTTTGGCAGGACAATTGTATGTTAGGTATGGGAAGTGGGCAACCAAACCGTCTGGAGAGTTTAAGAATAGCAATGAGGAAAGCTGGAGATGATGTTAAAGGAGCAGCCTTGGCTAGTGATGCCTTCTTTCCATTTGGTAAGTGTTAATGTAATATATGTTAGAGATATAATATATTAAACCATTAATGTGGCCTTTACTTAACTGTTTAAGTTTTTGTGTTGAAATAATTTTTTACATGATATGAGCCCATGTGACCAAGTAGTTATGAGTTTGATTTTCTTACCATCCTGTTTTCTAATAAAAACAAATCTGTTTACTGATAAAAAATAATATGTTAAAATTAGCACAAGGTAAACTAAAAAAATTGGTTTGGGCATTATCCACGCATCAAACCCAAAGTGCTCCTGTATGAGGGGTGTGTTAGGGATATAATATATAAAATCATTAATGTGACCTTCTCTTTACGGCTTAAGCTTTTTTTTTTTTTTTGGTACATTGCCAGGAGGTATTCCCATTCAACCTTCTCCGGGCACCATGCCCTCGGGGTACGGCCCGTTTGGGCTAGCCCCTCATTATAACAGTGGGTGCACTAAGCTTCGCAACCGGAGAAAGGACGAGACTAATCCCCCAACCGAAGATTTTTGGCTTATCCTCTGGCCCCAAAGATTTTCCAAGAAACTGCTTGAGGCAGGGTTTGATCCCTGCATCAAGCAATCCCTTGGGAGCTCAGCTGCCAACTGAGCTACCCTTGGGGGTTACGGCTTAAGCTTTTGAGTTGAAATGGTTATTTACAAAATATTTTGCAATACAGGAATTCATTGTGCATGCTATGTTATAAAGACTTTTGTAGTGGTGGATGGAATAGTAACTTTTTTGGTGTATACGTTCTGACAAGATCATAACTAAGACAGAGATAGAAGACTTTTGTTTTGTTTTGTTTTTTGTTTTTTTAACGAGGATGTATCTTGATTTATAAACAGCTTGGAAAGATGCTGTGGAAGAAGCATGTGAAAGTGGAATTGGTGTTATTGCAGAACCAGGTGGTAGTATCAGAGACAAGGATGCCATAGAATGTTGTAATAAGTATGGTGTTTCACTACTCTTTACCAATGTGAGGCACTTTAGGCACTGATATTTAATTTTTGTTTTGGGGTAACTTTTTGTTTCTATTATCCAAGCGGCATTGCTGAAAACTTTTGCTGCCAAAAGGTAGCAAATTCACTAATTAACTGAGACCTGTTTTTGACATCAAGTGGCTGTATCAGTAAGGATGTTGTACCATCCAATTATTATAAAAATAATGCTTTCTTACTTTCTGATGTTTTACTAGCTTATTATTATTGTACATGAGAAAATAATGTGATATTATAATCTTCTGCAATGAACAGAATCAAATTAGACATTCTTGTTGCAACTATTGAATTGATTGTATTATTTTGAGATTCAGCTTTGATTAAGACAATGTTTAGTTGGAATAAAGAAACACATGATCTTGATAAGTCGGGCATGTTTGAGATGTGAGAAAATCCACGGTTAGTGGGGAAGGTCAAAGTTGAGATCAATGCTCTAAAATCATTGAATGTGGACTTAGCTTATATTGCCTTGATATTTTTTCTTTCTTTTTTCTTTTGGGTCAACTTAAGAGGGTGAGTATAAAGTTGCTCCTTTGTAATTAAAATGTCACATGTTTGAATTCATGAAATAACCTTTGTAGAGATAAGAGAAAGTTAAGTACAAAAATTGTCCTCATCTCTACCTTGGTGGGAAATATTTTTGGGTTAATTTAAAAATATGAGAACTCGCCTACCTCTGCTATTATTGAGGATACACACGGCCCAATTTGAAGCCTTTGGGGGTTTATCTGACAAAAAATTCTACATTTACATCATCACGTAACAAGTAGGGGTGATAAATGAACTAGGGGACGTTTGGTTGAGGAGAAATTTTTTGAATACTAGAGAAATGTAATTGATAGGGAAATGGTTGGAAAGTGAGTTTGGTAGGAAAATGTAAAAAAAGTTGTTTGGTTGAGTAAAATTTTACCAGGAAAATTATGTGAAATTCCTGAATGTGTGTTTGGTTGAAGATAAAATATTGATGGGTAAATTTAGTAAAATTACAAAATAACCCTTTTAGAAATAACTTTTTTTTTATGACTGTGAATAGAGAAACAGTTGTCATTCATGCTTTTCTGCAACCCAAGACCCGTAGATGAGACGCAGGTTCAATTCTAAAACAACTTTACTCTGCGTAGTTCATCTTCCATATTAAAAGCACGCTGGATTGTTGATTGAAAATCAATGAAATGGTATGGTCTAGGGTCTGTGTCCTCATTCTGCTGGTTTTCCTTTTATTTAGTTAAGAGCAGTATTCGTTTTTGTTTTTCTTGCAAACTAAATGCATATTTGATTTTAATTTTACATTAAAATAAGCCTTTTTGGGCCAAAATATCTCAACAGATTTCATCTATAAGGTTTTCTTAAAAAAAATAAAAAATAATCTTAAGGTACTGGTCATCTCTTATGGATCCACAAGCTATGTTTCCACCCCAAATCATGAAGCAAAATATTTAGAATTGCAGATGCGCTACCATAAAACAACTATGACTTAATAATTAAGAATTATGCAGTAATACTCATTCAGTCTTTGTAGTTATCAAATGCTCTAGTTATCACATTTAGGAATTAAAAGCAACAGTATTATTTTTAACATATTTATAAAGGCAGGAGACAAAAACATCTGATAAAAAAAAAGAATGAACACAAAAAGAAAGAGTACACATTTGAACTGAAATTTTTCATTCATTATATACGTCTGGTTACAATCAAGATTTCTCTCTGTGAACACAATTGTCTCTGCACGAGCAACACAGTATGGGCTTGGCTTCAGCATCAGTCATCCAACAAAGTGCAAGAACACCCTATAACAAAAATAAAAAAATTTGATTGTGTGAATCACCTCACTCCATGACCATTATAAAAAATATCAGCTTTATTTCTCCAACAAATTGCTACAGTTATGTAATTTGTGCTATATATACTCTTTGGAATTGGTGATGAATTAATGTCAGTCCTAAATTGGCATCATGCTCTTCGTGCTCTATGATCACAACGTCTATGTCTTGAAGTTATTGCAATGCCACCTGAATGCGGAGAAGGCTTGGCACTGGCAAGTAGAGACTCCAGCAGAGAATCAAAACTACTGTTTGCAGAATAGACTAAAGCAGCAAAAAAGTTCAGAAAACATAAAAATTAAAATAAATGACCCACTAAGAATTAAAATAAAAAAACATAAAAACAGAGGACTATAAACAATACGCTAATAAACATTTACAACTTGAGACAATATTATTTACATTTAATGCTTTTTCAATTCCTGGAATGAGTGACCCAATGTGATCTGCAACCTTTGCTTTAACACCTCACAGGGGATCCTCACAATTGTTCCTAAAAACGTGCTACAGAATGATGCTATCAATTGTACCTACATGAATGCTAATAAGTTAAGCTTATAGATTTTAGAGAAGTACCAACAAATCAGACCCCATTATTAACCACAATCAACCATAATGTAAGAATACACTTTTAAGGTCAATCAAAGTGCACAAATCCGTCAGTGTTAAAAAATTTAAATTGGTATTTCAAAATTATTAATCTATTAGGAATGAGGATCTTAATTTAAAACATTTGCATCATTTCATTAAGGGTTTTCTTAGGTTGTGCCCTTACATACAAATGAAAGAGCAATCATGTCAATATTGTTCCATCAGAGCACAGTATAGCACAAACCTTAAACCCAACTCTGCTGGGACAAGCATGAAGCTTCGTATGACAATATAAGCCAAACCCAGCTGCATAATTCCCAGTTAACTCTATGCGCATTGCAGGCCTGCAGTTATGTTGTAACATGTCAGCAAATATTTAGAGCTATAGAAGCAAGTTTAACAATATTAAAAATGGCCATGCCCATGTGGTGGTCAAGGATGCCTACCACATAACTGCCATCCTCATCCTCTTGAATGATACATTGCAAATATTCCTGCATTCAGTCACACTTTAACAGACATTCGAAAGTGAAGAAACACTAAATAGACAAAAATTGATAAGTGCTATTTATATAGAAACTGAACACATTGAGATTGTATTTTACTTCATAAGAATCTTATGAAGCCGTTCAGGAACAATTACATACTAATGAGAAAAAAAAGAAGCCGTTCAGAAACAATTACTTCATAACAGAGTAATCTTAGAAAAGAAAAAGAAAAAAATTGAAAGTGGCAACTCCTAGGGAGAAAAAAAAGTCTCAAATCTAAAATTGAATTAGTTGAGCAAGTTAAGATTTCAATTAGTTGTTGATATTTACCAAATAAAAAAAAATAAACAAGCAAAATGGGGAGGAAAGTAAGTGAATTGAAAAGTTAGTGAATCCAATCTCAACATTTGTTTCTTCGTTAATTTTATGTAGAAAATATAACATTTAATGATGAAGTTTATTATTGCACTAATTAAAATACTTCTAATTACATACCTAGTAATTAGCTTATTAACAAATATAAATAGATATTGTTATAGGTTTAACTTCAATTGAGTTGTATTGAAATAACTCTCAGGATTATGCACAACCATGGCAACCTTTTGGAGAACAATGCCCCAATTAGGAATTTCTAGAAAACATATAGATTTTGAAAGATAGCAGTATCAGCATCAAGAGCATCGTGCAGTGGAGTAGAAAAGAAAGGATCTATAAGTTTACTTTGAATAAAAAAAAAACAAGCACAATTTCAAATACCATTCCCAGAAGAGCACCAAGGAGTGGAATCAAAGGACATAGGCTGAGACTAGAGTTGTCACTGTACCTTAAAAAAATCCTATAGAAAGGAAAAAAATTAGCTCAACCTTATAGAAAGCTTAAGCGCAATGGCTCATGAAGTTAACCATTTTAGTCTTGTCTCATTTCTAACATATATTCCCACAGGCATACGATACTCATATTCCATATAACAGTGTATGGTTAATCAAGAAAAAGGTGCCATTGCCATAAAAAAATTATGGCAACTCCTAAGCAACAATCAATAAATTGAAAGAAAAAAATTATTAGTGAATCCAACCCTAAACTAAACCCCAAAAAAAAACCCTCAAAGAATTTAAAGTTCTTTTTTGTGTGCAGAAGATAGAGGAATAGGGTAAGATGAAGAAGAATCGAACCTTTGTGGAGCTTGATTTGGGCTTCTCAGCAGCGAAAATGAAACAAATGATTTAGACTTCAGATGCTTTCTTCGCTCGGTCTTCTTTGCTCGGTTTCCAGTTTTGGATTTCTTCAGCTTTCACAACATATGCAAGCTGGATGAGTGATGTATAGTTTTGGGCAAACGTTGGTCACGTACGAGGGGTGAATTCGTCACCGAATTATATCACTTTTTGACTTCCCCGGATTTCAGACAAAATTCGACCTTCGAAGAAGCAATCCTCAACAGTGTTTTTACGAAAAATCACATGCAATTGTCGAAGCATGGGGAAGAACGAAAGATGGGGAAATTTCATGAATCTAGTGAACCAAACGTGGAGATGTAACAATCCACCAATCACTTCCCCAGCAAAGTTTACGAAACTCCCGAAACAAACGCCCCCTAGAGGCTTTTCAGGGGCCTTTGGCTCGGCTCGTGAAGGTCTGAGTTTACATACCTAAAATTGGTTGTTGGAATCAGGCTTGGACTTGTATAAAAACTCGTTTAATAAAAAAGTCTCAGGTTCCAATTCAAAAGTTCGGCCTTAGAGCTCTCAGGTTGGCCTAGTATATTAATTTTTATTTTTATTTTATATTTTTTATATTACTTGTAATAGCTCTTTCTCTCTTCTCAATCCATTTCACCTCATTTTATTGGTTAAATATACTTTTTGAATAATTTTGTTCCATATTATGATGTTTGGATATACATTGAATTTATAAATATTTATGAAATTACTAGTGCTGTTAATTTTATATTCTATTTGGATAAATTTTGTTGTCTTATTTTTTTTAAACATGCTCAATCAGACTTTTATTTTTTGTAAATAAGTCAGGTCACAGACCGATAATTATAGTCGTAACAGTTAACAGGTTTGGTCAGACTGACACATTTAAACACAGGTTTAACCTTTTAAGACCAAAAGTCTGCTCGACTCGTTAACACCCTAGTAACAAGTTATTTTGGGATGACCTGTGGTGTCTTGGACCGAAAAAATGCGTGGAGTTCCTTTTTGTCATCTTGTGTACACTAATATGAATTGGAAAGCATCATTTGTTCAATTTGTGGAGTGTTTGATGTCTGTTTGATAAATTAGAAAATGAAATATTAAGGTGCCATCTTATATCAGGACACCAAACTTATTTCCTAAAATGAACATTATCAGCAAATGCAGGTAATATGAATTTAGCTGCAATGTTTTGTCACAACTTTTTATTGCAATCAAAACTAACAAATTATGCTTACATTATATATGGTTCTTCACGATTCTAGAATTTGGTATATACGAGAGCTAAACGAAGTCAGTGATTCTTATTTCTTTTTATCTGTAATAGTCATCTATCCATTGAGCAAGGGACAAAATGCTAGTAAATTTCTTTTTTGGCCATTGAATACCAGTAAATGTAATAAAAGGCGCAACAATTATTAACAGTGTTATATGCTAGAGAGCAATTTGTTTCCATAACAAAAGCAAACATTTCATTAGCGAAGCATCGCTGATGCTAGTAATACAAGCGTGTAGAGGCTTTTACGGTTAGAAGCAAATTTCATTAAGTGGGAGCAGATGAATAAGCGCCCTTAATGCAATTATTTGTCTTTTAAACTATATTCTGGTCATGGTATAATGTGTAACATCCTTATTTATATAAAAAATGTTAGATGTAGTATTTGCACTCGAATAACATTTTTGGATGGTTATAAAAAAGA
Organism: Gastrolobium bilobum; assembly: GCF_033153095.1. Classification (NCBI taxonomy): domain Eukaryota; kingdom Viridiplantae; phylum Streptophyta; class Magnoliopsida; order Fabales; family Fabaceae; genus Gastrolobium; species Gastrolobium bilobum. The sequence goes on along the minus strand of NW_026897514.1, from coordinate 61,592 downwards.
AAATAAAAATAAAAAAACATATGAGAATAAATGTCACTAACAATAACCTACAGTTTGACCTCTCATTCTCATTAACATATCTTGTTACATGGCAAGTTTTGCGGCCTAAAATTACAATCATTAATCTATCATGAATCTTGATGCACACGGAAAGCTCTGCTTGCTCAACAATGGTGGAGTTAGGGAGGAATTAGGAGGGACGATCGCCCCCTTCAAGTTCATCAAACTTTTTTCTTAAACTATATTCAGACTAAAAAGATAAAGAAAGTAAAACATAAATTCACCCCTTTATCTTTGATTTTCCTCATGTACGAAGAAAACTTGAAGAATTCTTCAAATATAATTATGTATTGATTCTTTAGGTGTTGCCTTGCCTAATTTAGTATAAATTTTGAATTCTTCGCTCCCTCTTATAAATTATTTTGGCTCTGTCATTGTTACTCAAAATAATTGATAATGCTTTTGAGCTAAATCTTGATAACAATCTCTACTTGCTTGATGCATTGCATAAATAAATAACATTTGAAATTATGTTTAACAACTTAAACTCTACTAGCAAGTTCAGCTTGCTCTATATATCCATGTAATGCAATACATCATCATATCATGCAACAAGCTTTACTTGCATACTACATTCCAATAAAACTTTATCTACCTTAGTTCTATCATTTCTGTTCTATTGTATGACTCTTAACATATTACATAAGATATACTCGTATTCATATTTACCTTCTTTGGTACAACATTTATTTCTAATTTATATATGTACACAAATGACCACTAACAACGCTAAAAATTAAAAGAATCACACAATCAGCAACATAAACAAAATTTTAGTTTTTCAATGTACAATATCGTGGTAACTTCTCAAACATTTACATTTCAATAGATTTAAATATAGGCACATTATAATCATTATTTTACAATTTCACAAAATTTCATTGAGACAATCATAGTCAATACATATCATACAAGAGACAAGTAGGAGAATCAAAATGAAAAGGGGGATGTTTTTGAGGCATCAAAGTTACCTTAAGGTGGTGTTTGGTTCCATTCTTTTCAATATTTTTCTAGGCAAATGAAGTTTGGTTTTTAGAAAACCAATGTTTGTTTCAACAGCTTTTGACCAAAACTCATCCATGTGAAATGCATAGCTTTTTAAGAAAGATAGGAATTTGCACTGTTTAGAAACCGGATTTGAGGGTGGTTTTTTGAGAAAATCCGGGTAAAGCACTGTTGACACACTTTTTGTCATATATTTCCCTGGTAAAATTTTGTCAAATCAAACTACTTTTTTTTAACTTCCCCATCTATTCAACTTTCCCTATAGATATCTAGTAATTATATTTCTCTAGTATTCTTAAAATTTATCTTCAACCAAACGCCCCCTAAGTGTGTAACCCTCGAGAGCTCTTCAACTACACCCTCAAACTACTTCTCATCTTTCGTATAACCGTGGGTATTAAAACTCTCGTCCCCATTTAAGATTAACAACACATGCAAAGGAGGGAGATAAAATCAAAATCGACTTTAATAGTGTTTAATACCAAAATTCGATTTAACTTTGAGTATTTCCATTATATTATGGTCAAATAGAAGCTATTCCACAACCGAGACTCACCTTTAAGTTTCTCTCACATACAAATATCTCTTTTAACAATGGGATTTATGAATATCATGTTGTAGGAGGGAGTTTTTTTTTAGTTAACTCAATCCTAATTATTTTTTTGAGGCGAGTTGGTTTATTTTGGTATTTCTACATGCTTCGACTCTTTGAACTGACTATGGGACTAATTCGGAATGCGGGGTGTATCAGGGATAAAATTTAAACCCCTTCAAAAGGTGGTATGTGATGATTAAACCGAGACACTTTTTTTTTTTTTTTTCAGTTCCTTTACTACCAACTGACAACCATTTGATTGTTGTAGAAGGAAATTTGTGTCATGTTGTAGAGACATCTCATGTGGACTCCACTTCTATTTTATTTTATTTTAAATGGTGGGCCCCACATGAGATATTTCTACAACATGACACAAACTCCTTCCTATAATATGATATTCGTAAATCCCTTTAATAATACTGTACCTCACGAGAAATTTTTGTAACTGAAAGATAGCTAGATTTTCAAAGATCAAAGCGAGAAGTAAGAAGATATGATTATTGCTCACATTCTTGAGAAGAGATGCAAGAGAAACCAATAAAAAAGAGGAGATGAAAGAAGTTTTTTGAGCATAATGGGAAAAAGAAAAATATATTGTAATCTGATATTAAAATTAACGCAAAAGGGTGAAACAACAAAAACTTTTAAAAATCATTAAAATAATATATGTATGTATTATGACTTTATCATTTCTCCTGTTACAAGAGATAAAGTTATTTCTTACAACTATGTTAGAGATGTATAAAATCATTAAAGAAGCCTTTACTTAACAACTTAAACTTTTGGGTTGAATTAATTCTTTAGAGATTTAATGAAGAATATTTTGGTAAAATTCATATAATAAAAAAATAAATAAAATTAGCAAAATATATATTTTGGTAAAATTCATATAATAAAAAAATAAATAAAATTAGCAAAATATCTTTCATTAATTTCCCTAACTCTCACAACAACAGGTTACAGAAAGATTATTTTATCTCGTGGAGAATCACTTTTTTTCATATATTATAATACATTTTAGATTAAATGTGTTTGTGAATTGTTAGATATTCTTATATGCTTGAATTATATATGCATGTATAATCAAACTCTTAAGTAATTTATAAATTTATTTTATTCACTTCTCTTCCTTCAAACATGATTTAAAATAATAAATTCTTGCTTTTCACATAGATTATTTAAGCTAGAACTTTATTACTAATTGTTATACTACTTCTTTACAAAAATAAGGAAATTTTGTTAGTCTACGTATGTATATTTCAATTGATTTTTGTTATTCCTTGAAAGTCTTCTATATTAATTTTAATAACTAAAATTTGAAATTTATTTTAATTGTTGCCAACTTTTGGGTATGTTACATTATACTACAGTTAACATGATTATAATCTAGGGTATTTTGTCGACACAACTGAATTGTGTTCTTATTGGTATAAAATAGGTCAATCAATTCTCAATTTAAGGAAATTATTACCCACATAGATCATAGTCCTCTTCAAATTAAATCGCTATTATTCATTTCCTTTTCATTCTTTTAAGTTGATCACATTATATCTATGACCCTTCTCCCTTCCCCAATGCATTGAAACACCGACCTCTCCCAAGATCCCAATTGAAAGTACAGACGCTACATAAAAAACAGAACAGCTATACCTAATGGAATGGTAAAAACACTACTTAGTTACACTATAGTAAGCATGACATAAAGCATTTATCTATTTAAATTATTCAAAGCGATAAATGAAACTCATTTTAACTCCCGTTGAAAGGGAACACTTGTAAGCATGTTTATTACCCCTAATATGGAGATAGTGTAACCTAAGAACAACTTGGTTATTTAGTGTGTCATTATAACATGCACAAGGTGATCAGTGTGATTTACCCTTAAAATTTTCTTTTCATACGTAAAGGACACTGAAAGAACAAGAATGTTCAGAAAGAAAATGCAAAACACTCTGAAAATTAAATGTGGCAATATCATCTAAAAGACTAGAAGCAAAGCATCATAACTTTGAATAACTCCAACATATAATAGACACTCAGGTATCTAACATCAAAATTTGCGCATAATCCGTTGTCATCAAAATTCTCCAACAAGAACCAAAAGCCTATATGCTTATTGGCAAAAGGCTAGAAAACCTCAGCAGTTTGCCGATCAAGGTGCAACCACAATCCGTCCAGCCACTTGGTCAAGATCTCGCCGGCCACTGGAAGTGATTCTCCTGCCACTGAGATAAAGAAAGAACAACTATGAAAAAATATGAGATGAAGATACTCATGCTGATGCAGAATAAAAAACCCAAGAATAGCATCAATAATTGCTGAGGAGAATACATTGATAAAGAAAGTGAAAATTCACATAATTGTAGAGCATAATATTAAAAAAAAAAGTGAACAAATTAAAATAGCCTTTTGACTCATCTATAGCTACTATATTCAATATTGTTCTATTATCTGTATAAAATATAGCAGACTAACAAGGTAAATGAGTCCTTACCCCTTGGTGTCCATTTCAATGATGTTCATGTTCTGCAACTGTTGAAGAACGTGACGAGCAATAGCACCACTGCTCTTACAGAAATGAGGTGGGCGACTACCATTCCTCTTGCTCCCACCATAAATCCTCTGAAATGCACCAACACCAAGCCCTCCTCTCAAGTAGATCTTTCTTGCCATGGAAGCTGAAATCAAGTTTGAATTAAGCACACACAAAAACATATAGAGCAAATTTCCACAAGAAAAGACCAAAAAGATTTCCTTGTAAGTTTCATTTTTGTGCACTTACCAGAAGAAAGCACATTTGCACAAGTAACCAGGTAATGAGCAAGATAAAAATAAAAAACCTACCAGCTCTGACATAGTACCAGTCAGGGTCATAAGGAGCCAACTCCTTAAATCTTGCTGTCTTCACGATATCTGTCCACTCAGGAAGCTCCATCTGTTTAGAACCAAAATAAATAAATAAAAGAAATTAGAATAGAGATTCAACAGAATTTGATAAAGGAAATCACACACTTTAATTTCCCCCCGAAGCAATAAAAATTATTCAAAACAGAAAACAGTACTATATAATTGAGACAATTAGTCGTAATTAAATTAGGAAACCATGATTAAGAGAATGCTTCTCCTTTATCACTTCACAAGTTATAATCCATTCCTACACCACAATCAATTCGTTTGTTATTTATTTAATTGCTTATATTATTGTTGGGGCAAGACAGGAACTCATGATACCTAAGTCCCTGTAACACAGTCATAATCTTACATGTCATCCAGGAAACATATATCAAAGTAAATCCAAGATGTAAACTTGAACTCAACCCAACTTAAAACACACCGATCCAAACAAAAAACTTCAATAAAAACACTTGGGCAAGATGATTTACAAGAGAGAGAAAAAAATCTCATTAAATAGATCAAATCAGCAATATCCCAAGAACCAAGCTTGTGGAAAAATGACATTATTTACACGCAGTCCTTACAAATAGAAAGCTAAAAAATAATGGGTTTTGGATTAAATTTATAAACTTTACACTAATTTTGTTGGGGAAAGAATAAAAAGAAGAGAAAGATAGGGTTTAGGTTAATGGTGTGTAACCTTGCCAGATCGCTTGAGGTGAGCAGAGTAAGCCTTGACAAACTCATGGGGAGAAACGTCCTTCACAGTTCTCGCAGTAGCCATGCTTGCTTCTGGTTCTGGTTGAAGCAATTGCAGCTATGCTATGCCCCTGTCTCTCTCTCTCTCTCAACAATTCTAGGGTTTCGACACTAACGTTGTTAGGGTTTTTAATAATTTTTACCCGACCCAACATTCAATTGGGCCTGGGCTCGTCTGTTATATTGTTTAAAGTCCATAGACCTTTTTTCATTTTTTTTTTTAATTTTTATTTTATCTTCTCTACCCTTTTCGTATCGGTCCGGCTCAATTGGATCTATATTAGAATAATTCTCCTTATATTATTATAGATTTTATAAGAGTTATGTTATAGGAAAAATGATTGTATTATGTTATAGAAATTCGTTTTGCGTGCTGTAGTTTTTTTTTTCCTTGAAAACATGCGGGTCCCACAAAATGTGGTGTGAGTAGAAAACTTTGTATGGTCATGTTAAATGATAAATGCAAATCCCTATTATTATTTAGAAGGATTTGGTGTTTGTCATTTTAAATGACATAAGTTATGTTATTTTAGGAGAGAGATAGACACAAAAAATTAGAAATTATGGGAGAGAGAAAATGAGTGATTTTTTTTAATTTAAAATTTAAATAAAAAAATTATTTTGTGTCTGTCTCTCTCTTAAAATGATATAACTTTATGTCATTTAAAATGACAAACATTTTTTCCTATTTAAAAAGGTGTGTATCTCTTTAAAGGACATAAACTTAAGTCATTTAAAAAAAAAATAGAGACAAAGAATAATGAGATTAACATCTCTTTGTGTCTGTTTCTCTTTTTAAGGGATCTAAGTTTATGTGCTTTAAAATGACACACATTTTTCAATTTTTTTAGGGTAATATATTTTCTTATGTGAGATGAAATTATTTTTCTTTCTTCTCCTTAATGAATTTTATTTGTTATTTTTTTTTTACTTATATGAGATAATTTTATCTCATTTAATATCGGAAATATATTCTTTTTATTCTGAAAACTCGAATTTAAATAATTTCCTTTTATTTTGGGTTTAAAATGTTGTTTATAAACTACCAAACATCGAACCAGTAAATTGTTTTGTTCTCAGAGGATAAATCATAACTCACAAAACAAAAACAAAAAAGTTACAGACGCTAGCGTTTTTTTTTTTTAAAAAAATTACATATAGTAATTTTCTTCTTCTTTAAGACCTCGAGATGTTTTACGGCCTTTAAGAGAAAAATTAAGTACGTAGAATCAAGCTTAAGTTTGCGAGTAAAGCCTCAATCAATGATTTTTATGTGTTATATTATATATATATATGGAAAAAATATTTCTCAAGTTGCTTGAGATAAATTTATCTCCGGCCACCTCAAAACTACGTCGTTTTGATTATTTATTTCCTTATATGTATTGATTTACTTTTGAATGGTTATGATTCTTCTTTTCTCTCTCTTTCTTTATCATCATTGATCCATCTTTGTACGGTTATGATTTAGTAGCCGGAGATAACTTTATTTCCGGCAACTTGAGAAATGATAAGCCATATATATATATATGAGCAAGTTCTTTTTACACCATTGTAAGACTAACAAGTCTTATACCACATCTCAATCGTTGATGGATGGAAATTATCGGCTGATATTTGTAGTCTAATTAATGATTAATTAATATTAATTAATTCGTATAACTTCCTAAATTATAACTATTGGATGCACGAAAATCACCGGTTGAGATGTGGTGTAAGACTTATTAATTTTACACCGGTGTTAAATTATCCTGATCCATATATATATATATATATATATATATATATGGAAAAAGTGTTTGTCATTTTAAATGACATAAAGGTATGTCATTTTAAGAGAGAAATAAACACAAAATAAATTTTTTATTTAAAATTTAAATTAAAAAAATCACTCATTTTCTCTCTCCCATGATTTTCATTTCTTGTGTCTATCTCTCTCCTAAAATGATATAACTTATGTCATTTAAAATGACATACATCAAACTATATATATATATATATATAGGTTCGCTTTTTCTACAGTCAATGTAAATAACGTATCTACAGTGAGCCCAAAACGACGTCGTTTTGAGATGGAAATCAAGGTATTTTTGTGATTATAATTTATTTCAGGATTATAGTAGTCTTTTTCATTATAATTTTTTAACCCAAAACAACGTCGTTTTAGGAGCGAATGTAGATTACTTATCTACATTCACTTTAGAAACATTAAGGGCTCGTTTGGTGGACATGATAGGATAAGGGTAGGATATATGATATGGGGCTGATAATGGTAGGAGATGATATGGAGCTGATAAGCCTATATCATGTCTTGTGTTTGATGAGCACCTGATTAGCAATATGATAAGATTATGTAGAAGGAGAAAGGAGAAAGAAAAAATAAAATATAATGCAATAAATACAAATATATTGGGTAGCGTGAGGATATATTGGGTATCCAATATTGGTATCATATCATGTTGAATCCTAACCCAGCTCTCCCCATAGGATAAGAAATCATGTATTGGATAGAATAAAATGAGACAATAGGATAAGTTAATCATATCCTATTGACCCACCAAACAAGAGATAAAAGTAGGATATGATAAGTTATCTTATCCTGTCTTCTTTATTAGGTGCTCCAAACAGGCCCTAAAACCTATATATATATATATATATATATATATATATATATATATATATATATATATATATGAGATAGGATATTGTGACACACAAATAATGTTACACACAATGTTACGACCACATCTTAACCGTTGATTTCCGCCAATCAACGGTTATCATTTTTCAAATCAAACTCATTAATTAATTATTAATCCGCAATAAATGATAACCGTTGATTGGCGGAAATCAACAGTTAAGATGTGGTCGTAACATTGTGCGTAACATTATTTGTGTGTCACAATATCCTATCCCTATATATATATATATATATATATATATATATAGGATCATGATCATTTTACACCAGTGTAACTTACACTCTCAATCTTATCCGTTGATTTCATTTATATCTAACAGCTCAAATTTTTTAGTATTTCGAACCATTGGATACAAGTGGATCAATAGTCAAGATTAAGTGTAAGACTTCTAACTCTTACACCGGTATAAGAATATCATACCCCATATATATATAGGGGTTTGCATTTGTCATTTTACATGACACAACAAACTTTCCTACACACAATATTTTATGGGGCCCACACTTTTTGAAGAAAAAAAAAGAAAAAGAAATTACGGCACGCATAACGAATCCTTATAACATTACACAATCACTTTTCCTACAACATAACTCTTATAAAACCCATATATATATATTGGTTTGATATTTGTCATTTTAAATGATATAAGTTATATCATTTTAGGAGAGAGATAGACACAAGAAATTAAAATCATAGGGAAGAAAATGGGTGATTTTTTTAATTTAAATTTTAAATAAAAAATTTATTTTGTGTCCATCTCTCTTAAAATGACATAATTTTATGTAATTTAAAATGACAAACAATTTTCCCAAAATGACACTGATGTCATAGGATCCTACCTCTATATATATATAGGGGTTTATATCTATCATTTAACATGACCACAAAAAATTTCTTACACACACAATATTTTGTGGGACCCGCGTGTTTTGAAAAAAAAAAAACTACGGCACACAAAACGAATCTCTATAACATAACACAATAATCTTTCCTACAACATAACTCTTATAAAACCCATATATATATATATATATATGTGAGTTTAACAGATGTACATGATTGCTATAACACCTCGTAATTCTAAGTCACATAATTATAGATAAAATATGGATTAAAGGGTAGGATTAATGAAAATTTTGAATTATGTGTCAAAATACGTAAAATGGGTAAAACGATAATTTGCCAAACACGTAACCCTAGGAAATGAAATTTGAGTAGAAGGTCCCAAATGGGAAAACTAATCCTGAAAATGGATTCAGAACGAAAAATTGAGTGGATAGGCAAGTTTCTGGAAATTTGATGAATAGTATTTTTACCGGGTAAAAACACCGCGGTACAGTTGCACCGTAAAGCTTGCCCAATGAATTTTGAGCTCTATGTTCGGAAATATGTTATAAATGGTACATAGTACTAGGAAATATGATTTCTGGTGAAAATTGATTAAAATTAGGATTTTTTGGGAAGCGTGCCCACAACGCGCATAAAAGCTTAAAACTGTGATTTCACCAAACGATCGGAAAACTCTGTATTCATCTGATCAAGGGTAATTAATGGACTTTGTTGAATCTTAAAAAAATTTATTTAATGGATAATTCATGAATTAAGTGGTGATTAATGGGTTAAATAAGTTGTTTAAGTGGTATTTCGTCTTATTAGAGCCTACGTGGCAATCCAAGTCACTTAAGCATTTTTTCCTTGCACTTTCTCTCTCCTAACAGCAGGCTCCCTCTTCGTGGAACAGCCCCAAAAATGCAGCCACCATGGAAATAAAGGGGAAGCTTCTTGTTGCCTTGATTTTGTTAACTTCCACTCATCAAATCAAAAATTGTTGAACATCAAAGTTGTTCCCCTCCCTCTTGTGAACATTTTTTGTGTCACGAAGTCCTCCTAAAAGTGAGTGTGTGAGGAGATTATTTTGTGATGAGGGTGGCAGTTTTGGAGAAATTCATGAGCATTGGAGCTTGTTTTGCTTTGTTGTACACTTGAAACTCATTCCTTGGAGCCTTGTGATTTAATTGGTGGTGAGTTTTCTTGATTTTCATTGAGTTTTAATGGGATCATATATTGAAGACCTAAGCTATGTGTTGGTGAGTTTGGGTAGTTGGAGACCTCAAATTGAATTTGTGCATTAGACAAATGTTGCTTAGAATGATGAATTAGAGTGATTGAGCTCATAAGAATTATTGTGAAAAAAGTTTGTAACTTAGGAAAATTTTGGTTGGATGAGCATGACTTTGTGAAATTGGATTGTTGTATGCTTGTGTAATTGAGTTAAGGATTAGTTGTAGTAGTTAATTACATGATGTATGATGTATTGGATGAGTGAAAATGAATTGGAAATCCTTTGGTTTGCCTTGAGGTATAATTCGGCCATAAAGAGGTATTTAAGGAAAAATGATGCAAAAATTAGGTAATTGAGTTGGTTGGTGTGTTCAATCAAGTTTGTATGTGGAAATATGAGTGTAATATGATTTAGAGTTGGTTTGCAAAAAGAATAAAGTATAGGAATTTCAAAAGAACCTTATGGACCTTTTAGGATCAACATAGGGGCTGTTATGTTAAAAAATTCATATCTGGAGCTACAAGACTCCAAATGGAGTGTGGTTTGCGCCAAATTAAATCTGTATATGTCTATTATATCATATCAAAATTTCAGGATAATCAGAGTTAAGATGAATGTTTCGTGATTAAAATGGCACAAGATGTTAATGTTGTAAAAAGTGTGTATTTTGGTCTTTTAGAATTAATTGTGCAAATTAAGTGTTTAATTCATTGGTTATGTAAAACAATGATCCTTAGGACATTTAATGATGATTGGTTAGTATTTGAACCAAAGAAAAAGTGTGAAAGTATAATTAAGTCTTGTATGTAGACTATGTTTGTGTTAGAGTTTGGATGAAAAAGTTATGTAGATTGTTAGTTTAAAAACTTGTATTAACTTGTAGTTATGAAAGATGTGTTATTATGTATTAATTGTAATTAGATTGTACATAGGTTGAAGAAATAGTTTAGACGCATTGGATTAAATACATGAAATTCATGTAAGCTTTGGAATTGAGCTTTTTACAGGTAATCCCTTGGTACTGGGGTTTAATTCTTGTGTGTGCTCCACCATGCCCCTTGAGGGTAGTGGTTGGAGGTGTATGTTAGTAGTATAGTATAACATGTTCATCCATTATTGTATATTTAGTGTTACATAGGATGTACCGTGTCTCTGGCCAATAGACTGTTATTTTCGGGCGTTACAGACTTCCACTGGATAGGTCTCCATGAGGGAGTTCCAGTTGACTTGGGGTCGTGGTGTGTCATCCGTAGAGGAGCACACTAGGAAGTCTCGGGTGTATATGGAAAGATGGTGCCTTGGTTGATGTTCTGGGAACACCTCCTTGGATTGGAACCTGTAGGCTATATGCCGAGGCCAATAGGCCGGACATTGCGTGGCTTTGACATTGACCATTCCAGCTTCGTCGTATTTTGGTTTCCTTATGCTTCCCTGCTTCACTAAATCCCTTACTTTATACTGTTTTAAATGTTGTATTATATTATTGATATGCATCGAAGTGAGCCCTTGGACGGAGTATTCTTCAGAACCTCTGGGTTACTGAGATATATTTGTATATCACCCCGCTTTGGGGACTTTATTTCAGGTAGTGCCTGTGGTGTTGGAGCGACGGGCAAGAGGCCCGTAGGATGAACTTGGATATAGAGCCATTTTGCATTTTGTGGCCATTGGGCCTAGGCTAGACTTAGGGCATGAACATTGTATGTAGAGTTAGTATTATGCATTGTATCATCGATGTTCATGCCATATTTTGTCTAAGTTTAGCTTATGTTTACCACATTTTATTTGGAGGATTTATGTTGTATATTGATTTTGTTTCTTTAAGGTTGTTGTAATATTTGTAAGGAAGTGGTAATTTGTATTATGGAGACTTGATGTAGTATGGAAGCATGTGTATATGATGAAAGGGCAATAGGCCTATTCTAGAATTTGATTTATGTTTTATGTCAAAGAATGCATGCAATTGGATCTTGTGATTGAAATTAGTTAACTTTGAAAAAGTAAGCAATGACTATGTATTTTGAGCAAATTGAATATAAATTGTGAAGGGTTGTAATGGTCCTTGAGTGCCACCCATGATTATTAGGTACAAAATTGAGGTTAGATAACACACCTTCAAAGGTGGGAATTATTGGAAAAACAAAGGAAACTCTGGCGAAATTTCTAGAATTTGGCAGAATTTGAGTGAACTTCGGGAGAGCATATCTCCCTCCACAAAAGTCTAATAGGGACGTGCCATATGCCATTTTAAAGCTTGTGATGTCAACTACCGTGTATCAAAATCTGAGAGTCATAGGAGTTGTACGCAGGCCTGTAGAAGGCAGAGAGCACAGATTGCTCAAAACGCCACTGCACTTGTGGTTGTTCTGGTGCGAGTTTGGGAAATTTATTTCCGCTTTTTTTTCTTGGTCAAATTAGGTGCATGATATTTAAAATTAAAGCTTGAGGTGTCTAGTTTGCTGTATAAAAATTTGAGAGCAATTAGTGGAGTGGTTTGTCCGGAATAATATTTAGAGCAAAGGCTGTTTTGGGTGCTGTTTGGGGTTGGCTGACAGATTTGCTTGTCCAACTTCGAACGACGATATCCGGAGCAAAAGAGAACTTTATGACTCGTGTGATGGCTTGTTAGAAAGGTAAATAAGTTTAGAATAACATACTAAAAGATGAGAGGTTTGAGGCATGCGAATTCTCCGCAGTAATTGAAATATCGAACCATGTTCGGATAGGTAGAAAACGTAAAAATGAGATTTAGGCTAAGTGGGCTTATGGAAACCCCTTAGTGCCATGAGAGAAGTGTTGTATGATATTTAAGAAGAGTTTTCAGTTACGGTCACAACTTTTAATTATTACGTTTTTTTATTGTTTTAAATGCTCGCGTAATAAAATGGAAAAAGTTTACTCGCATTTTTATAAATAAATTGATGTGATTGTAACTGTGCTTAATATTGTAATCAATGTTAACAATACCGGTACGTAACGTACTGTTACAATTGCACCTAAGGATTTGTGCAATCATATAAAACTACGTCGTTTTATAGTGTGAAAACGTCAAATATGGAGAATCATAAATATAAAGCATTAAATATGAGGAATCATAACCATGCAAAGGTAAAAATAAATATAATATTTTCATTTTCTACAATTAATTTTGAACGCGAATTTCCTTTATCCCACTCAAAACGTCGTAGTTTTTAGGCGACTACATCAATTCTTATATATAGTCACATTATAAATCATTTTGCTTATATATATATATATATATATATATTCTCAATAAATGATAACCGTTGATTGGCGGAATATTAATTCCCAACAAATGATAACTGTTGATTGACGAAAATCAATGGATAGAATTTGGTGTCAAATTTCAAAATTATTCCCAATAAATGATAACCGTTGATTTGCGAAAATCAATGAAAAGAATTAGGTGTCAAATTTTAAAATTTGACACCAGTGTCATATCTGTGTGTGTGTGTGTGGCGATAGATTATATGAATCAACGGTTAAGATTTAGTAGTAAGAGGTAGTAAGAAAAAAAGGTAGTAAGTATAACCTCCCTCATATATTTATATGAATTTAGAGGTATCCATTCAATCTTCTCCGGCCAATTTGTCCTCAGAGTACGGCCCCAAAGGTTACTCCTCATGAAACAACATGTGCATTAGGCTTTGCCACTAGAAGAAGAATGAGACTAATCCCCCTAAAGAGAGGCACATACTCTAGCCTACAAAGATTTTTCAAAAATTTGTTGTGGCCAAGGTTTGAATCCATGACCAAAGCAAATCCTTGGGATCTCAATTATCAATTGAGCTACCCTGGGGGTGTTATGTTTTTTAACACATCCTCTCAATAAGATTTTTTTGGGTTTGAAGCGTGGATATTACACAGACCCACATTTTTTTTAGAAAAATGTTTCTATAGAGACTGACTGCTATCTGCATTTACTCCTAAAATTATTATAACCCTGAAATAAATTAAGATTACAAAAAATTTTGATTTTCACCTCAAAACGACGTCATTTTAGGCTCAATGCAGATAAGTTATCTGCACTCACAGCAAAAAAAATGAACCTTTTTGTTTTGTTTTACTTTGTGCTAACTTAATTGCATTAGAAAATGGGGCGGAGAGAATTGATATAAAACAATTATCTTATCTAATAGCTTAAGCTTGAAAGTGGTGGGTTTTTAATGATTTTTTATATTATATTTCTTTGACACATCCTTTAAGCAAGAATTCTTTGGGTTTGAAGCGTGGATTGCACATATCCATTTTTTTTACCCTGTACTGACTTAATTACATTAGAAAGTGGGCCCTGTTTTTTTTAAGACTAAGGAAAGAAGAAACAAAGTTATCATATTATTGTCTTTTTTATTTATATTATCAGATCAGCAGGTGTCTCAAATTCTGTAATTGCGAGACATTATTCCCTACAAATGGTAATATGCTTGACATTTGTATTATTTTAGGGACTAACATATTTTTTTATATTTCCGAAGGCTTATATGTGTATGCTAAATTTCTCACAAACCAATTTGAAGGTTTATTCCTTTTAGTGTTGAACTATCACTTACTCTATAAAATATTGAAGACCTTCTAAGAGAAAAATGCAAGTTATTTAGGTGTGATAGGAGTCAAAAGATTATGGTAAAGGATTTATTATGGGATATACGCAAAACACATGTTCTTACCCACCAAGAAACGCATACACGCTAGCCAGTAAACATCGGCCAAGACCTAAGAGCTAGCTATCACATCTCTTAGCCAATAATAAAAAGGCATCGAATAACCTTTAGCTAAGCTCTTTCGAGATAACTCACCATGAGGCATCCCAGAAGTAGGATATGAGAGCCCCTCAGTTAGCCAATGAAAAAGCTTCTTAATCAAAACGCCATAGATAAGTGGTCATACGAGCAAATGAGTAAGACATGCCACATATTATAAATACAGATACAAAAATTTAGGTATGATCATCTTATATTCTCACTACATATATTATTCAAATATTGACTCTAGCATCGGAGTATCTTGCAGGTAGGGCTGTAAATGGGTTGGGTCAGGCTAGATATTGGTCTAAATAGGTTAGGTCCACTTAAAATATTTTGAGTTTGCCTTGTCCTATATTTAAAAATCAGAAGGTCTGACCTAAGCTTATTAATTTATTTAAGTCTATCAAGTCTTCTATACTTATTAAAAATTAAAAATAATAAATAAAATAAATTTATTTTATTCATTAATATTATTTGAATAGTTATTTTATTCCATTGTAATTGAGCCAAAGAATACAATGTAGGGTCTGTAAGCTTGTAGGTCAAACCCAACAAAAGTAGGGCCATGACCTATATGCTAAACAAACTTTTTAAAAAGGTTTGAGTTTGTTCTTTTTTACTAAATAAGCTAGGTCAGGTCGGGTCATAGGCCCCTAATATGCTGTTTAATCTATTTACACCTCTACTTGCAAGTATCCACCCTCTTCACTTTCACTCAAATGCAATCCCCATAAGAACTCCAGCCTCAACCCGAGACACCATCCTGCGAAGAACATAAGTGATCACGTACTTACTATTAGATTACATTCGGATCAAGTTCAACCATGCATGATTAGGCCGAGTTTGTACTGGTATGATCAAGATGGTATTCAATTTAGAAGTTACTTGTTATATTAAAAATTAAAAATTAGTTACTAATTTTTTTAAAATTATTAATAATCTTTTTCCCTGAATAACTTAAGTTTTTAAAATAATTAATTTACATGAGAGCTTTATAACTAAGAGCTTATTTGGTGTAATTTTTTAAGCTAAAAACTATTTTTAAGTTAAAGATAAAAATAAGAGTTTAAAAAATAAAGTTAAAAGCTATTTGTGATTATATAAAAATTTTAGTTTTAAAATTAGTTTAAAGCTCAACGACATAAAAATAAGTTGTTTGATAAAATAACTTTTATAAATTCTATTTTTAATTAAAATTACCATAAACGGTATTAGAGATCTTTATTATTTAGATAAATATAAATATGATAAAAAATAAGATAAAAATTTTAAAAGAAAAAATATTTTCAAGAATGAATAGAATATTCTTATTAAAAGAAAGTTTCAAAGCTTACCAAAAAGAAGAAGAAGAAAGTTTCATAAAAAGATGGGATGGATGGTTGATGCTATGAAGTCTCAAGGTTTGCACCCTGGTACTCATGTCCTAACAATCTTGGTTAGGTGCTACATTGCCGAGGGACTGAAAGATAAAGTCATAGCAATTCTGAAAGAAATTGGAGAAGGAATGTCACAGAAATGCATTAGGGCACAGAGAGAATTGTTCCTCCTCTATGCTTCTCTTGACATGGATAATGATTTGAGTAGAATTTGGAACCATTGGAAGTTAGACCCGCAATGCTGGAGTGTGTAACTGCCATAGGAGCATGGTGGCTCTGCTAAAGTTTAACAGTCTCTCATCTAACCTCTTTTATGAACTTTTTATGAAGGAATTTTGTGTCTATTTGCATGGATTAATCTTTGTAAGAATTTTTTATTATAAAAATTATGTGTACATTTTGATGCAACTTTTGAAAAAAAAGAAGTTAAAATGATGTTTTTTTTTTAAAGCCAAAATTCCCAACTTCTGGAAAAAAAAAAAAAAAACCTAAAAGTTGATACAATCCCTCCAAAAGTCAATTTTCCCCCAACCAAAATTCAAACATGTATATTTTCTCTTTTACATGTCTTTTTTAATAATTTTATATTTTTATATATAAAAGTGCATTTTCATTATATCAAATAGATGATATTTTCCCTTAAGTAATTTTTAAATAATCCATCGAAATGCAAAAAAAGTTTGACTTTAAATTCTTCATAAAAAAAATGAAATATATATAGTGTTTTTTTTTTTTTAATGCTAATCCAAATAGGATCTTATTTAACGAATGCGACATTTAGATGTTGGATTGGTCCTTTTGTTTGAAGTGGACTACTGAGGTTCTATGTGGGAACCCCATATCTAGAAAAGGCACTGGGAAGTGAATCATAAGAATGAAGTAGTGTCAATACACTTGACGGTTTAAGTCAATAGGTATAATTTTTATTTAAAAAAAAATGGGCTAATTCTACATTTCTACAATGGATTTTATTTTATTTTTTTGTTGGCTATCAAAGGTCGAAGTAGGGAATGGGGCAAGTTGCCCTCAGAATGTTACATGTTGCTAACTCATGTTTTACAATTTATGTCTGAAGTTATTTCATTCTTATTTCTTCCGGTCATACATTTTTATGTTGTGGAAGGGGAAAGGGATGTATACGATCTCTCATTGAAATAATTCTCATAGGGGATGTGTACCATCTTCTTTTGAAAAACGAAAATATTTTCATTCGTGTTGCACACTTGTTATGGCTGAATGTTGTAACTGTTAGGGTATACGTTTTACTTTTCAAAATGATGGTATTAGTCACAAGTGAACAAAATACAATTTTACGGACTGAAAACACAGAAGACTAGCTCTTTGCAACTGTTGAGATATATAGTCTCACATTGGTTGTATGTGCAACTAATATGGAGTTTATAAAGCCTTGGACACTCCCATCCTTTGAGCTAGCTTTTGGGGTGATGTATCCCAAGGTTCTTTACAGCAACTACAGTACTTAGGGATTAATAAAACATAAGGAAATCAACACAAGACTCGATTAAGAAGAACAAAATTACAGAGAAGACAAAGACAATGACCCTTAGCCTAATGGTTAGCCATCTTCTTAGCAACACAAAAGATATCCCCAATTAACCTAGTTACTGAGCACCACAATTGCCAAACCAACCCATACTCTATAATTTTTTGCATACCTCCTCTCATGGCCCAACTACCTTATATTTTCCCTGTTCTTTGCTAATCTTCTTTCATGACTTGCATATTTTTCTCTCCATTCATGACTTGCCACGTGGAATCTTTTTATAACTAGTTGTCCTCCCTAATTCTCTTTTTTCATCAGCTACTTATTTACTACTGGACTTTCCTCTTTCTATGATAGACCTCCTTGAAGGGCTTTAATGGCTGAAGGCCATCACAAAATATATGGTCGAAATTATCTTTTACATGAAGGTGACAGGTGATGCAAAGGCATGAAATTCTTCTATTTGAAATGAGATTAAATCGACCAGAGTTCTATCTTTTATTTTATTTTTTTAACTTTCAGGGTCTTGGTCAGTTTCGACTAGACCCGAGCCAATTGTAGGTAGTAGGAGGGGGGATCTGGACTGGACTACTTTTCCCCATTTCTCCCTTTCTGCGCAGAACTTCTACCCCATAAGTTCAAATATATTCTACTTTTCTGCCATAAAAAGATAGTTAAAGTGGTCCACTGATTTGGCTTTAGCTGTGGACTCCTGCATTACCAAAACACTCTAGAAGGTGTTCATGAATATAGAGTACAGACCCCTTGGTGAAAAAATTCTAAAAAATCAGCACATAACCACACATCTCTACCAGTTCAGTTTATAGAGAAAATAGCTCAGTGAAGCAGAAAATCTGATCTTTTTTAAGCTACCAAATAAAACATGATCAGCAGGAAAGGGGAAATAAATAAATTGATGGATTCCATTCACATAGAGAGGTGTATCATTGTTCTATATCTTCCAACTTCAAGTCATTCACATCTGTTGTGCCTTTACGTGATTATTATTATTATTCTTACAGAAAAAAAAAGCGACCTTTACAACTAAAGTTCGTCTACCTTTTTAACTTGGTAAGTTATTTTGTATGATTGTTGCATCCTGATAGCAGCACATACTCAATTTTCGTAGCTGTCTCACTTGACTCTAGTAAAACTTCATTCACAAGCATAGAATTCACGGACCCACCATTGCAAACAGAACAACTAAGTGGAAGATCTCATTATTTCAGAGGAAGTAACACATGTAAATGCAGTTGACTCTGGTGTCCATGGGTAGAACCTAAATAAATAACAAACCCCTAAACAAACCACAGAATCCACTTGAAAAAAACATGGATGGATTAGCCCAAGTCCATATACACAAAGCCTAAAAAATAACAAATACCAAAAGACACTCTTCCAAGAAACAAGAAAACAGTCATCAGCAATATCAAATAAAAATGAATGAGACACTCATTTTCCTCATTGAATATTAAGAAGAAATGATATACAATTACAAAGAACGAGAAATGTTTAGCCTATTATTTCAGAGCAAGTCACATTTGGTTTGACCCATATCTACATTAGCAAGAACAAAAAAAACCAATATCACACTTGATGCAGTCGCAACATAATTGCAATCTGCCAAAGACAGCAACCTCAAACCAAAATTTAAAACCCTAAATACAATTAATTGATTACCGTTCTTCTTCTTCTTCAGCAAAGCAAAACTCAGAACTTGAGAAACAGATCCTTCAACATTCTCATCAGTTCAAAAATAAGACCGCGCCCCTGTCAATTCAACAACTCTTTTTTGCAGGACAAGAATCTCATGGACTCTCATTATCATTACCACCACGCGGAGAAGCGTTCTAATCCAATTAACAACCTGCGAAGGAGAAGGAATCTCCCACCTCTTCTTCAGCCTAACAACCTCACTTCCATAACCATTGTTACTCTCAGGCAATGCTCTCTTCCTCACTTCACTTGATTTGTTATAACTGCTCGCAACAACCCTCGCTTTCATATTAACAACCTCACTTCCATTGTTACTCTCAGGCAGTGACCTCTTCTTCGCTTCACTATAATCATTATAACGGCTCGCAACAACCCTCCCTTGCTTCAAACCCCCTTTCTTATTACTCACAGACACTGATTTTCCCCCTTCCTTGAACAACACCTTCCTTGGCGGCTGAGGAGGCAGCGGCGGCGGCAAAACACGCGAAACGATTTTAGCTGGCCGGAAACACGTGCCTCGACGAGAATTAACAACCGTCGATTTCTGAGTTTCTTCGACCTTCTTTGCCGAAACGACCGCGTTTTGTTTCGTTTTCGGTTCCATGAACTTTGAAGCCACGATCCTGCCACCGCGGCACTTTTCAAACGCGATTCGCTCAACTTTCTCGAGACGAAGAGCTTCGATCCTCTTCGAGAGACGCTTGATCTCGTTCTCCATGCTTTCGATCTCGTCGTCGATCTCTTTCACGTCGCGTTTTCGTTGGGAACCGAAACCCTCGTTCTTGTTCTTTGCGAATTTGGAGTGGGAGTTTCGAAGAACGCTTTTCGGGGAGGAATTGAATGCGGCGGGGCTCAGCTTTTCTTTGGTGCAATCGGAAGAGGAAGACCAAGAACTCTTATTCCAAGCCGTGAACCTGTGTAGAAGAGTTGTTGCTGTTGTGAAGAATGCCCATGGTTAATTTGTTATTGAGGTTCCACACACACGTGAACTTTGAAGAAACAAAGCTTTCAAGGTTAAGAAGAAAGTACAAAGGTTTTCGAATCTGATTCTTTTGTTTTCTGTTGATTGAGAATTGAGAGTGTTTTGTGAAGAGTGTGAACGAGGAAATTACTTTTATTTTGAGATTATGTATGTGACCGTTGCGATTGAGTTTGAGAAAATTGAAAAAATTAGAAGTTTCGAGGAGGGAAGCGTGAAGCGGGAAAACGTTCGTCGATAGGATAAAGAGGGAAGCGTGTATCGAATATTCCGCCCCCTAATTGGCCTAAAATTCTACTTCTTTCTTTTTTTTTTTTTTACTAATTCGAAGGGGCTAAAATTCTACTTCTATTAAATAAGCAATTATAAATAAGGAGTTATTCCAAATCCTTATTCTCTTAGGTGGTGTTTGGTCAAGAGTTTCTCTCAGTTTTCTAGCTAAGTGCAGAATGAATTATCAATTCCCCATGTTTAGTTCACTAATATGATGAATTTTATCCATCAAAGCCACTTGTCTATCAATCCACAATTGCATGTAAAAATCAACAAATTTACTGTTCCAGAAAGCTAAATGGAAGGTGGTATTTGGCAAAAAACTGGCTAAGTTATTCAAGTGATAAAAAAGGATGACAACATTACCCTTGACACGTGAGCAAAGTTTGTAGAAATCTATCGCTCTTTCAACTTGCATATGTTCTGAAAATGGTATGACTAAAGAAACCCAAAACCCACATCCAAGTCGAAGGTGGTTCCCATCGTGAGTGTCGATTGTGGCTGTGGTTCATTTTGGTCACACTTTTCCAGTAAGTATATAGACAGCCCTTGGAGTCATCCTATCTGTTTATGTAGTGGTTCATTTTTCCCAAATCCTGTTTTCAACAATGGCTACAGTAGCCATTGTGTGGCTGTGGTTGTGCATGCCTTATGCTTTGCAGGAAGATGAGGTAAGCAAATGGATCTACCTCTTGACATCCGTAGCTTTGTTATATGGCAAAAAAGAAAACTTAAATGAGTTCTGGGTCATGCTTATTGATAAATTTGGTTTGATGGGCAGTAAGACGGAGATATTTTTTTTATTGCCGTTGGAAGACAATATTTATTTCCGTTGGAAGACAAAGACGGAGATAACATTGTTTATTGCCGTCGGAAGGTTGTAATAAAATAGGGTTATTTTTATAAGGATATTTTTGTAATTTCATTAAGTTTTTCCATCAATATTTTATCTTCAGCCAAACACACATTCAGAAATTTCATTCAATTTTCCTGGTAAAATTTTGCCCAACCAAACAACTTTTTTAAAACTTTCCTATCTAACTCACTTTCCCTGCAGATCCCTAGTATTTATATTTCCCTAGTAAAAAAAAATTTCACCTCAACCAAACACTCCCTTATTGTGTATATATCCCATGGTATTATTCTTGCACACAGTGATCTACTATCACTTGCGACGTCTTTTTTATAGACCCGATGAAAATACAAATCCTAGATATAATTATCTACCATCAAATGGATATCTCGATTCTCTCGGATAGGACACAACGAGAGGAAAAGATAAAATAAAATAAAATTATGTACAATATTCTGAACTTTGTTTTTGAGAAACAGGTCGTTAAGAATCTGGAGGTTTACATAAATGACATGATTGTGAAATCACTAAAGCCAGAAGACCATATGACTGACCTGAAAGAAATATTTGAATAGCTCAGAGCCCGACGCATATGCCTCAACCCCACTAAATGTGCATTTGGGTAAGGGTGTATCTGAGACGGCCGGGCTCACAAGGGCTTACGGCCTAGCCTATATCAGGTCAGACTCGACCTATTTTCTATAGTGAAATAGAACAGGCCCTAGCTTTTAAAAAAACCTATTTAGAAAGAATGCTATAGTCTTTTTTTTACATGTCGTGCCTATAAACCTATAGGCCGACCTATATAATAATATTGATTTTAAATTAAATTAAATAATATAGTAGTACCAAATGGTGATAGTTTAGTTGGTGCATGTGAGCTGAGTAGGTAGCGGAAGGACCTGGGTTCGATCTTCACCAATAATCCCTTTGGGAATGGTATAAGATCTGTACCAATCTCTACAGAAGCATCAGAATCAACATTTAGTGTTAGAAGAAGAGTTATTGATACTTATTGTTCTAACTTGGCTCAAGATACCATCCAAGCTTTGATATATGGTGGAGATTGGCTACTAATAAGTATGGCTTGAAGAAAAAATAAAAAGGTATAAAAAGATTTTTTGCTTTTAATCTTATTTTTTATTTAGTCTTATTTTTTGCGTTCTATATTTACAAATTGTTTGCCAATTTATGTAACCTTAGGATTGTATTTGCAGGGGAGAGAAGATGATAAGAAGTTTTTGGCTACTACTAGCATACTGATGCATTTGTTGGATTCATGCAGCTATTTTAATTTTCAACGTATGGATTGATTTTTTGGATTCGATGGAATATAAGTTATTTAGTTTGGACATTTTTCTTCTGAAAGTTACTTAAATGCAAATTGTGATATGTTGTTGTTGTGATTCATGATTTTGTTTGAATGTTGAAATTGTGAATTTTTTTAATAACATAATTTGAGTATTTTGTGAAGTTGATTCATGTTCTGCTTGAAAGTTAAAAATTAACAGGCTAACAGGTCAGGCCAGACCATTTATTTTTTATAAATAGGCCAGACTAGGCTAACAATTACACTCGTACTATGCTGTCGAGCCAGGTCAAATTGAAATTTTTTGGCGTAGGCTTAGCCCTTTTAAGACAAAGCTCGACCCAACCCAACCCAACCCACTTTCACCCCTATATTCAGGGTGCTGGAAAGAAGATTTCTTGGATTCGTGATTACCCATAAGGGGATAGAAGTCAACTCGGATAAATGTGAAGTCGTACTAGCCATGAAAGAACCTCGAAACAAAAATGAGATACAACAACTGACAGGGTGTCTTGCCGCCCTCACAAGGTTCCTGCTGAGCTTTGCTAAAAAGTCACTTATTTTCTTCAAACTACTGAAAAAGGAAGCGAGTATGGATGGGAAGCATAATGCAAATTGCCTTCAAAGAGAATACAAATCCTAGATATAATTATCAACCATCGATTGGACATCCCGATTCTCTCACATAGGACACAACCTTTGAGAGGAAAAAATAAAAATAAAATAAAATTATGTACAATATGATGAATTTTGTTTTTGAGAAATAGGTCGGTAAGAATATAGAAGTCTACATAGATGACATGATGATACACAACAGAAAAAGGAGAAGCGTTTTTCCGTAAAGTAATTAAATTCTATACTGTTTAAAAATGAATTCAGAAGTTATTCAAAGTTACTATTGTAACTTCGATATGTTGAATAACTTACAAGGGTATTAAAAATCAAGCAATTTTGCTTTTAAAAAAATCTAAAAAAATGACTTGGACTAGGTGTTATGAAACCCGGGTCCATCAGGAATCTGGCAATCTGGTTTGATGATCGGTTTGAATCAAGCATTGAATCAAATTTGGCCAAAATTGGTGACCCAGTCAAATTATGCATTTTTATTAAAAATAAATAAATCAAAAACCAAAATTGTTTAATATTGTCAGAAAAAAATGTAGAATTTTTTTTTTAAATTTTTTGTAATTTTATTTGCTAGTAATATACTCGTCGATAATGACCTTAAATTTCAGCTTCTAATACTAAAGTAATTTGCGGAACAATGAATTAAGAGAATGTGACATATGTCATTTCAATGAAGATGAATTTGAAAAATATGAGTTTACAACATTAGGCCTTTTGAATGTCATTAAGAGGTATGCTTATGAAAATTTTGAATTGCAATTTAAATTGACATAGTAATAGCGTGTATTTTTATTAGTTGTGTTTTGTGAACTTGTAAAAGTGTGATTGGATAATTTTTGAACTCATTTAGTAAATCTTGATTAACTCATTTTAAATATGAAGAATATAATTAAATTTATATGTTCATATTTATATATAATTTATATATATCCGGGTTAACTGGTCCGACCACTGACTCATTGGTTTGATCATTGAGCCAGTGATCCAGTATCACAACTGGATCAATGACTGAGTTGGGTTTAATAACACTGTTTGGATGTGTTTATCCTTTATATATATATATATATATATATATATATATATATATATATATATATATAACATCTTATTTTAAGGATTATCTTTAGGAAAAATTAATGAGTTATTTATATTATTTTTAAATATGATTTGGTTTTCTTAATAATCTTTTAATTTAGCCATATTAAATATAATAAAATTATTTTGTAATTTAATTTGAGATATAAAGGTGGATATGGTCTCATTAATTAATTGTGATGATAAAGAAAAAATGTAATTTTTTCTGTAATATAGATGTGATGTTATAGACACTAGTATTTTATTCAATTTCTATAATGAGATGAGGAAGCGCAGGTTGTCCTGACGGAATTCGATACCGGTGATTAATTGAGAGATTATGATCAGGTAATTGTTTCAATCAATGTTTTAAAATCGGATAACTCGGATCGGTCATCAATTGAGTTGAGGTATTATATTATTAGGTTATTAGTTCAATGGAGTTCAACTGGATTTATTGTTCAGATATTAAAAAATATATTAATATATTACTTATATTAAAAATTCACATAATAAAACTATCAATGAGCTTTAAAAAATAAATTGGTTCTCAATAATAACAAATATTATATACTTCTAGGCTTTTAGCTTAAACCATATCCTAACATTTGATTAAAATTGCAAGATAAGCTAAATGCATCATTTGTGCCTAGACATAATACAAATAAACTAAATCATGATAACAAACGGCAGGCATGGAATACACAGGAAGGAGAAAATGTTCACCATTGAGATATTATATACTTATAGCTCTAGACCATATCCTAACATTGGATTGAAATTGCAATGCAAGCTAAATGCACCTTTTATGCTTGACATAACACAGATAAACTAAATCATGATAACAAATGGTAGACATGAAATATACACTAAGGAAAAAATATCCACCGTTAAGATAAGACCATTAGTGTTTATCCCAACTTAACTTTTTGAGATTATTATAAGATGCAACTAAATTACATAAAAGAATTGCACTAATCCAAAATACCTTTTTTTATTTTCACCTTACTTTTTAATTATATTTACCACAAAATATGAGCATGATTTAATTCAAGAGTTCTCAGTAACCAAAAAAAAAAAGTTTACCAAAAAGAAAACGGTAAACCGGTTTAACCCGAGTCAACTGGGTCCCTGAGTCGCTGAGTTTCGGCCAGGTCAACCGGTCCAAGCCGAGCTAACTGCAAAATCGGTCCAAATGGCCGCTTGAACCGGAAAACCCACCGCGTCATCAAGATCGGGTCGACTCAATCAGCCCGAGCCGATTTTTAAAATATTGGTGTCAATAGTTGAGACATGGTGTTTTTTTTTCTTTTTGTTTTAAAGTAATTTTGATTTGAAGGTGTGAATTAGGCCTTTTATTTTTGTTTTTTTAAAAAAGTTAGTTACCCAAGAAAAAATAATCCACATATACTCCACTTCTACTTGTCTAAAAAGATTTTCTTTTTGGCATTCATTTTCTTTCACATTTGATCATCAATCTTAATGATGATGGTCAACCATTGCATATGATGGAGTTGGCTGACATCTAATGATCCAATGCAACTTTTGTTGTAGAAGACAATGGCTAAATGTCATTAAAAGACTTGAATTCATATGTAACATAAAAATTTAAAATTAATTCAACAATTAAAGTGCAATAAAAAAAATAAGAACAAACTCACATTATGTCAGTAAAAAAAATGATGAGAGTATGCAATGAAATCTGAGCCCAACATAGTTATCTCCTTCAGACAATTTGTTCCTTCACTATTACCGAAAATTGATGAACACTTGTCTCCTAAGATAGAACAGATTGCGTCTCAAGAATGATGACAACAACCAACCAAGAACCGGAACGAACACAACATAATGTCTGAGAAATCACACATGAATGTATGAACGCATGCACGAATGAAGGAAAAATCTGGCAAAGTAACGATGCACTAAATCAAATGATTTTTCTAGAGGGAGGAGCGTCTATATATAGACGCCGAAAAGTCACGATGAATCGCTGCGGGTAAACCGCTGCGACCGACGATGGCCAAACAGCGCGAGCGATAATCAGTTCAGTTCGAATTTAACCGAACGCACCGGTTCGATTCAAAATGAAACCGAAAGGTAAGAACTGGTTCGGTTCAAAAACAGAGGGAAGCAACGTTTTGGTTTGAAAAATATGAAGGGAAGCAACGGATAGGGGACAAGGGTATTTTTTGGACAAAAAATTAATTAAATACAAATTATTTTAAATAATTTTTCACACACATACGTGACTGACTGTGCCAAGCTGGTGGAACGGCGACGCGCATGGTGGACCAATGCCCACCTGTGTCCTCCCTCCTCCACAAAAATGGAGTCACCCTAAGGGGGGCAAATCTTGTAGTGAGGTGGAGGTTTATAAACTTTTTCAACTTCCACTACTTGTCCAATGTGGGACTAGCTTATAACCCACACCTTTTCTTTTCCTTTTCTTCTAATCGTGTTCTTATCCATAACCCATGGAGTTTTATACTCAAATTCTAACAACTTTAATGTCTTTCTTTATATATTTTTCCTTTTTTTTCTATTGTTTTTGCGTGAAAAGTGAGTTTACATGGTTCCTCCTTAATAATTGAAATTTTTTGAAGATTTTTCAAAGAATTGAGATAATAAATAGGTGTTAAATGATAAATTTAATTTTGGTCCATTAGACTCCACAATTATTTGACCCAATTTCTAGAATTATTTGTAGGGGTTATTTAACCCAAAATTTAGAATAATCTACTCTAGATTACTTCATAAGAGTTCTAGAGATTTGCTGCATCTCTCATAATTAATATTTACACTATAGCATTATGGAAAATTTTATAGAAGAACTGTTAAGGGATATGAACCCTAACAGAGACACGAAGAGAAATTGAAAGAATACAAAGACACTTTTATTATTCCAGAATAGTCTTCTTCGGTTACAGATGCCACTTTTATACAATGGCACTTCAACTCACTACATGCATCCCTCCAAACCAATTAACACATGGGTAACTAACTAATTGCCACCTCACTATTGTAATGTATCAGCTATTACTAATGTACCCTACTGTTATACTGATATACAACTACACAGCTATATAACAGACACCTAATAGACTCCTTAATATGCTGGGCTAACTTCACATATGAGAGACAAAGTCCTTAGCCCACACGTAACATTACCTTCCCCTCAAAACCGGACCTTGTCCTCAAGGTCCCAACGAAAAAAAAAGAAAGAACTAGGACTTTGTATTGTATAACATGTAATTCTAACTCCTTCACCATAATCTCATAGATTTTGTTACCACTCTTCAGCACTTCTTCACCATAAAATTCTTGTGCAATGTGGCATCCAAGAACAGTGTCAATGAACCAGCCAAATGCTTTGGACGAGAATGGGACATTGATCATGTCGTTGAACCATCTAGCGTGGGTGTGTACAGGACCATAGCCCTTAAATGCTGTGTACTCATTGAAGTATTATGGTATAGAGAAGCCCATGAAAATAGAGAATCCTAAGATGGATTTAGTTCTAAAGCTGTTTAAATTGCAAAACTGAAGGAATTCGAGACCTACAAAACCCACATAGGCAAAGAAAAGGCAATATAAAGCTGCAACTATTGGCCCTGGGATTGAAGCAAAGACAGATCCAAATTGTCCAAGTATGGAGAAAAAGATCATGAATCCAGCTGATATTTGAACAACCCTTCGGCTACCAACTCGTGTCAAAGCTAAGAGTCCAGCGTTCTCCACAAACACTGATGATCCATTTGGGTCATAAACATCTATCTCTGGCCTCCTCTCAATTGTCTGAAACAATTTATAAATTGCAGCTTGACCTGCAGCAAAAGCACTCACGGAACGAGATGCTTGGCCAAGTGGCATAGAAGCAGTTAACACATCAACAATCACAATGACCACCGCACTCGAATCATACCCTTTTTCCATTATCATCTTTCCTCCAAACCATACAGCCAAAGCATAACCACAGAAAATAACTAGCATATCTATGCCAAGACCAATGGCAGCTACAAAACCATTGTGAACTCCTGATTTGTAAACATCTACAAGAAATTTTCTATAACTTGATACTACTTCCGTTTCCCCACTAAAGGATGCAACAGTTCTTATTGAGCCAATTGCTTGTTCAACTACATGTGTAGCTTTAGAATTCACGTTTTGACCTTTGGAAGTCGTCCTTCCAATGATAAGGACCATAGCAACGCCATAAACACAAGGAGGTGGAAGAGTGGACAACATGACAACAGTAATAAGCCACCATTTGATAAAAGCTATCACAAAGCCACCAAAGAATGTTGCTACTAACTGCAGAAATTTCCCAACAAGCTTAGGAGAATTTTCTACACCATAAGAACAAACCTCTCCTTCAATCTTAATACCGGTAGCCTCTGAAACAACATCTCTTACTACAACAGCTTCATTAACAGTCCTTAATTCTGACAAAGGTCGATTGCCAACTAACTCCTTGAAGGACCAAAACGAAAAGAGAACTAGAAATCCTCCCGGGTCCCAATAGAACATGCAATCTAAGATCACCCAACCAAATAAAGAACATGCATTATTTTTCACGCATTTATCTGAGGGGGAAAATATGACCTTGAAGTTAGAGGTATCATTATGGTCCGCCATTTCAGCAAACATCTGGTGTGCATAACCATGTATTTTCTGCTCCTTTGCTTTCTTTAGATCTTCTTGAGAGAGATTCAACTGAATCTGCGATACTGAACTCTTTGTAGCTCTTGGGATTTGTGTATCTGGTGGTGAGGAGGTGGGTCTCGGTGATTTCCGCTTACCCACTAGCTTAGAATGCACAGATCGTGGTGATTGTTCCACAGAGAGACGAGAATTTTGCAAGAGAGATGGTGATTCTTTCTCTGAAACTGAATTCTTTTCCCTCGATTCAGCCATTTTATTCTTGGTTTCGTCATTTTCTTTCACCTTACTTTCTCCTCCCGTTGCGTCCCTCGCCAGCACCGCGTACGTCGGAACACCCTCGCCGAAAGTCGACCGCGACAGATCCACCAAATTTAGAGAGTCCACAACATCAACCGACACCTTCTTGGGAGTATGGTGGATTTTCTTGAAGCAACTTTGCAGCACCACATTTTCCCCTGAACAATTTTCTCTAACTAAGATTGCAGCGTTGTTGGGAGCATGGTGCATAGTTCTTTGATTCAAAGAAAATTGTGTTGCTCTTGCTGTCAAGGCATCAGTACTCAGAAGTGCAACGTGAATTTGCTGCAACAGATTCTTGATATTGGAGAACAAAGCTTGATCTTCAATGAGACCTTGCTCCATTCGCGTTTGCATCTTGAATATCTTCCTACGTTCGACAAGGATGAAGATTCAACGAGATGAAAACATGATTTTTTTTTGTTTGCAGAAAAAATGACAAAGTCCACAATGATGAAAGCACCAATGTTAAGGGATATGAACCCTAACAGAGACACGAAGAGAAATTGAAAGAATACAAAGACACTTTTATTATTCCAGAATAGTCTTCTTCGGTTACAGATGTCACTTTTATACAATGGCACTTCAACTCACTACATGCATCCCTCCAAACCAATTAACACATGGGTAACTAACTAATTGCCACCTCACTATTGTAATGTATCAGCTATTACTAATGTACCCTACTGTTATACTGATATACAACTACACAGCTATATAACAGACACCTAATAGACTCCTTAATATGCTGGGCTAACTTCACATATGAGAGACAAAGTCCTTAGCCCACACGTAACAAGAACTTATATCCTTTAGATGAGAAATGTATTAGCATAATCGTAATTATTGGTTAAGGAGGTGCTACTAATATAAATAAGTGTGTTCTACATTATTTTGTATCAAGTTAAAAAAATGAGTATTCAGTAGAAATAAAATAGCATCTTCCATCTAAGTCTTTCTAAGTTTTGTACTTTCTCAAATATCTTTCTCCTCCTAACAAAGTAGCACTTGCGGTATAAAATCCTTTTTAGAGAGGTGACAAGTAGCGGTATGTCTTTCCAAGTCCCTATGCTCAACAAGCAACTACAATATGAAATGGTAGAGAAATGTGAGAAGAATAGAAATGGTAGAGAAAGGCCCTCGTGTCACTAAAGCACTTCTGGTTGGCCTATAAATTTTTATTCAGAAAATATCAATGAGTGGAAAAACTAAGTTCGCGTAAAAGGTCTAAGTTCGAAGTTGGCAAGAGAAACAAAATAAATTTAATGAATACACAGTTTCTGACCTCATTGTTGTTTAGTAAAGAAGAATTATGTCCACGCAACGGTGCTTCCCTTGATAGGTTTCTCGAAGTATCCCGTGGTTCAGACAATGTAAAACATATCAACAAGCTAAATTAAAATAAGGCACAAACTTTTTATGAAAAGGTACAACGTGAAAATTTGGTTGTACTTGAAATATAATAAGAAACATAGTGACGTAAGGAGTTAACAATTAATGCTTTATTAGCACCAAAAATCAAGTGAAAAATAATCTTATGTCTAGGAATATAACTAGTAAAATTTAAGATATAATATATGAATTTTATCTTTTTTTATAATATTATCTTATTATTTTTATAGAAGGATAATTTGATAAAACTAATTTAATTTAATTTGTGATATGAAGAAGCATAAAGCCATATTTAATTAATGATGATAATACACTAATTGGCAAAATATGATATGAAAAATTTGTATCGTGTTGCGTATCAACTCGTAAACATGAAATTGACTTGTGTTAGTCTTTCTACAAGTTATTCGTGTTATATCGTGTCAACACAATATTGGTAAAAGCAACATTCAGCACACAAGTTATTCGTGTTTTATCATGTCAAATTAACCTGCATAATAAGTGACACAATTTTAAGTTGACAAGTTATTCGTGTAATATTTTGTCGACCCGCAAAGTATGTGACACACTTCGCAGTTGACAGGTTATTCGTCAGTGGTGGAGTTAGGGAGGGGATAAGAGGGGCGATTGCCCCCTCAATTTCATCAAACCTTTGTCTTGAACTACATTCAATCGTAAATGAAAAGTAGTATAGCATATGTATGCCCCCCCTTTTACAAAGAATAAGAAATTGGAGTTTTGATGATAACAAAACACCTATAAGCTTAACATGGATGCACAACTTGAAGAACAAAACAACTAGTCCCAAATGATATTAAAAGTCCAAGACAACATGTAAAAGTAAAGAGACAAATCAAGAAGACAAAGTCAAAGATTTCAAGTCAAACAAGGGACCGCAAGGGTCAAAGCATGAAGGCAAGTGAAGACAAAAACTCTAGTGGACATTTTCTGTATGCAATATTAGTTTAAGTCTTAGAAACTTAGAGAATGAGTTTATTGGGCTATATCTGTTGAGGACTGCCTACATAAGTCATAAACTCATATATAAAAGATATGCATGCATGGATCTTGCATACAATGATACACACACATGGAACACTGTTAGATTAATTCTAGAAACATTCATTCATATGTGGAAAGTGAGTAGGATACATTTAGAACACATTTGGATCGAAATTGGATAATATAGGGATGCTATGTAGAAATATCTAGATATTTGCCCGAAGATATCCGGATATAGATATGTTAGCACATGAAATTTAAAATTTAAGGGTCCAACAATTATAAACGGCTATGTAACTCATATGAATCCTATATAAATATGTAATAAGGGTTTCTAATCAAAGATTAACAGAGGAAAATGTGAGATTATTGAAAAATCAAGATTAAACCTTCATTTAGGCTCTTTATTCATATCCTTAAGAAAAATCTCATTATTCTACTTCTTTTCTTTTGATTTCTTTTGTAATTGTGAATGTAGTGAGGTTTCTCTACATCTGTTTGAAGGTTTCTTGTTGCTGTAATTTTGTTTTGATCAATTGGAGTGATCTTATAGGTGTATAGGTTGAGTTTGATCAAGGGTGATCAAAGATCTTGTAAAATTCCAATTATATATAAATTTTTCAGGCACCGGTTGGAAGTTTTGAACATAGTGGATGATCGACCTCAGTCTAAATGTAGCCTCTAGTGATTTGAGAGTGAAACAGGATAAATATTGGCATTTGATCTTCCTTACCCTTATCTTTTTAATTTTCACTATTAAATCTCTATTTGTAATGTTATTTACATTGCTTTGAATCAGTTTTTGGGTTTGGAAGGGTTTAATTTTTGTTCTACCATGTTTTGATAAGTTTTCTTGAAAAAAAGGGTTTCAAAATCTAAGTTTCTTGAAATAAAAGTTAACCACAATTCACCCCCTCTTGTGATGTTGTTTAGCCATTCTTTCTATACACCCTTTTCGTCCTTATTTTTTCTCATATATGAAGAAAACTACCCCATTCTTCAAAGTTGACTACATATTTGATCCACTATCATATTGCCTTATGTTAGTGTGAAATTTTCTTTCCTTTCCCCTTTTTACAATTTTTTTTACCTTCGCCATTAGAATTTGTGTCAACCACAAAATAAGTGGATCATGTTCGTATCAAAGGTTTTGACCCATTTTCAAATTTGTGTCATGTCATGTCAACCCGAATTGCCACCCTTAATTGAGGGAAGGTTCACCATCAATGGGGGACTCTAGTAGTGGATGGACCTTGTAGTTGTGTGCAACTTTGAACGGATGAAGGAGAGACACATGGAACACTGGGTGTATCTTGGAAGTATGTGCCATATTCAGTTGGTAAGCAACTTGACCCATCTGCTCTAGAACCTCAAAGAGTCTGTATCACCCTGTCTAGAGCCGATTTTTTAATTTACAATATGGTAATAAAGCACAATTTACTTAATTAAATTAGCGGAAGAATTATTTAAAGTATCACTATAGCTTATCATTGACTACATGACTTAACTTTAACTTTTAAAATTATATTTCATTTTATGTAATTGCCTCACATAACTTACAAATTTCGGTTTGTGTTCTATATAGTTCCATAACTACATAGAATCCATATTTAATAAACAGCGACCACAATTAATGATCAAACATCTGTCTGAATATAATAACAAGTATTATTTCTAACAGAAACTACGGACAACATAACAACTGTAAATTTGACTAATACAGGGATCACAATCCCACATAATACTCAACACCTGATAAACAGCAAGTACAATCCATATGAATAAACATATATGCATCTCCCTATCACACACACACACACACACACACACACACACACATTTATATACAATATACATAGGCTAATGTAGCCTCTCAAAAACAAATATCTTCACCACATACATTTGCATGCCTACACACTAGTCATGCTATATGAAAACATAGATATAAACAGTCTCCCAAAATACACATCTATTTATCTGCACCAGTGATCTGCTCTAATCATTTAGCACAAGCTTCTTGCCCCCAGAGCGCTCACCAGCTACTGATGTACTTGAAAAATGTTCCCCAAACGAGGTGAGATTACACATCTTAGTAAAGTCAGAGTTTATGGAGAAGTCTTCACCCACGAGTTCACTTTCTGCATGAAATATCAAATATAAAACATAGATAACATCATACAGTCATATAATCCATAACAATACCAGACTTCCTGAACCCAAGTTCTCTTCTTGTTAGTCTTTACGCATTATTTTATTAACTTAGATTCTCATTAATATTTTACATGTTTATAGTATACGTACTTATGAGGCATATATCCCTCATCTGAAGTACCATCTTGTAATTACTTCTGAGACTTATATTTTTTACGAAAGATTTCATATCTCCTGACCCGAGGCTTATCCCTCACGGATCTTTAAACATACCTATAATAATTACTTCCCAGGCTTATATTCCTCACAGAAGATTTACACAATTACATCATAACATTTTATATATACTTAAATTAAACAATTAAATCATATAAAGTTATATCACATCATATCTAATCAAGACTATACTTCATGGTTGTATCCCATAAAGAGAGTCAAACATATACCTCCAAGAATCATAGATTTCTATGGAAGAACATAGATGGTGATCAGGAGACTAGTGTCCCTCTTGGATTATAAATCCATATATCGGGATCATAACCATGATATCATACATGGTGAACTGGAGACTAATATCCCCACATATTACAACCTGTACATCAGGATCATAACTATAAAACGGTGATCTGGAGACTAATGTCCCCACATATCTGGATCATAACCATATATGTGTTCACTCATCAGGAACCATAACTCCACATATCATAACATATTATAACACCTCGTAATTCTAAAATATTTAATTATAGTTTAAATATGGATTAAAGGGTAGGATTAGTGAAAATCCTGAATTCAGAACCAAAATACGTAAAAAGGGTAAAATAGTAAATTTCCAAACACGTAACCCTAGGAAATGAAATATGAGTATGAGGTCTCAAATGGAAAAACTAACCCTCAAAATGGATTAAGAACGAAAAATTGAGTGATAGGCAAGTTTCTGGAAATTTGATAAATAGTGTTTTTACCGGATAAAAATACAGCGGTATAGTTGTACAGTAAAGTGTGCCCAATGAATTTTGAACTCTAAGTTTAGGAGTAAGTTATAAATGGTACATAAGACGAGGAATTATGATTTCTGATAAAAATTGCTTGAAATTAAAGTTTTTGGGTAAGCGTGCCCACAATGCACTTAACAACTTAAAATTGTGATTTCACCGAACGACCGAAAAACTCAAGATTCATCTGATCAAGGGAAATTAAAGGACATTAGTGAATGTTAAAAAAATGAAGTTTTTAAATAGTCTATGAATTAATTGAAGTTTAGTGGTTTAAGTGGGAGATTTGAATTAATTTGAAACGCACGAGGTGACAGTAGGACCCGCCCACTTAAGTTATAATGTAACAGCCCGTTGTACACCAGTATTATTAACATTAATTATGATATTAAGCTCAGTTACAATAACAACAATTCATTTATAAAAATGCGAATAAACTTTTTCCGTTATTATGCGAGTATTTAAAACAATAAAAAGCGTAATAATTAAAAGCTGTGACCATAACTGTAAACTCTTGCGGAATACTTTTTTAAACTATTTTTATATCTTATTTTACTCAATACAAGACACTAAGGGGTTCCCATAAACCCACTTAGCTAATTTCTCGATTTTACGTTTTCCACCCATCCGAACATGGTTCAGTTATTATTTTTCTGCGGACACACCGCACAAAACCAGTCCTTCATCTTTAGCTATCTTTTTTTCTTACTTAAATACCTTTCCAATGAGCCATCACACGAGTCATTTCGATCTCGTTTGCTCCGGATATCGCCGTTTGAAGTTGGACAAGCAAAACTGCCAACCAACCCCAGAACAGCTCCAAACATCCCTCACTCCACGAATTACTGCAAAATATTCACTTAACCAATTTCTCTCAAATTTTTATACAACAAACTAGATACCTCAATATTCAATTTTATATATCATACACCTAATTTGACTAATAAAATAAGCGGGAATAAATTTCCCAAAACCGGTCCAGATCTGCCACAAGTGCAGTGAGCAATTGGGCATTCTGTACTCTCTGCCTTCTCCAGGTCGGCTTCCAACCCAGAATCCTCTCAAATTTTACCACAAGATAGAGGACATCTCAATCTTCAAAATTGCGTATGGAACGTCCCTATCGGACCTCTGTGGAGGGAGATATGCTCTCTCAAATTTCGCTTAAATTCTGCCAATTCTACAGAAAATTCGCCAGAGTTTCCTTTGTTTTTGCAAAAATCCCAAAGTTTGCAAATGCTTTCTAATACCTCAAATGTACCTAATAACCAATGGGTGGCACACACAAGGACCAACAATGCCTTGGGGCACTTACAACCCAACTCAGTTTATAGTTATTACACAATTCATATCATATTGCTCACTTCATTAATCCTTGACTTATTTCAATCACCAATGTCCATTTACATGCATCTTCTAACTATACACATAATTATAATCCTAAAATAGGCCTAAATCCCTTCCATCATATTACATCAAGTATTCATTGTACAATTACAATATCTCAATTACATATTACAACTTACAAATTCATAACTTTAAATTACAACTTGAAGCATAAAGCTTAAAATAACATATACAACATGTACCTAGACTTAGGCAAAAATAGCATGAACAAATATGACATGAAACTCATCCTACATACATATGGGATGTTCATTCCCTAAGTCTATCCTAGGCCCCA
The DNA here is from genome assembly GCF_033153095.1 of Gastrolobium bilobum. Taxonomy (NCBI): domain Eukaryota; kingdom Viridiplantae; phylum Streptophyta; class Magnoliopsida; order Fabales; family Fabaceae; genus Gastrolobium; species Gastrolobium bilobum. Next base: position 24,854 of record NW_026897514.1, on the reverse strand, counting down.
TGGCCATCAAAATGCAAAAAGTGGAAATGTCCTCCACATTCATCCTACGGGCCTCTTGCCCGCCGCTCCTGTGCCACTGCTACCTCCTGAAATAAAGCCCCCAAGATAGGGTGAGATATACGAATATATCTCAGTAACCCAGAGGTTCTGGAGAAAACTCCGCCCAATGGCTCACTTTGATGCATATAAATAATATACAATAACCTCTTTTAAAAAACGGGATAAAGCAAGGAATTTAGAGAAACTGGGGAATATAGGATTACAAAATACGACGAAGCTGGAATGGTAGCTACCAATACCACGCAACGCCCTACCTAATGGCTTGGCATATAAGCCTACGGGTCTTATCCAAGGCGTGTGCCAAGAACAACTAACCAAGGTACCCCTCCCATCCGCATACACTCGAGACTTCCTAGTGTGCTCCTATCCGGATCACACACCACGACCATGGGTCAACTGGAACTCCCTCTCGGAGACCTATCCAATGGAAGTCTGAAACGCCCGAAGGCAAAAATTGTCTATTGGCCAGAGACTCGGTACATCTAGTGTACCACTAACATACATAATAAATGCATGATCATGTTATTCTACATTACTTACATACACTTCCTACCATCACCCTCAACGGGCATAGTGGAACACAAAGGGGATCAAGCCCCAGTACCAAGAGGTTACCACAATAAGCCTCTTCACTTAGCTCCACAGCAGTATATTCTCCGAGCTCGTTACTCAACAGAATGCCTACACAGAGGACATTCCCAAATACTCAAAACTCATACATACACATGCCAATTAACAATTATACAAGCATGATTCAATCACTTACCTCAATCCCACTTGGTCCAGCAGTATTTATTTGGGTGTCCTAGAGACAATCTTATGATTAAATAAGGACATAGATGTAGACCTTTTTAATATTGTTGCAAATAAATAAAAGCACTCTTTATCTTGTTTCATAATTCTGTCTCGATATTAATGTTAATATATTATGAATAACTTGATAAACCCCGTGGAATAAAATAGGTATCTCTTGAGTATCTGTGATGAGATCACAATCATGAGGATTCAAGAATACCAGATGTTTATTCCTAATTTTATGTTCCTAGTCTAGAGATACTGAGAATGGGGTCAGTAATCTCGGGTAAGACTAGCACGACTTATCTACTTGTATATGGATACAAGGTATAGACCTCATGTGCTACAGATATGGAGATGTCTTAGCTAAAGTCGTGGGTGGACCTATAAGGGTATAGCTCGCACTGACAGACCCACAAAGAGACTCTATGAGGAACTCTCATAGAGAGTATCATTAGAGTAGTCTCTTTATATTTGGGTATGTCTTTCCTAAGACCAGAAGTTATTACCTAGACTGTGTTCTAGAAGGCATGCTTTGATTGTGCACCTCGTCTGCCTGAAACATGGAGACTCATAGGTATACTGTTGGGCTTGTCCTGAAAGAACACATGGCTAGGGTGATAAGCTGAAGGAATTCGTCAAATCTCTGTGAGAGATTAGGTTATCTGTAAACCGGAAAAATCGGGATGACATTTACAGGGACTCGGGAATCTATGCATAGTAAAAGAGATCATGAGATGATCTGCCTTTAGAGTCTGTAAATTGAAGATTCCCTATTTCGAATAAAGCTTACCCTAAACCGCAGGGGTTGATACGCTTCCTTACCCTAGGTTTTATGGGAAGATAACCGAGACGAAAGAAAATATATACGGCAACCAAATATGTGCAATAGAATGATCAAGTCACTAATCTAACTAGTTCTGGGGCAACAAAGCATTGTTAGTGCTCTGTGTTGTCATTAGATGGGTTGTGGGCTTATTGGGCCCAAGCCCATTTATGTCAGTGGCTATGTTGGACCTAATGGGTCACACACTAACACCTAATTGTCTAGATGCTCTAGCATTAATGGTATTGGGCCTAACAATTGTTATTAGCCCAAGAAGTAGTTTGGAACTCCACAGATAGGGTGGAGGGCGCATGGATCTAAGTAATGGGCTTGGATAGTCCAAGACATTACTAATTAATTTAATTAGTTAAATTAATTATCAAATGTTTAAATTTTGAATTTTGAATTTGAAATTTGAAATTTGAAATTTGAATTTTGAAATTTGAAATTTGAATTTGAATTTTGAAATTCGAATTTTGAATTTTGAAATTTGAATTTTGAATTTTGAATTTTGAATTTTGAATTTGAATTTTGAATTTTGAAATTTGAATTTTGAAATTTGTATTTGAATTTAGAATTTGAATTTGAATTTAAAATTTAAGTGTTTGAAAGTTTGAATTCAAATGTTTGAAATTCGAATTTGAATTGGCTATGAAAAGTTGTTTCATAACAAAAGGATAAGATGAGATCTTGTTGGAACATATCAAGAGGAAATCTTTTGGACATAATCTAAGAAGATTTGGGGTGCTGATTTGGCTGTTGGTTTGTCATCAGAATCAGCTCCAGAAGATACGATCTGTTGGGAGAATATTTGAGTGATTTGATTCAAGTTTGAATGCAACTACTCAAATGTAGCTGGTCATTATTTAGGCTATATGGGGCGCACCATATAACTGATTATATGATGATTTATGATCAGATATTTGATTAGGTTTTTAACCTAATATATCATAAAGATACGATAGGATGTTGTTGGCAAGATTTGATGAGATTTGATTTGCAACAAATCCTATTCTCTCTCTCTTTGATGGAGCTCCCTTTTGGAAGGGATTTTTATTGATTAAAAATCTGATTTAATAGGCTCCTCTTGTGCGACTCTATATATATGTTCCTTCTAGGGTTTTTAAAAAACCAACCAAGTCATTCTCTTCTCCTCTCCTGTGCCACTTTTGTGAAGTTTTCACATTGAAAGCTTCACTCTTTCAAACACTTTTACCTAGCCTTTCTCTTCACACAGTGTGCGCTTAGCAAGCCTCATTGTAGTGATCACTTGGCGGTTTCACAAGAAGGAGTTCTTGCACCTAGACGCAGTGGGTGGTGTGGATCAACGTTAGAGGCGCTTAACATCATGCTTTCCTAAAGCATGATCTTGAATGCATGTGTGTTCCGCAATGAAAAAGTTTTGTTTTTCCCTCCAGCATGCATCGGCCTTCAAGGCCATTTCCAACTTTCACTTCCTACCATCACCCTCAACGGGCATGGTGGAACACACAAGGGGATCAAGCCCCAGTACCAAGAGGATTCTCACTCAATTTTAATTACTCCACACCTCATACAATCTCATTATATTCACATCCAATCATGCAACAACTCACCAATCACATCCTAACACATTTCCAAAATCCAAAGTCATGACAACCTAAAATTTCTCTAAGTTAAAAATCCACATTTTTCCTCAATAATTTTTATTGCATTTATAGCTAATACACATTATTCTAAGACACATTCATGTACAAACTTTTTCCAATTGAGCTCTCTAAACACATCAATCACAAAATCCCCCTTTAGGATTCATGAAATCAATCACATGATTCAACCGTTTAAAATATAAGGAAACTCACCCAAATGCAAGGCACAAGGCTCCTCCTAAACATACTCCACCATTGGAGCACCTAGAAGCTCCATGAACACAAATCTAAGCAAGTGAGCCGCGGCCTTAAGGGGGAAATTTCGCAAAATATAGCTGGATTCAAGGCTTGCAACTAGTATTAATGTGTTTAGAAAGTGTTTTCCATCAAGTTTCAAGCCAAAGATCACTTGATTTGGTGGAGAAATGGTGTAGTTATGGAGAAATGAAATTTTGGGAGGAAATGGCTATAGTGGGGCTGTGTGGCGCGGGTTTTATTAGAGAGAAGGGAAGAGATGGTGATGATGAATAGTAATAGGCTTAGGTGTTTAAGTGGCTTCAAGTGGGTGGGTCCCACGCCACCTCATGCGATTTAAAACTCATCCGAATTTCTCTAAACGTCCGTGAATTCACAACCTATTTAGAAACTCTAATTTTTAACATTAACCATTTATAACTCATATTAGAAACCTAGAGCTCAAAACTCAATCGACACGTTTTACGATGCAATCGTACCGCGATATTTTTACTCGGTAAAAACACTATTCACTGATTTTTTTGAAACTTGTCTATCCACTCAATTTTTTGTTCTGAATCCATTTTCAGGGTTATTTTTACCATCTGAGACCTTCTACGCAATTTTTATCTTCCTAGGGTTGCGTGTTGGCTAATTACCGTTTTGCCCTTTCTTTGTATTTTGGCCTAATCTTCAGGATTTTCACTAATCCTTCACTTAATTACTCATTTAATATTTTAATACTTAATTTAGAATTGCGAGGTGTTATATATAACATGACAACTAGGCAAGTGGCACTATGCACTCATCTCCCTCTCTTCTCTCTCTCTAGAACCCGCGGCCATGGAGGTGTATAGGGGAGGATTTCTTGTTTTGATTCCTTGATGATTTAGCCACCGAAATTGACAAAGTTTGTCATGAAACTTCAAGTAAACAACCATCCAAACACAACCATACCATCCACAACCCTTGAAACCCTTTAGTTTAAGAGAAAATTGACACCCATTGCCACAAAAATTTGAAGAGTTTTGGTATTCTTAGAGTCGTTGCTCAAGCCATTGCTTGGGTATTATTTGGTGGAGTCCTAGGCCTTGATTGTGGGTAAGTTTTAACCCATTTCATTAGATGATTTGTTGGATTTATTTCATGAACCCTAGAGCATGCTTGTATGGATTGATGTGGTTGGGGACTTCAAATTGAAAATGTGTATTAGATAAAAGTGTCTTAGAATGATGTTTTATGATGATGGAGCTCATAAAAATTATTGATGAAAAGTATGGTAACTTAGGCAAATTTTATGATGGATATGCTTGACTTTGTGGATTGGAATGGAGTTGTGATTGTGTAAATGAGTTGTGGAGTGATTGTATGAGTTAATTGTAGGATTGTATGATGTGTGAAAGTGTCGAATTGAATGGAAAATCTCTTGGTATGTTCTTAGAAACAATTCGGCCATTCAAGGATAAATAAGGATAGATGTTGCAAAATTCATGTAATTGTTGTTGTATGAATTTGATCTAAGTTTAAATAGGTTGTGTGTTGTTGTGATGCATGTGAATTGGAAGTGAAACCATTGGCCTAAAAGAGGGAATTAAGAAAGTTGAGGTTGAGTTATAATGGAATGAAATTAAGGACTTGAATTGGTGTTGTGGTGAGCTTAGGAAGCTGTTGAAATGTTGTAATAAAATTAACGTGACTATGTGTTTTTGTCCATGATGGCCGAACCTAGGTGTGGGTGTGTGGGAGTGTAGTGCTTTGTATTTTGACTTGGTTGCACTATTGAATTGATGATCCTTGTGTGATCATTGTAGGTTGCCTCCCACAGACGTGAGCTTTGGACGGTGAGCTTGGTGGATTGCCTTTGGTCCTTGACTAAAAGGATTGTGTTAAGTGTTTATGTCAAATTAAATGAATGCTTAAATAACCAAGTGTATGGTTTTATGTGATTCTAATTGTTATGGGAATGACCTGTGTGTAGGCCTTTCTGGTTGGACCAAGCTCAGTTGTATCTTGCATTGGAGCTACCTAGAGAGGGAGCTTCAATTCGGGTAATCCCTTGGTATTGGGGTTAATCCCCGTGTGTGCTCCTCCATTTCCTTTGGGGGTAGTGGTTTGAGGTTGGATGTCAATAATGTAGTATGTTGTATGATGATGTTTGATGTTGGTTGATGATTTAAAGTTGAATTAATGGATTATATGTTAAGAAATGTCAACTAGTTAGCTAATTTCAAGAACATGAATTCAGTCATGTGTGCTTAAATGGTGAAGACTATGTGTTCATGTTATAATGAATATGGAATTAGGATTTTGTGAAGGGTTGTTAATGATTCAAGTTGTGAAAACATAATGAATCACATAGGCCTATGTGTATGCTTACAATTCGGCCATACCTAAATAAATTAGGGTTTGAACTTTGTTTGATTAAATGAGCATGTGAAGTATGAATTCAATGAATAAATAAGTGATTGGTGTCAGTTGATTAAAGATTGAATGAAAGAAAGTTAAGAAAACCTAACCTAGGCAATTCGACTATCAATGATGTTTAATTTGTGTTGAATGATGCTAAATGCATTGAAGTTAAGAATGTAAATTGACACTTAAAGGATATGTAAATAATGATTTGAAAGTCTAAGTGTATATTTTGATCCATGATGAAATGCTAAATGGAACATTGAATGGTGTTGTAAAAGCATGAAAATATGTGTGAATTAGTATTCTAGGGTTTCGGCCATGTTGGTTTAATATGGCTGGAATCGAAGTTAATTGATAACTAAATCTTAGAAACTTAAATGAAATGTGTGCAAGTAAGTTTGAATGGTTAAGTCTCTAATTGATTATGTTTGTATATATGTTTAACCTAATGTCAAAGAATAAGGGTTTAGGTTTGACTTGTGATATGGGCATGAATTGTCAAGAATGAATATGAAATTGACAAGATAAAAGTCTTGCGATACAATTGGATATATGAAAGTCAAATCTGATAAATATTTGGATAACATGTGTGAATCAGGATACCAAAAGTCAAATCAGAGTTATGAGAATTTGATATAGTCGCTTGTGTTTCAAGTAAGCATGCTATAGGAGCTTCAAAAGGTAAGCTCTTGGTTTCAAAGTTTTCTCCGGCATGTTGTTCCACCATAGTCCGTTTGGATGATAGTTCATATGGTATATGCTGTGATGAATGTGGATATGTAGTATAGTTGCATTCATGTAGTTCATGCATATGATATGATATGACAGTTATGATTTGATATGACAGTTATGACATGATATGATATGATATGATATGTATGTATGATATATGGTTCTTTATCAATGAACACTCCGTTGAAGACTTACAATCTCGGAGATTATGTATGGACTGGTCAAAGTGAGAAATTACGCTTTGGGAGTTCATGGACTGGTCAAAGTGAGAAATTACGCTTTGGAAGTTCATAGGCTGGTCAAAGTGAGAAATTATGCTTGGCGAGTCTTATGTTATGTTTTATGATGTTACTGTTTAATAGGAATAGTTTAAGGTAATATGATATGTTGCTATGTGATAGGTTATAAGAGTATATGTTATGATCTCCTTTGCGGGATACAGCCCCTAAGAGTATAAGTATAGATATATGTTATGACCTCCTCTGCGGGATACAACCCCTGGGAGTATGGGTATAGGTATAGATATAAGTTAACATCTCTTTGCGAAATATAGCCCCTAGAGTATAGCCTAGGAGTATGTGTGTGTATGAAATATGTATGGGTATGACATATATGATGTATTCTATGCTATGTTATCTGACATTATGCAAGAAGTGAACTCATGGGTGGGGAGTACTCCATAAACCCTGAGTTTACGAGATTTATTTCTCACCCCGTGTTATGGGGATATATTTCAGGTACTTCAGCTGCAAGAAAGCCTTCACAAGGTAAAAAGGTGACGTGGGAAAGGTCCCAGATACACTGGCGAGATGATTGGATACTTTGGCATGATGAATGACCATGCATTTGTATAGTTGTTATTGTTTTCAGAGGCATATGTAGCCTTAGGTTATGATGTGATGCAGTATATGTATACAGATGATGAGTGTTGGCACGAAGCCATTTTTAGTCCACTGAATGGGACAATTTGATAATTATAAGTGGTTTGGACTTTTCTGTATTTTAGGTAGAAGATAATTGTGGGAATTAATCCCTGGTTAAGTCCAGTTTACAGTCGTTATGCTGTCCATTAGACACTTTTCGGAATGGTACGAGATATCATAATTGGATAGTATTTTGACTGTAAATTACAGAGGTCTGTGCAGGTATGAGACTGTACAAATTATAATAATTTAAAAGGAAATTATGCGATGAAATGCGTAAAGATAATTAAAAGAAAAATTTAAGTCACTAGTTACGTGGATAACAATGATACTTTTATAGGTTAAGTCTTCTGCTTAAGCATTTAATTATGCGGCATTTCTGTACCATATGCATGTTAACTAACTAGTCGCGAACTGGGGTGTTACCGCTTGCCATTCTTGCAGCCATATCAAGTAGTGTTGTAGCATTGCTACATCTTTGATGTCTCCTTATAGCTAGAAATGTTCTTTCAATTTCAAGATCAAAGTCCACTTCTAACTTGTCAGGAGTACAACTCATACGATGCAATTAGCATCTGGAAAAGAAAAAAAGGAGAATCAAATCAAAAGAAAAAGATTACCTTACTCAAATAAACTTTATAAACAACTTTACGCAGGTGCACATTGTTAACAAGTAATATAGGATTGTGAGTCTATATATCGTTCCCATGGAGAAAATTTATAAAGTTTTGATCTAAGCAAAGTAATAAGAAAGCAATGGTTTTTATTATTGAATTTTAAAGATAAAAGGAAAATAAACTAAAACTAACTAATGAAATCATATAAAACATAATACTAAACACAGAGATTGAGAGAATATATTTAAAGATAGGTTAAGATTAATTTCCAATATTGCAATGATGTAACAATGATGTAATTGTGCTCTATCAATTCCTAATTATTAACCAGAACATTTGATTTTATGTAGGAAATCTTGACAACCTTACACGTATAACTCAACACCTAATCTTTATATCTCTATGAAAGAATTAACTACTATGTTCATTGAAGAACAAGTTTCCATGGCTATGTGGTGTGAACCATCTCTGTACTCACAACTTAACTAAGTTTCTCTAATCTAATTAATCTTATTGCCTAACATGGTTCTGAATTTGAAAACCTCTTGACATCAGTGTTCTCAATATCAAGTATGTACCTCTCAGAATGCACACAAGAATAAAATTAAGCAAACTCATTAAGCAACTAATTAAAAATTAATAAAAACAAAGTTTAGGCATCCATTACAGCATTACAGCATAGGTACTCTATCACCTAACCTAGGAAATATTTAGCTTATGATGTAATCAAAGAAAACAAAAAAAAATATGAAGGAGTTCATAGAAATAAAAGTGAAAACAAGAAAATAGTGTTTCATCAACAATCTAATCCAAACTCTATACATAAACTATGCTCCAGCACTGCTCTGCTCCGAAGCACGGACTCGTCGCTTTTGGGGAAAATCACGTGTCGGACACGTGTCGGACACTGACACGTTCCGACACGCTCTGACACGCGTCCGACACGTAGTTGACTTTTTGGGACACGTTGACTAAGGGGACACGCGAATTTGACCGAATCGGACACGCGGTCAACGTATGTGGACACGTTTTGGACACGTTTTGACATTTAAAAAAAAAATACAATTTAAAAAAAAAAGTAAAAATATTTAATAAAAAGAAAAAAATTTAGAACCTATGATGGAGATGACGGAATCCAACGATGGAAGGGTGCTCCGAAAGGTAGAAGAGTTAAGGGTTTGCATCACCCTCGAGACCATGCCCAAGGTGGCGGAGAGGGTTCCGCCGGACGGTGATATAGACATGCCGGTGACTCTACTCCTAGTCACTTTACCTCATTAACTTTTCCAATTTCTGGCATTTATTTTTTGTTGATCGCTGAAGACTTAGAGAGAGAGAGAGATAAGGGAAGGAAAGAGAGACCTTAAATTTGTTGCATACATTGATAGCACACAGCGTTGGGTTTTTTGTTGATCTGTTTGGACCGTTTTCTTTTCTTTTTGTTGTTGGCTATTGGACCGTTCTCTTTTTTTTCTTTTCTTTTTTTTTTTGTAAAACTCACCTAATTTTAGTTCAGCTGATATATTGAGGACAAATTAAATAAAAGATTAATGTATCTGTAGGAAATTCCAAACACATAAATTCAATTTATTTTGCTCTTTTGAATATTTGATTAATTATGTGACTTCTTATGGATTATTATATGTATTAAATGTAAACTATATTATATATATTAAAAATATTATTTAATATCAAAACGTGTCCCAGCGTGTCGAAATTTAGCATTTTTTAGAATTAACGTGTCGGAGTGTCGTGTCGTGTCGTGTCCCGTGTCCCGTGTCCGTGTCCGTGCATCATAGCTGCTCTGTCAAGACTATGCTTCCTGCACTCCACCTCTATGATCTTCTCTCTCCTTTTAGGTTCTTTCCTCTCGGACTTGAACCCCTCCATTGTCTCTCGACCAGTAGGGATAATCTAAATGTGAACGTATTTGCTTGTATTTATAAGCATGGCTGACCTGGGCTCCAAGTTTGGGTTTGAGCGGTGATTTTGAATTTGAATTTCCTTTGTTGCATTTTTATCTTCTCGATTAGATGCTATTAATCTAAAGTTATGTGATCTCCTTAGTTGTTTCTGATTTAGATAATGGGTTATCTTCATTTAATATTAGTATTTATCTTCTTAACCACCTTATCTTTTGTTTATCTTGAGATATTTTGGTTTAGCTCTTGTTTTGAATTCAAATTCCGTAGCTATCTTCTTATCCAATCTTTTACAAATCAAAACACAGTGTTTCATTAATTGGTCATTGCTATAATATTGTTGCGGCATCAACCTGCAAAATAAAATTCCCAGCTAGTTACCTACTCTAGATCCATATTTAGATATGGCAAAGCGGGCTGCCCACCCCGTCCTACAAACGAACCAGTCTGCCTACTTTTTTTTTAGTTTTCTTTCTCTTTCTCTCTGAATTCACTTTTCCATACCCTAAACTAGTTCTGTTATAGATTTACCAAACATGCAATCTCAAACACTCAGATCAAGAAGGTATGAACTTAATTTTTCCATTGATAATGGATTTCATTTCAAACTCAAATAATTGAACTTTTACATACATAGAACTTTCCGCTAAGTCCTAACCCAACCTATTTTTAAAAGGTGTGGGTTCAATCAATAATACATATAATTCATAACTAACCAAGCCAATAGTTAGAATTTCATCAAGAACATAAAATTAGAGAACTAACCAAATTCTTGAAGTTTCAAGAACCAAAGCCCTAACCTAAAGAGGGTTCCAATGGTTGGTCCTCCACCAAACCTCCACTAGATTCAATACTACAACATCAAAAATATATAAAACAACTATCAATTTCAACATTTAACCCTTAAATCAAAACCCCCAATTTTTTAAACCCTATATTTGTAAATCTTCATAAAAACTCAAAAGAGCTAAGAGTTCTTACCTTCACTATTCTAGGACTTGAAAGAATGTGAAGTTCAAAGTCTTAATGGAGGAAAAACCTTATTTTCCCCTTCTTCAAAGTAGCGTCCAACACCAAGGAAGGTGGGATTTTCATGGAATGGTTTCATTTAATTATTTATGAGTTTTGGGTAATTTTTGCTTAATTGCAATTTTACCAAAAAACTTGTACGTACTATTTGCACTTTTACCCCGAAAACTGACTTAACTTAATAATTAAATTTTCATCTAATTAATCTTTTTTTAATTACTAAATAATTTTCATTAATCAAAATTAATTATTTGGGTTATTATAATATCTATGCATCTTGACTTTTGGGGCAGCAAGATCAGATTTGATTAATTGATTGTAATATTTTGAATGAACTTGATAATGTTTAGAGCTAGGATTTTTGTTGTTTTGTAAAGGGCACTTAAGCCTCGAAACTCTTATTTGTAAGCATGCTGATACATATATATATATATATATATATATCTATCTGCGTGTGTAGTGTAATTGTTTCAGTGTTTAAGGTGTTCACCGTCTTGATTGGATCGATTTTGGAGTAAAAATCATTTGGTCCAATCCCTTGGATTTGATCATTTAATCATCTATTCGGTTTGGATTTTTTAAATCTGATCCAATACAATCCAATTTTATTCGGTTTGGATTGTATCAGTTTTCGATTTTTTGAAAAGTCTAAAATTTCAGTCATACAAATCACTAGTTATAGCAAAATAAAGTCATTCAAAGTTACAAACTACTAGGAAATTAAAGTCTTCAAACTAAAATAAGTTTTAAAACTCAAGAAGAGTTAAAATAAATTAATAGACAATAAAAAATTAATACAAGATAGTTTGTTATCAATAGCATCCAAGATTCAAGTTTACATTGGATTGGTTTGGATTGGATCAATTTTCAATCCAATTAAAATATGCGAGTTTTTTTTCGGTTTTTGGTTTTTCAATTTCTGATTAATTCGGTTATTGATTTTTTGATTTGGTCACCGCGGTTTGAATCGGTTTGGATCAGTTGATAAATACCTCTAATTTGAACAGTACTTTTTTAATGATTTTTATTCCCAGTATTAATTTAATATTGAGTAGAATTAATTATTAGAGTATTAATTTTTTTCACTTTTTTAATAAAATAAAATTCATGATTTTTTAAATATTTATATATATATAACAATAAATTATTTTAAATTTATTTTTAAAATACCGTTCTCAAATTCAAATTAATTTTTCTATCACTAATTTTTTCAAAATTAATTTTTGCAATTCTCTTTGATTGTAATTTTAGTAAAATCATAACCAATCCATGCTATGTCTGAATACCATTTACTTTCTTCTTGACTCGTATGGATTTAGTGCCCGATGGGCTTTTATTCCTAAAAAAGTTGCTTTTTTAAAATAAAAGTCCTTTTGAGAATTTTTAGATGTTTGGATAACAACTTTTTAAAAAAGAAAAATTTAAAATAAAAGTTAAAATGTTGCTTTTTTCTATAGCTAGTAGTTGGTTGCTTTTGAAAAAAGCAGAAATTAAAAGATAATATAATTTTTTTTTGGAAAAAAGATAATTTAAATTTTTAAAATACAATTTTAACCTTATCCTATCATATATATTTTATCTCTCCTTATCCCATTGTAATTTTATATATAAAAAGTGCTTTTTTTTATTTTAACATCCAAACAACTTTTTTTTTTATGTAAAAGTGATTTTCAAATCATACATCCAAACGTAAAATAACTTTACCTTTTAAAAATAGTTATTTTAAAAAAAGCAATGCATAAAAAGTCATTTTTTTAACAGCTCATCCAAACGGGCCTTTAGTGCTAGCTAGTGGGGTAATAATTGTATACATGAAGTTGTACCAAATGACCATAATTGTATACATAAAACATACATTAGCACAGATTAATTGCACCTAATGTAAAAGATCTAAGTTTTGAACATCATCATAAATTTAATGAATACATGGTTTCAACCTTATTCTTATTTAATTGAAGAATTATGTCAAGACATGCTACTCTTGATAGGTCCCTCAAGAGTATTATATGTGATTAAGGAGTTCATCTCCTAAGTTTCGCCCTTTCGATTCACAAAAAAAAGGAAAATTTTGCTAATGATGTTGCTTCTTGGTGTCACGAAATGCATCAACGTATTGATGCAATTGAGAGGCAAATTTCCTTGATTGTACAACAAATTCAGCAAATGAATGCTCGTATACAGGAATTGGCTTCTCACCCATCCTCTCAGCATTCGAAAGAACCGGTTTCTTGTTCAGGTGTGTATAACAAAAGACCAGGTTTTTTATGATCAACATTTTTTCTCGAAGCCCATTCATTACATTGAAAATTCCTATTCAAGAACCATCTCCAGACATGGGTCGAGTTCCTTATACTCAAAGGTTATGAAGGACCAAATTCTCAAAGATCATTGAATCCTATGATCAGTTTCAATTTCAGGGTTTAATGCTAAATTTTCATCTATATGGTTGTAAACATTTTCTTTTGTGTTTTTTTTGTGCGTTTAAGAATGATGTTATAACCCTTTAGCTTAATTTGTATTTCAGGCACTAAACAGAGGAAATCCAGGGGAAAATCTGATACTTCTTTTAGAAAGTGAGTTTAGCATTTGTTTTTTTATTTAAAGTGACTCATTTATTTTAGAGTAAATACCTTTTTTGGTCCTCAGCAAATTTCACGATGCCCACTTTAATCCCTAGCAAATAAAAAGTCCCTAAAAAATTTAAAATAGATCCGTTTAGTTGAAATCGTAGTCCCTCACAAATAGGGGTGTTAACGGGCCGAGTCGAGCCGAGCTTTGATCTTAACGGGCCAAGCCTGTATTTAAACATGTCCGACTGGCCTTAGCCTGTTACCTGTTACGAATATAATATTGGCATGTGGCCTTGTTTATTTACAAAAAATAAAAGCCTATGTGAAACCTGTCTTAGCCTGTTAGCATGTTAAAGAATAAAAATAAGAGAACAGAATTCCACAAAAAATCAATTTCCAGATAGAAACCTTAGCTTCCAATTTGCAGCAATAATTTACAAAGTCTACAATAAATAAATAAAATTAAAATGAGAGAAGGTAGATAACAGGTTATATTATCTTAGCCCATTATAAAAAAAAGTGCCAACAAAAATAAAAAAAATAAAAAAAATAAAAAATAAATTGACACAAACGAGCAGTGCACAGTAGAACGAATGAGTTTTTGTGGGTTTGTTTGTGTGAAAGAGGATGAAGGATAATATAGAACAGCACTAGTAATTCCATAAATATACATAAATTCAATATATATCCAAATAGCATAATATAGAACAAAATCATTCAAAAAGTATGTTAAACCAATAAAATGGGGTGAAATAAATTGATGAGAGAGAATTATTACAAGTAGTATAAAAAATATAAATAAATATTTATATACTAGGCTAGCCAAAGGCCTTTTTATTAAACGAACTTTTATACAAGTCCAAGCCTGGTTCCAACACGAGCTTGCCAAAGGCCCCTGGCTCGTTTTCCACCCCTACTCACAAATTCAAAAAAGACTCATATTAGTCCCTAAAATGACTAAAATGGGTCTATTTTGAATTTCTTAGGAACCATGATGGGCCTTTTTATTCGTTAGGGACTAAAGCGGGTATCGTAAAATTTGCTAACAACCAAAAAAGATATTTAGTCTTTATTTTATTTAAGTTTATAGGTCATTTTAATTTTTACCTTTCCATATTCATAAAAAAAAGTGGGTGTTGTGTCTAATTTTTTATAGTGGTATGTGTGTTATTTTCAGGAACGGAAACAGATTACAGAATCAAGATATCTCAAACGTCGAAATCACCATCCCAAATATGTACTTAACCCACGTGTATGGGGAGAACTATAGCAACCTTAATGAAATTCGTCAGGTCTGTTTATATATCTGATAATTCATTTCTTATGATATGTTAGAAATTGTCTGAGTATTGTTTTGACTTTTGACCATTGGGTTTCCTCAGTTCTCTGGTGCAAATGTGGTGGTTCATGATCCAAAACCTGGGGATACTGTAGCGCTTGTGGTTGTGTCTGGAACACCAAGTCAAATTCACATTGCTCAGAGCCTAATTCATGCTTTCATTTTATGTGGGCAGCCTTAAGCTTGATTGAGTGTATAGGGACAAGAGGAAATGTAAAAGCTGTTTTTAGTCACTACACAAAAAAAGTCTTGTAATTCTTACTCCCATTGTGAAGGTAATTTTGTTGACACTTTCTGTTTCTGATTTCTAACATTTTAGTTGTTACTTACTTTTCCTAAATAAAATTTAGAAGTGTATTTGAAGGTACAATATTTACTTTGACGATAATTCCATCAAGGTTCCTCACTCAATTCGCTTTAAAAAATCTAAAAAAAAGTGGAAATGGATCCTCTAATGTGCCAAAAAAACATGATATAGTCATGTGGGAAGATCACAACCATACAAAGGTAAATCAACGGTTATGATTTCGTAACTACCTATTTTATCATTTTTTCTCTTTCCTCCTTTTTTACCATTGATCCACCTATGTATGGTTATGATTCCCCACATTATATGTTCATGTGAATTTTCACATTAGAAAATCCAGCTCCAAAAAAAAAGTTGACTCGAACCATCCTTTTTATCCCTTTCCAATTTTTTTGGGTACAAAATCCCTTTCCAATTTTGAGTTTTTTTATATTATTATTTAAACAAATAAGGACTCATTTTTTTGTTTAAATTGTAACTATACTTGTCAAACACAATACAATATTTTGTTTTCCCATTCAGTATCCACCCAAAATAAGTTAGAAATTACAAAAAGAATTAGCTATTTCAGGGGGAAACAATATATGGTCCAAGAGATTGATTCAAGAAGCTTTTTGTCAAACAAAAATATGATGCATTAAACATGATTTACATGTTAAAAGAAACAATAATTTAAAATCTAACAAATTACAATCAAATCCTAAACCAAACGAAGTAACAAACATGATAGTGATTTATTTGGCAAAAAAAAAAACGAAAAGCAAGAGATCTAAGATTTGGTGCATATTTTTAATGATTTAATTTTATTTATTTATTTTTAGAAGGTAATTATTATTACATTTTTTTAGGATTTTAAATTTTGAATTGACCTATAATTAGTCTATAAAAAAATACTTAAGATCTTATTATAAGAGTTGACTATTTTAATATTTAATCCCGACAAAAGGCAAGACACAACCATTCTAAGTGGTGGCAGTTTCTCTTCTCCTTATAAGTAGAAGCTAGGTCAAACAAGTTTTTACAAAAATTCTTATAATAAAAAGAGTTTTTTTTTTTATAGTGAAGAAAAAAGTCAAAAGCTACATGGAGAAGTTTTTTTAAGTTGTATCAGCTTTTTTTGAAATGTATTTTTTTAAATGAATTATTTTTAAGTAACTTTTAAACTAAAATTTTTATATAATCATCAACCAACTTGTACATTTATTTTTAAAGCTTTTTTTTTTTAACTTTAACTTAAAAATAATTTTTAACTTAAAAAAAAAAGGTCAAACATGCTTTAAGTAGGAAGTTGCACCTTAAAAATGGTTGTCAGTTAAGATTAAGTCTTAGAATATTCAACTTGTGAAAGATGGTTCGCCTTCAATGAATGCAAGATTGGTCCTATACCGCTCCATTAAATGTGTAAAATGTTGAATTGAGATAAAAGTATAATATTGGGTGGCCATTCCTCCCTCATATTTCTAAATTTTAGTTATGGCTAACGAGAATTTCTAGGATGTACTTGTTGGGTAGTATTTTTCACAAGAAAGAGTTATCGTTCTCAGGAAACAGGTTGAAGTATTTTCTTTGTAGTTTTCTGAATCAAGGATTCTTGAATTGAAATTTTATTGGTTTTAGAATAAGAATTTTTTTTTTAGTCTTTATCAAGTATTAAAACTGATCTAAAAGTAAGAAATGATTTATTAATGTTAAAAGCTTATGGGAATATCTCAAATCATGGATGACAAAAATATTTGTATTACTGCAAATTCGTACAATGCTACAACATGTTTATCTCAGTTTTTGAGTTACTACAGCAAGTTTAGTTGAAAAGAAAAAAAATTCCCAAAGCTTCATGAATCTTTACAGAAATTTATATCAGAAATCACCTTTGATTATCCCTAATCAAAAGGGTTCATTTAACACTTAACAAAAATCTATTTCCCAATTTCTTTTTGTTGAAATACTCAAGTCTCATTCCCATGGATTTCTTGAGTTAAAAAGATGAAAGTATCAAACGAATAAATTAAAGAACAGTAACAATGCACCCCAAAATTTTTACCCAATCATTTCAACTAACCCAGAAAAAGAAAAGAACTAGAAATTCATATTCAGAAACAACAAATCAAAAATTAAGGAAAAAGAAAACATGCATTAAGAAATACCAAGAAAAGAAGTCTGAAAGTAAAAAAAAAAAAGTACAAACCAATGCCTTGAGAATTTTAAGATCCTAAACTAGCTAGGAATATCTTGCGAAAACATAGAAGAACTATCTTGCATGCATATCCTCGATTCTTCATTCCGCAGTGTTGCCAGTGCTTTGAAATTATGGAATCTTGAAGAGCAACACATTCAGCTTTTACACAATATCTCTCAACACTCAGAGTTCAAAAAAATGAAGATTGAAAACGTAAATCTGAAAAAGTATATCTTGTCTATTCTTTACAACCCACACAAATTAACTAAAAACTAAAAGATTCTAAAAGCTAATAGTCGTCTATCTTCTTTTTCATCCAATGGTTCTGAATTGTTCCCTCTTCCAAAATATTTGATCCACGTGGCTGCTGTAATTCTTTGAGCTGAAAGTAAAAATAGAATAAAATGTGTTAGAATTCATGCCATTCACTTCTCTTTCTATTTTTACCTCCCTTTTTTTTTTTTACTTGGGCCATATTAATCTTTTTAGGCCCATTTACCTGCAACATCAATTATTAACCGCCCAAAGAGATTTAAATAACATAAAATAATACAATAAATAGATATATATTTTAGTGCTAACAGTACTTACTTGGGTATATCTTTTTTTCAAAAGAAGAAACACTTTCTTCAACTTTGATTCATATCTTTTTAAGTTATTTTCTTCTAAATCTCTTTTTATTACTTCTTTTCGACAAATGTATGGTGCTAAGCTGCACCAAAAAAACGCTCGTGGCTAACCATCCTTTAAAATCTTTTTTGTTAAATGCATATCATTGTGTTACTTTTCACTCAAATTATTATTTTAATAATTAATTCTAGTATTATATTTTCAGTTGTATTAATTGTTCCGGATGGACAGCGATGTATAACGCTCACTGAGCCCCCATGGGCGCCCCACACCCACAAGGACCTTACATTCACAATATCGCTGCTCCTTTCCCCCAACCTTACATCGCTGGCTACCCTTTCCATGGCTACGCCATGCCACCTCACCACATTGCCGCCCTACAACCCCTAGCGTCTAGCCAGAATCCCGGACAGCCACCTTATATCGCCCATCAGGTCCCTAATCACGCCCCAGCTCTCTCTTAATTCGTTGAGGCCCCACATATACCTCATCCACAGCCAGACCACCAAGCCCGCAACCACAACGTCAGAATAACCCCTACTCATACGTCAGGGCGCAACAAGCCCTTAACCGACATCTTGCGGTTGACTCCCATACCCCTCGGCTTTAAAGGCCCCTCCAACATCGCCACGTATGTTGGAGAGACAGACCCTTTTGAATGGGTCCAAAAGTTTGAAGCAACAATGACGCTGCATGGCGAAACGGACCTCCTTGTGTGCAGAACTTTCCCTACGCTTCTGGGAGGGAGAGCGCTGACATGGTACACTACCCTACCGACTGGAAGCATCGCGTCCTGGGACGACTTAGCAAGCAAGTTCCAGTCCCATTTCGCAACCAGCCGCCTCGTGCCAAAGTCCGTTCACTCACTCGAGAAAATCTGCCAACAATCTGGGGAGTCTCTTCGATCCTTTCTAGACCGCTTTGACAAAGAAGCCCTACATGTGCAAGGCTTAGACCCAAAGGTGCAGGTTCATATACTCCTTTCAGGCTTGCGAGCGGGGTCGTTTGCCTATGAGCTAGCATGCCATGAAATTACTGAATTAGAAGAAGTTAGGAAAGTGGCCCAGGAGTATATGAGAGTTGAAGAATACAAAGGAAGTCGAGCTGATGATGCCTATAGCCAAGAGAAGGCAGCCAACAAAAATAAGAGCCCAGCAGAAGATAGTAAGAAAGGACATAAGTCAGCTAGATATACCAACCGCCCTTCGAGGAGTGACAAAACAGGGCGCCAAACTCACAGCGTCCTACAGACTGATTATAAAGATGATCCCAGGGGAAATCAACGCCCTCAGCAACCAGCTAGAGAAGCCACGGTCTACTGTAAGTTCCACCGCAGTAACGGCCACAGTACTGAGGAGTGCAGACACCTCAAAGATGAGATTGATTAGCTCATTAAGGGCAGTGCTCAAAGAAGAGATGGCGATGGTGCACGCCCATCGGAAACCGGAAGGCGGTACAGGGAGCGCAGTAAATCGCCAGAGAGACGAAGAACGAGGCAGGTGAACTCTCGACCACGACATGAGCGTTACAGAAGAGAAGACTCTCCAAGGAGCCGGAGAGCGCAAGCAAGCCCCAACGACAGAGGAAGGCGAGACGACGAGGGAGAAGACCCCGCAACCGTCAAGCACGGAGTTATAAATATGATTTCCGGAGGACTAAGCGGTGGCGGTGAGACGTCGAACGCCAGAAAAAAGCACTTGAAGCAATGTATGGAGGTTGCTGGAAAAGTCATTAGTAAAATAGACTCAAGTCTGACCAGGCCCAAAATTGTTTGGGATAACAGCGATCTAGGCGATGTCCTCCCAGGACATGATGACCCTCTTGTCATTCAAGCAATAATTGCCAACTATAGCATTAACCGTGTATTTGTTTATCACAGCAGTTCCGCTGATATTTTGTTTTTGCCATGTTTCAGGGCGCTAAGGTTTACAGTTGATGACTTAACCCCAGTCGCAGAAGAACTTTCAGGTTTCAACGCAACCACAACCAAGCCGTTGGGCGTGATCAGTCTACGTCTCTCCCTCGGAACGCCACCCACATCAAAGTTAGCAGATATCCAGTTCTTAGTGCTGGACACTCCTTCTGCGTATAATTCCATTCTCGGCAAAAGAATGTTTGCCGCCTTTGAGGCGAGCATCTCCCATCCACACTTGGCGATGAAGTTCGTCGCCAGAAACAATAAGGTCGCAACGGTGAAAGGCGACCAGATAGTAGCCAGAAGTTGCTATAATATATCCTTGAGACCAATGACTAAGGTTACTTTCAAAGATCAGCCAGCATCTCAACAAGTGGGGGACCTGCCCACCAATGAAGGACCTGCCAAGAAAGGGGGAGCTCACGATTAGTGTTTCTTGGTAGAATTTGATGCAAGAGATGATCCGCGAGTAGAGCATGCTAGGCCCACGCCTGACGGTGCATTAGAGCACGTCGTGCTGGGCGACGATAATCATCAGACAACAACCATCGAGGCGACCCAGGATCCCGAAACAAAAGACAGGTTGATCAAGCTACTGAGAGACAACAGAGACCTATTCGCATGGAAACCATCTGACATGCCAGGCATCGATCCCGAAGTATGTTGTCATCGTTTGTCCATTAACCCCAAAGCCAAGCCCATTTCCCAGAAAAAGAGAAAGTTTGACGTCGAGCTCCAAAAGATCATTGATGAAGAAGTGAAAAGACTCCACGACGCAGGGTTCATCCGAGAAATCAAGTACACCACATGGCTATCCAACCCCGTCCTGGTTAAGAAGCCAAATGAGACATGGAGAATGTGCGTCGATTATACTGACCTCAATAAGGTATGCTCTAAAGACGCCTACTCTTTTCCCAGCATAGATCAGCTGGTTGACAACGCGTCCGGTTTCAAAATGTTGTCGTTCATGGATCCATACTCTGGTTACAACCAAATACCTTTGCTGGAAGAGGACCAGTGTAAAACAGTGTTCATCACCCAGAACGCCAACTACTGCTACACCATGATGCCCTTCGGTTTAAAGAATGCAGGCGCCACTTATCAACGAATGATGAATGAAGTATTCAGAGACTTGATCGGCAATTGCATCGAAGTTTATATCGATGACTTGATCGCCAAATCTAGAACGCCAGGCCAGCACTTGACAGACCTCCAAGGCGTGTTCGACAGATTGAGAAAATTCAATATGCGCCTTAATCCCAACAAGTGCGCCTTCGGCGTTCCCGCAGGTAAATTCCTTGGATTCATGCTCACAGAGAGGGGTATCGAGGTCACCCTGAAGTGCAAGGTGATCATAGAAATGCGCAGCCCGCAAACAGTTAAAGAAGTCCAACAGCTGACAGGAAGGTTGGTATCCCTCACCCGTTTTTTGGCAAATTCCGCGCATAAATATCTTCCACTTTTCAGTCTCCTCAAAAAAGGGAACGCATTTCGATGGTCGGAAGAATGCGAAAAAGCCTTCCAGGAGTTCAAGAGGGCCCTCTCATGCCCGCCAGTATTAACCAAGCCAGACAGTGGGGAAACGCTTTATCTGTACCTTGCGGTAGGAACCGAAGCTGTCAGCGCAGCCCTAGTCCAAGAATCCAAAGAATGAGGACAAAAACCTATCTATTTTATTAGTAAGGTTCTCCAAGGCGCGGAGCTCCGGTATCAGCAGGTGGAAAAGGTCGCCTTGACGCTCATCTTTGCAGCACGGTGGTTGAGACCCTATTTCCAATGCCATCCAATCACGGTCAGAACCAACCAACCAATTCGTCAAGTCCTGCATAAGCCTGACATAGCTGGAAGGATGATGTCCTGGGCGATTGAGCTATCAGAGTACCAAATCACATACGAGCCAAGAACCGCCATCAAGGCTCAAGCCCTTACAGACTTCATCGCCGAAATGACGCAAGCCATCCCGCCCAGGGACCAATCCGAAGTAACGCCATCACCAGAGACGTGGAAGCTATATGTTGACGGCTCTTCAAACGCCAAAGGCTCAGGGGCAGGAATGATAGTCGAAAATCCAGATGGTGTAGCTATCGAACATTCATTGTCTTTTGAGTTCAATGCTACAAACAATCAAGCAGAATATGAGGCCATGATAGCTGGCCTAATCCAAGCAAGAGAGATGGGAGCTCGACGCCTCAAAGTCTTCAGTGACTCCCAGCTGGTGACATTTCAAATATTGGGTGAATAAGACCAAAGGACCTCTGATGTGCAAATATCTAGAAAAAGTCAAAGAACTAATTCAGAGTTTCGAAAGTGTCGAGGTAGAGCACATTAGGCGTGTTGAAAATACACGGGCAGATATTCTCGCCAAACTGGCCAGCACCAAAAGCCCAGGCAACAACTGGTCCGTCATCCAGCATAATATGCCAAACCCGTGCATAGTCATGAGCATCTCGCCGCAGGCCCCCGAAGCAGCAGAGAGAACCTAGATCACGCCCATAATGAACTACTTAGCTGAAGGGATTGTTCCTCCTGACCAAAAAGAAGCCAGGAAAAATGTCCGAAAAAGTGCTTATTTTTGCATAGTGCAAGGGCGGTTATACAAGCGAGGACTCTCCACCCCACTCCTGAAGTGTTTGACTCCGGAGGACGTCCAGTATGTGCTAGAAGAAATCCATGAAGGAATCAACGGCCACCATATGGGCGGTCACTCGCTAGTAAAGAAGGCATTAAGAGCTGGATTTTATTGGCCAACTATGGAGCATGACGCCCGAGAACACGTCAAAAAATGTGAGCAATGTCAGAGGTTCGCCGATATACACAAAGCTTCGCCTGAAGAATTGACGTCAATCACCTTGCCATGGCCCTTCTACAAATGGGGAATTGACATTCTAGGCCCTTTTCCCAATGGCAGCTGGGCGAGTCCAGTGGTTGATCGTCGCCACAGATTACTTCACCAAATGGGTAGAAGCAGAACCCTTGGCCACCATTACATCCCAGAAAGCAAGAAGGTTCTTTTGGCGTAGTATTGTCTACCGCTTTGGCATTCCGGGAGAAGTCATTACAGACAATGGCACTCAGTTCACTGACGCCAAATTCCGTGAACTAATGAACAACCTACAGATCCAGCATCACTTTGCCGCAGTCGAACACCCTCAATCCAACGGCTTAGTAGAATCAGCCAACAAAATGCTGAGTAAAGGAATTAAGAAGAAGTTGGAAGCACACAAAGGGGCCTGGATAGATAATCTAGACAACGTCCTATGGGGATATAGGACAACCGCCCAGTCATCCACTAGAGAAACGCCGCTCAAACTAACCTACGGCTCTGAAGCCATGATCCCGGTAGAGATTGGTGAACCTTCCTGGCGACGAGAGCACGTGACTGAGATCGCCAACACCCAAAACCTGAAAGAAACATTAGATTTGCTTGACGAGCTCAGAGGATGTGTCGCCCAGTCCGATCAACAGTCAAAAGAAAAGTCAGCTACTTATTACAACAAGAAAGTCATTCCCCGGAACTTTCAAGAAAAAGATTTGGTGCTTCGAAGAGCAGACGTTGGAAAGAAGAACGCCCGTGAAGGTAAACTCGCCCCAAATTGGGAGGGACCTTACCGGATAACCAACAAACTAGGACAAGGCGCTTACTCCCCCGAAACGTTGGATGGAAGGGCGATGCCACAGGCATGGAATGCTGACAAGCTCAAGAAATATTATAGCTAAATCATCATGTAATACCATCTGCACTCTTTTCCTTTTCCATGTTTTTATCCCCATGGGTTTTAATGGGAAAGGTTTTTAATGAGGCAGAGTTACAAACTTTTAATAAATTGATTGCAAATTCGTCAACAATGTCAAATTAAGGCCCAACTAACGGGACGGTTCTCACCCCCGCCATAGTTGGACTGGGAAGGTCCTCACCCCCAGCCAATGCCCAACTAACGGGACGATTCTCACCCCCGCCGTAGTTGGACTGGGAAGGTCCTCACCCCCAGCCAACGCCCAGCTAACGGGGCGGTTCTCACCCCCGCCGTAGTTGGACTGGGAAGGTCCTCACCCCCAGCCAACACCCAACTAACGGCACAGTTCTCACCCCCGCCATAGTTGGACTTGGAAGGTCCTCACCCCTAGCCAACGCCCAACTAACGGGACGGTTCTAACCCCCGCCATAGTTGGACTGGGAAGGTCCTCACCCCCAGCCAACGCCCAACTAACAGGACGGTTCTCACCCCCGCTGTAGTTGAACTGGGAAGGTCCTCACCCCCAGCCAACGCCCAGCTAACGGGACGGTTCTCACCCCCGCCATAGTTGGACTAGGAAGGTCCTCACCCCCAGCCAACGCCCAACTAACGGGACGGTTCTCAACCCCGCCATAGTTGGACTGGGAAGGTCCTCACCCCCAGCCAACGCCTAGCTAACGGGACGGTTCTCAACCCCGCCATAGTTGGACTGGGAAGGTCCTCACCCCCAGCCAACGCCAAACTAACGGGACGGTTCTCACCCTCGCCATAGTTAGACTGGGATGGTTCTCACCCCCAGACAACGCCCAACTAAAGGGACGGTTCTCACCCCCTCCATAGTTGGACTGGGATGGTCCCCACCCCCAGCCAACGCCCAACTAAAGGGACGGTTTTAACCCCCGCCATAGTTGGACTGGGAGGGTCCCCACCCCCAGCCAACGCCCAATTATAGGGACGGTTCTCACCCCCGCCATAGTTGGATTGAGATGGTCCCAACCCCCATCC